>NC_041214.2:52509744-52558623 GCF_002837175.3 Physeter macrocephalus | reverse complement strand
GCGAACCCGGTTCCCCTGCATCGGCAGGCGGACGTGCAACCACTGCGCCACCAGGGAAGCCCTCTTCTTCTTCTTTAATATATTTTTCTTTTAAAAAATATATTTCCATTTCTACTTTGTTTTTCTGTTGTGTTTTTACCCTTTTTATTTTATTTTATTATTATTATATTTTTTATCATTTTTATTGGCTTGTTCTGTTTCCCTGCTTTATTCTTCAGTTGGCACAACGCTTTGGTTTTGTTTTTAGGTTATGTGTTCTTGTTACTTTTAATCCTAATGGTTTGATTTCATTTTTGAGTTCTTCTATTTGTCTGGTTGTTCTCTTGCTTTTTGTTTTATTTGGCTCTGTTTTTGTTTCTTTTGTGTGTGTGTGTTTCCTCGTTTCTGTTTTTGTTTGGTTGATTTTGTTTTTACCATTTCTCTGGGGTTTTGTTTGTCTTTTTTTTTTCTTTAATATATTTTCTATTTTAAAAAAATATTTCTATTTCTACATTGCTTTTCTGTTGCCTGTCTCTTTCCCCTGTCTCTTTTTCTCTCTCTCTCTCTCTCTCTCTCTTTTTTTTAAAATCATTTTTGTCAGTTTGTTTTGTTTCTTTGCTTCATCCTTCAGTTGGCACTTTGCTTTGGTTTTGTTTTTTGGTTTTGTGTTTTTGTCAGCTTTCTTTTTAATTGTTTGATTTTGTTCTTGGGCTCTTTTGTTTGTCTGGTTGTTCTCTTGCTTTTTGATTTATTTGGTTTTGTTTTTGTTTCCTGTGTGTGTGTGCGTGTTTCCTTGTTTCTGTTTCTGTTTGTTTGATTTTACTTTTTACCATTTGTTTGAGGTTTTGTTAGTCTTTTTTTTTTTAATCCCCTTTACTGCCAGGATGAGTGACTTGTGGGGTTGTGGACCCTTGACCAGAAGTTGGGCCTGAGGCTCTGGGGTGGGAGCACTGAATCCAGGATGCTGGACCACTAGAGAATTCCCAGCCCCAGGGAAGATTAATAGCTGAGAGCTCTCATGGAGGTCTCTATCTGAATCCAAGACCCAGCTCCACCCAACTGCCAGCAGCTCCCAGTGCTGGACGCCTGTCACCAAACAACAAGCAAGACAGGAACACAAACCCACTGATCAGCACACAGACTACCTAAAGTCATACTAAGCTCACAGACACCCCATAACACACCACCTGACATGGCCCTGCACATCAGAGGGAGAAGACATAGCTCACCCACCAGAACTCAGGCACCAGTCCCTCCCATCAGGAGGCCTACACAAGCCACTGGACCAACCTCATCACCCGGGGCAGAGAACAGAAGCAAGAGGAACTACGACCCTGCAGCCTGGGGGAAGGAGACCTCAAATACTGTAAATTAGACAAAATAAGAAGACAGAGGAATATCTTTCAGGCAAAGGAGCAAGATAAAAACCCACAAGGCCAAATAAATGAAGAGGAAATAGGCAAACTACCTGAAAAAGAATTCAGAGTAATGATAGTAAAGATGATACAAAATCTTGGAGATAGAATAGAGAAAATACAAGAAATGTTTAACAAGGACCTAGAAGAAATAAAGAGCAAACAAACAGTAATGAACAACACAATAACTGAAATTAAAAACACTCTAGAAGGAATCAATAGCAGAATAACTGAGGCAGAAGAACAAATAAGTGAGCTGGAATATAGAATGGTGGAAATAACTGCTGCACAGCGGAATAAAGAAAAAAGAATGAAAAGAATGGAGGACAGTCTCAGAGACCTCTGGGACAACATTAAGCACACCAACATTCAAATTATAGGCATCCCAGAAGAAGAAGAAAAAAAGAAAGTGTCTGAGAAAATATTTGAAGAGATTATAGCTGAAAACTTCCCCAACATGGGAAAGGAAATAGTCAATCAAGTCCAGGAAGTGCAGAGAGTCCCATAGAGGATAAACCCAAGGAGAAACATGCCAAGACACATATAAATCAAACTATTAAAAATTAAACACAGAGAAAAAATATTAAAAGCAGCAAGGGAAAAGCAACAAATAACATACAAGGGAAACCCCATAACTTTAACAGCTGATCTTTCAGCAGAAACTCTACAGGCCAGAAGGGAGTGGCAGGACATATTTAAAGTGATGAAAGGGAAAACCTACAACCAAGATTACTCTACCTAGCAAGGATCTCATTCAGATTCAATGGAAAAATCAAAAGCTTTACAGACCAGCAAAAGTTAAGAGAATTCAGCACCACAAAACCAGCTTTACACAAATGCTAAAGGAACATCTCTAGGCAGGAAACACAAAGGAAGAAAAACAAATCCAGAACAATTAAGAAAATGGTAATAGGAACATACATATCAATAATTGCCTTAAATGTAAACGGATTAAATGCCCCAACCAAAAGACACAGACTGTCTGAATGGATACAAAAGTAAGACCAGTATATATGCCATCTACAAGAGACCCATTTCAGACCTAGGGACAAATACAGACTGAAAGTGAGGAGATGAAAAAAGATATTCCATGAAAATGGGAATCAAAAGAAAGCTGGAGTACCAATACTCATATCAGACAAAATAGACTTTAAAATAAAGACTATTACAAGAGACAAGGAAGGACACTACATAATGATCAAGGGATGACTCCAAGAAGAAGATATAACAATTGTAAATACTTATGCACCCAACATAGGATACATAAGGCAAATGCTAACAGCTGTAAAAGGGGAAATTGACAGTAACACAATAATAGTAGGTGACTTTAGCACCCCACTTATACCAGTGGACATCCAAACAGAAAACAAATAGGAAGCACAAGCTTTAAATGACAAATTATACCAGATAGACTTACTTGATATTTATAGGACATTCCATCCAAAAACAACAGAATACACTTTCTTCTCAAGGGCACATGGAACATTCTCCAGGATAGATCACATCTTGGGTCACAAATCAAGCCTCAGTAAATTTAAGAAAATTGAAATCATATCTAGTATCTTTTCTGACCACAATGCTATGAGACTAGATATCAATTACAGGAAAAAAAAAAGTAAAATATACGAACACATGGAGGCTAAACAATACGCTACTGAATAACCAAGAGATCACTGAAGAAATCAAGGAGGAAGTCAAAAAATACCGGGAAACAAAAGACAATGAAAACACAACAACTCAAAACCTATGGGGGGCTTCCCTCGTGGCGCAGTGGTTGAGAGTCCGCCTGCCGATGCAGGGGACACAAGTTCGTGCCCCGGTCCGGGAAGATCCCACATGCCGTGGAGTGGCTGGGCCCGTGAGCCATGGCCGCTGAGCCTGCGTGTCCGGAGCCTGTGCTCCGCGACGGGAGAGGCCATGGCAGTGAGAGGTCCGCGTACCGCAAAAAAAAAAAAAAAACAAAAAAACCTATGGGATGCAGCAAAAGCAGTTCTAAGAGTGAAGTTTATAGCAATACAATCCTACCTCAAGAAACAAGAAAAATCTCCAATAAACAACCTAATGCAATTAGAGAAAGAAGAACAAAAAAACCCCCAAAGTTAGCAGAAGGAAAGAAATCATAAAGATCAGATCAGATATAAATGAAAAAGTAATGAAGGAAACAATAGCAAAAATCAATAAAACTAAAAGCTTGTTCTTAGAGAAGATAAACAAAATTGATAAACCATTAGCCAGACTCATCAGGAAAAAAAGGGAGAAGATTCAAATCAACAGAATTAGAAATGAAAAAAGTGAAGTAACTGACACGGCAGAAATACAAAGCATCATGAGAGACTACTACAAGCAACTATATGTCAATAAAATGGACAACCTGGAAGAAATGGACAAATTCTTAGAAAAGTACAACCTGCCAAGGCTGAACCAGGAAGAAATAGGAAACATGAACAGACCAATCATGACTCTTTTTGATTATGAAAACCATAATTCAAAAAGAGTCATGTACCACAATGTTAATTGCAGCTCTATTTACAATACAGGACATGGAAGCAACCTAAGTGTCTGTCAATAGATGAATGGATAAAGAAGATGTGGCACATATATTCAATGGAATATTACTCAGCCATAAAAATAAACGAAATTGAGTTATTTGTAGTGAGGTGGATGGACCTAGAGTCTGTCATACAGAGTGAAGTAAGTCAAAAAGAGAAAAACAAATACTGTATGCTAACACATATATATGGAATCTAAAAAAAAAAACGGTCTGAAGAACCTAGGGGCAGGACAGGAATAAAGACACAGACATAGAGAATGGGCTAGAGGACACGGGGAGGGCGAAGGCTAAGCGGGAACGAAGTGAGAGAGTAGCATTGACATATATACACTTCCAAATGTAATATAGATAGCTAATGGTAAGCAGCCACATAGAACAGGGAGATCAGCTCAGTGCTTTGTGACCACCTAGAGGGGTAGGATAGAGACGCAAGAGGGAGGGGATATGGGGATATATGTATGCATATGGCTGATTCACTTCGTTTATACAGCAGAAACTAACACCCATTGTAAAGCAATTATACTCCAATAAAGATGTTAAAAAAGATAAAGTAGAAATAAAAGAGAGACTTGCAGTAACTGAGCCCTAATATTTAAGATCCTTAAGTGAAGGTGGAACTATTTTGGTGTAATCAACTATGATGCCAACTTCTTCAATATTCATCTACTTGTGGAAAGATTTCAGAAGTTGTGGTCTTAATTTCAGTTGCAATAGTTCTTTCATGTCTAATGGTAACTGGATTCAATATTCATCTACTTGTGGAAAGATTTCAGAAGTTGTGGTCTTAATTTCAGTTGCAATAGTTCTTTCATGTCTAATGGTAACTGGATTTTGACAGTTCTTTTTCTATTTGCTCAGAAATCTTCCTTTTATTTTACTATAGTCCTAGCATATATGCAACTGTGCAAAAAGAAATAAACAGGATTATTATGTGTTACTGGAAATAAAAAAAGTGACATGTACCACAATGTTCATTGCCACACTATTTACAATAGCCAGGACATGAAGCAACCTAAGTGTCCATCGACAGATGAATGGATAAAGAAGATGTGGCACATATATACAACGGAATATCACTCAGCCATAAAAGGAAACAAAATTGAGTTATTTGTAGTGAGGTGGATGGGCATAGGGTCTGTCATCCAGAGTGAAGTAAGTCAGAAAGAGAAAAACAAATACCCTATGCTAAGGCACATATATGGAATCTAAAAAACGGTACTGATGAACCTAGTGGCAGGGCAGGAATAAAGATGCAGATGTAGAGAACGGACTTGAGGACACGGCCGGGGGCATGAAGGGGAAGCTGGGATGAAGTGAGAGAGTAGCACGGACATATATACACTACCAAATGTAAAATGGCTGGCTAGTGGGAAGCTGCTGTGTAGCACAGGGAGATCAGCTTGATGCTGTGTGACGATCTAGAAGGGTGGCATAGGGAGGGTGGGAGAAGCCTCAAGAGGGAGGGAATATGGGGATATATGTACACATATAGCTGATTCACTTTGTCATAACTCAGAAAGTAACACAACATTGTAAAGCAATTATACTCCAATAAAGATTAAAAAGAAATTAGGCTAAGTGAAAGAAGCCAGTCACATAAATGTCACATATTGTATGATTACATTTCTATTAAATGTTCAGAATAGACAAATATATATATATATATACAGAAAGTAGATTAGTGCTTGCCTAGTGTAGGAGGGGAGAACTGGGGAGAAATTAGGAGTGCCTTAATGGGTACCAGGTTTCTTTTTGGGGTAGTAAATGTGTTTTAAAAATTGACTGGGTGTTGGTTGCAAAACTGTGAATATATTAAAAACCATGGAATCGTACACTTTAAATGAGTGAATTGTATGTTGTGTGAATTATATCTCAATAAAGCTGTTATTAAAAAAACAAATAAAATTTGAGGTTTTACAGAATAAAATCAACACTAGCAGAATAAGAAATTGTTGTCAAGCTAAAAGAAGTATGCCCCAAACCATAAAGATGGTATAGTGTTATTTTGTGAAAATTTAATTTTGCTTGAATAACCACATGATATGACTGCTTTATCATTAAATTCTCTGTAGAAATGAAAAAAAAAATCTTAAGGAGGTACATTGGAGACCATCTATGCAGCCTCTGAAAAGCGTGAGTGTTCCCAGGCTCTGAAGTCATCCATGGCTTTTTCTTTTTACCATGAGGCTTGGTTCATGAGTTCATTGCTTATACTGGGAGCCAATAAGGCATAATTATTAGGAAGTTACTTCTCCTTCCATTTAGAGTTTCTTGAAGCAGCACAAATAAGTTTCATTTTGAAAGATCAATACAAACCAAATTAACCATCAAAAAATGCTGTAGAACATTTCTGGAGAATTATCTTGTGCTACCACAGGGACCATTCTGTGCGCTTGTTTCAAAAACAAAGCAAAAGCAAACCAAAACAAAACTGAACTCGGCTCTTCCGGAGATAGAATCTTTAACTTTCATCCAACTTAACACTCATTTCTAGCTGTGACTGAACAGCAAGGCCTTTTGTTTTTTGTTTTCAAACATCGTATGCCATTAAGTTTTGTATGTTTTTTGTTGTCAAGAAAGACAGGCTGTCATTTTCCTTTAAAATGAATCATAAAACTACTGGCAAAAGTACAAAGAAAGGTTGTCCAAGTAGCGTCTCACACCTAAATGGAAAAGGAAAAGGTTCCTGAAATGTAGACACTGCTTCACCTCTGACCAAGTTATTTGTTTTTGTGTAACAGTATGGACATTTGGAAAATAGAAGTGATTTGTAGAACTGTTTGCTATTAACTTAAGCATCTGCTTGTGCGTGGAAGATGTGTTTGATTTGAACAAGTACACACTTGTTTTAACTATAAAGTGACACAAAATCAATAAAAAAGTAGAAATAGATGATTTTATACCCTGGCTTTTTACCAAAATTCAACCCTATAGTACTGGTTGACAGAACTGTTCACAATAATTTTGAACACAAACGCTTGTACATTCTCCAGGTTTACTGAAGTTACATGAATGTCTTTTATTGGCAACTCAGAATGGCATTTGGTGTGTAAAGCCAATTATTTAAACATGGCCTAGCTATTGCATATCATGTAATGTTAAAGTGACCATAATGTGATTTCTTAGTCTCCAAAAATCTACCTAAAAAAATTCTATTGTTCTGCTGTAATTATACAAATGAAAAAGATATAGGCTTTTGCTTCCATATCTTGTTTATTAGAAGTTGGTAGAAAATATGAAGATTTAAAAAAAATGTCCAATGCCCATTTGTTTCTAATTTTCTTTCTGTTAATGTCACTGTAAATTTCGATGCCATATTCCCGCACGTTGCTGCCCCTAATCTGACAGTGTCCGAGGATCTATCTTCATTTTCTCACTCGTTTCATAATCTAATCCTCAGCTCTAACATGCAATTAGTGCCCTCTTCGCCCCCTGCATACCAAACAGACCCACTGCTACAGCTTTCCCTGTGCAATCCGTTTAGTGAGGCTGCCCATAATGAATATGTACATTTAGAAGACCTCAGCTCAGAGGGTCACAGGCAATCAACCTTGAATTCAATTATGCGAGTCAAGGTTAATGACTCGCTGCAGTGGTCAGAGGCATTCAGAATCCTGCAGATTAAATCAGCCTGTCAGAGCTGACAATGTAGAAAGGACGGAATTACTTGTGTGAGAAACAGGGTATCGTGCAAAGATAAAATGGTGTCAGTCCTCAACGAAGATTACATGGAGTTCTCTGTGGCAAATCAGATTGTAAATCTCCTCTGGACCCGCAATATAATTAGTCTACATAAAGACGTTTCTAGATTGTAACATGAAGCCACTAATAAGACCTCTTGAACTCCACCCTCAGTAGGTACCTTCTTTTTTTTACCTCGTCATTAACAACAGCTGATTGTTCAACAAGAACAATGAAAACATTATTTTTTTAGTTATATTCATCAAGTGTGCTCTGTGTGACCTTTTATAACACAATCCAACATTAATTGGTAGAAAAAATCATATAATTTTTTGCCAGTTCTTTTATACTACATTTTTCCTTAATTTTCTTTTAAGCCCTTGTCTTGATAACAGTAGATCATAGTTAGCTGGGAAAAAAATCAGAACTTGGTTAAAAACAGTGTTGCTCATAAAAGCAGGTCTTATGATTTAAAATAAAGTACATGAATATTAAAATTTTGTTATAATTTATTTGCAAAACAAATATAAATTTATTGGGATTTGCTCCAGAGACTAACCAATTTTTTTTTTGTATGCTGAGATATGCACTTGTTCCCCAAATTCATGAGGGACAGAAACTTTCTTCTTTCCTTCCATGTTTTCTCCAGAGCATAGTCCCTGATTGAGAATGATTTCTGGGTGGAGAATCTCTGGTCTGTGAATAATTATTGGCAACACATTTCTTGCATATTAAAAAAGAATGTGTGAATAATTATTGGCAACACATTTCTTGCATATTAAAAAAGAATGTTTAACAATTGTATATTCCTTTAAATGACAGATATGTTCTTTAAATTAGGCTTCATTAAGATTTTTTTGTGGTTTTCAATAATATGCTAAATTCCATAGAAAAGTTTTTTTCATTTTCATTTTCTTTCTCTTCTTTTTTTTTTTCTTTTCTCTGTGTCTCCCTTTCTTCCTGTATTTATTGAGCACATACTATATGTCTTGTTTGTGTTAGTGCAGGATCAGGGATGAATTACCTTAATCTGTAAGGAGCTCACAATTAAATAAAAGAAGAAGGGTTTAACCAGCTAACTGGGTAATACAGTATGGTGGGTGTTGCAACAGAGTATTATGTTAAATACAATGCTAGGCCCTAAGGAAGAGGCCATGGACTCATGCCTGTGTGAACATGCATGTCACAGCATGGAGGCAGCGTGTTAGGAGGTGGGGCTAAAGCAGTAAGGAAGACTTCATATAGAAGGGAATATTTAAGTTGAGCTTTGAAGGATGAATTGGAGTTTTCCAGGTAGACAATTGGGAAAAGGCCTTCTAGGCCTAGAGAACAACATGAGCAAATGTGTAAGATGTGTTTGGGATGGTAGCAAGTGGTGTGAGCTGGCCAGGGCACATGGAGAGCAGCAGGAAACAAAGGGGAGAGGTCACTTGCGGCCTTGAGTGCCCCATGCTCTAGTGTCAGTAAAACACTGGGCAAATTCTGTCATAAGGCAAGATTCATTGTCTAAACCAAATCATATCCCTCTTTCCCATTAATCTTTTCAATACATCTGGGTTTTTAACATTGGACTTGCTAAAGCAGGCTTATAGTGCCTGTTACTTTACATCTCATAGTGATCTGCAAAGGAGGTCTGCTGCCCAGGAGGTTGGTGGGGAGGAGAGTATGTCACCCTGCTCCTCTGTCTTCACTCTGGGGATCCATGGGGGACCAGCCTTGTGCCAAGCAGAACACTCAGCCATGGTCATGTGTTGAGGAGAGGGCTTTCTTGGTGTGTTTTGGCCCCCCAGATGGATACACATTCTTTTGTGCCTATGTGCCTGGGTTCACACCACTTCCTGTGACTGGTGGTGGCCTGTTTTCATTGCTCATCTTTCCTGCCAAGATCTATCCTTCACATCTTGAGTTCTCACTCTCTGGGGTGATTTTCCCAAGCCATGGGGCCAACCGTGAGCTCATCTGCTTCTGGCCTCCAAGCACTTGCTGCCTAGAACAAGAACTTGGCGGATAATCAGTGCTAAAGTGGCCCGTTTCTCATTTGATTCTTGTGTTTTAATTACTGAGAGGGTTATTATTTAACCATTCATTTAAAGTTTGACACCATAGTGTGGCCCACACTGCTTGGTGTGATTGGGCCCTGGTTCCTCTTACTCAGTGATTTTTAATGCTGGTGAAGAGAAGGAAGGATTGAAAACACATGAGAGAATTTTTGTTTTCTCAGTGACTGGGAGGTGCCAGAGAGACTACTGTCCTGTAATGTACAGCGTCGTCCTGCAATGAGTGAGGATTGTGCAACACTGAATTTTGATACAGCAAGCTTTATCCTATGTCAGAACCCTCACGCACAAAGCTGCTTTAACTGGAAGTCTTTCCTCCAATCTTCCCCTAGCTAGCAACTCTTCATCTTGCAGGTGACAACTTTATGCAATGTTGATGTTCACCCCTCAAATATTATTCACTATGCACCTCCCTTCTCACTCCCTTTATAGAATGCATTTGTAATACATAGCATGTATTTGTAATTATTTCTTTATTTTCTTATTTATTGTTAGACTCTTAAGTCCATGAGAGCAGGGATTTGTTTAAATTTTTTTTGTATTTATTTTTTAATTGAAGTATAGTTGATTTACAATGGTGTGTTAGTTTCTGGTATACAGCAAAGTGATTCAGGTATACATACATGTACATGTTCTTTCGTCTAGTTTTCCATAATGGTTTATTACAGAATATTGAATATAGTTCCTTGTGCTATACAGTAGGACCTTGCTGCTTATCTATCTTATATATAGTAGTTTGTATCTGCTAATCCCAAGCTCCTAATTTATCCTTCCACCCCACCTTTCCCCTTTGGTAACCATAAATTTCTTTTCTATGTCTGTGAGTCTGTTTCTGTTTCGTAAATAAGTTCATCTGTGTCATATTTTTAGATTCCACATGAAAGTGATATCACATGATATTTGTCTTTCTCTGACTTACTTCATTTAGTATGATAATCTCTAGGTCCTTCCATGTTGCTGCAAATGGCATTATTTCATTCCTTTTTATGGCTGAGCAGTATTTCATTGTGTGTATATATATATACACACACACACACACACACACCCCACATCTTTCACATTCATCTGTTGATGGACATTTAGGTGAGGGCAGGGACTTCTGTTAACATTTTTTTTTTTTAACAATTCAGCATCAAGAACAGTCATCAGCACACAGTTGGCACTCATAACTATTTGTTAAATGATTCTTCTGCTCTAGATAGGGCTTTCAGATTTAGCAAATAAAAGTATAAAACATTCAGTTAAATTTGAATTTCAGTTAAATTGAATACAATTTTTAAAACATAAGTATACCCCAAATATTACGTGGGACATACTTATATTAAATACCTACACTAAAAATGATTCTTTGCTTAGGTGAAATTCAAATTTAACTGCTCATCTTGTGTTTTATTTGACAACCTGAATCTACGTTATCAATAGCTTGAGGGCAGGCACCATATGTTATCATACCTCCTTCTGTTCTTTCCACTACCTCAATCAGTACCTCTCAGAAGGAGGCACTCAAACATGTGCTGATGTTATTTGACTGAAATATATACATTTTAGTATAACTGAGGATTGAATCTCTCTATTAATAGATTTCCTAAGTGAAATCCCCGCATAATAAGTTTTCTTAGACTAAAACAAGAGTCAAAAAATATCTCTAGATTGGGTCTTTTTTTGTCTAACTGTGGTAATTGGAGTTACTTCCAGTAAAAAATTTTCCATTTCTTTAGTTAAAACGAGGCCTATCATTCAAAGCCTTAATTGTGTTATGAGACATTTTAGTGGCTAATCCAAAAACAAACTCCATTAGTCACCTTCATTTTAAATGAGATTGATATTATTCATAGGACACTTTGTTCTGGAAGATTATTCTGAGTCACGTCGAAAAATGTCCTCTAAACAGGATTCAATGGTGGAGCTGTCAGTGGTTTTATGGGGACAGGGGTTCATCTCATTCAATTCCATTAGAATTCCAAGGAAGAAAACAGATGGCCTGGGGCTAGTTTTGTGAGCCAGGTAGCCCAGAAATGACAGAACTAATGAGAGGGCTATAGCTGGGTTCCCAGTCCAAATTTGGTAGGGTCCACCATTCTTGGGGCCATATGGTGCTGTGCCATGGAGTGCTACACTCTCTAAGTCCTCCCTTCTTTCTATGTGTAGGTGGATTTGTCTGGAAGAAGCATGAGTGTCTAGAGGAAGACCCTGGCTTCAGGCTTAGAATACTGTAGGCCTTTTGGCAGGAGAAATGGTAGATGAAGTGTATGAATGCATTTGTCGGCAATTCTCCCAATAGTAGGAGAAGGAGAAAGCAAACAAATGCTGGGTAGAAAAATGAATGAAAGAAACCAAGGAAAAAAGAATAAAATTTGGCTAGCTGAGGAGATATGGGTTAGATTAGAGATTCAGTTGAAAGGTCTAATATATGTCAATTAGGAATTAGAGTTACATAAAGTTATGTAATGCCAGGAATTTTTGTGATTTTCTTTGTCATTATCAACATCATTTTCATTTAACATTATTCCAAAGCATCAAAATTATAAAAAAATTTATAGGATCTAAAACTAAATCTGACTTTGCTCAGACCTTCCAAACAAAAGAATACCTATCTCTTCCTAAATAAGTGTGTTGCTATTCTGATTTGGTTTACATAGTTAAAAACAGTTAACATTTCAGAAGATTTTTATATTCTTTATTCTGTATGAATAGTATTTCCAGGTTTTTGCATGTGCAATAAGCCAAAATTGTTCTGGAAGAGCAGAGTGTAATTGCTACCGAGTTGTCTTCTGGCCACACAAGCTCCACTTTTATGATTCCTTGCCATATCTTTGTGTTTTCCTTCTTTTTCCGTATCTTTAATATTATTCACCAAAATTCATTTTTTCTCCCCTTATTCTTCCCTTGATCCTCCCAGGATTTCAATTTTTCAAGAAAGCCATCTGATTCTATTAAAAAACAGACAATGAAACAAATGCTTCCAAGCCTGGACTAGCCTGGGAGGTCTGGCCAACACGGATACCCTGGGACTCACGGGAGACCCTGATGATAAACAGGTCACAGCCCAATTCAATTTTAGATTATTTATGCTAAGTCTAGCCAGTCTTGAATTTACTATAATGTCCTATTATTATTATTCCCCAGCTCCTTTCCTGATCAGTGGAGGTGATATAGTTGGCTAGTTGAGTCTTTCCCAAATTGTGGTGTTCTTTCCGCTGTTGCTATGTGAATTAGCTCTGGCCTTTATGGAATTATGCAAGCTTCTTTTAATGACGATTGATGCTGGTTTTCTGTTTGTGCTGGTAATATAAAATCACATTTATAAGTAAATTAAGAATTTGTTTGATTTTTTAAAATTAAGTGACTAATAGTACAAAAGGAAGTGGGTACAGTTGAAGTAGTAAGATGGTCCAATAATAACCTACGTTTGAGAAACACTGGGTGAGGGTCCACTGACTGGCTGATTCAGAGGATACTGCACTGTTTTAGCCACGTAGCACCAGCTGATCAACCTCAGGTTTTGTGAGCAGAGCTGCCCTTGTGAGAAGGAAGGAAGCAATGGAATTTTCAGGATCCATTACTATATGAATTATGGATTAAATCAGTAAAAGTTCTGAGCTATAGATTGACATGATGCATCCTGTCAAAGGACCACTTATAAACTTGGAAGGTTCATTTATGATGCAACATGTCAAAAGCCCATTTATTAAAATCTCTCTGCCCTGGATTGATGATATTGTCTTTTCTCAAAATATATTTTAGTCTTAAGTTAAGGGAAGAGGAAAGAAAAGACAGCTTTCCTTCTTTCTTTTTTTTTTTTTTAAGACAGCTTTCTTTTTAAAGTGACAGGAGACTATGGCAATAGTCCAGGTAAGCGATGCTGACGGCCTGAACTGAGCCTTGGCTATGGGGATGGTTTGGAGAAATATTAACAGGCAGAATCAATAGGCTTTAGTTGCCAGCTGGGTTGTCTCCCAGTTTAAAGGCCTTTACCTTGTTCATCCTTATAGCTGTCCTCAGGGTGTGTGAGTGTGTTTTGTACACATTTAGCCTTTTCAGAAATAAAGATTTCAAAAGGAAATAAATGTAAACCAGTTTTCTAAGGGGCTTCCTCAGTGAATGCTGATGAATAATAAAAATGCACTGTATAAATTTAAAAAACTGTAATATGAAAAATGCATATTGAATATACAATGGTATTAAAGATGATAAATTGGCGTGTAGTTGCAGTGAAGTAAAAATCACAAAATACAAAGGGGCGCCCATGTTAATTAAATGGTACAACAGACTGTAAAGCAGGATCTGAATTGGGTTGATGCATCTGGTAAATAGAAAAGATATAAAGGTTCACTCATTCATCCATCTAGTCTATAAATATTTATTGAGCACATTGATTATGGTTTTATGGATCAGCAGTCCCAAGCATGGAGGTGGCCAGAATAGGTTGGAGACACTGTATTTCAGAAGTAAATGCTTTGCCCAGGAACTGCTAGCTAAGTGGGATGTTATTTACTGGTGCCGACAAATTAAAACCATAAATAACATTCCAGTGTCTAAATCTTTTCCATAAACACAAATTATGAGTTTTGTATATGTAAAACACAATCTTCCCGTGGAGAAACACTTTATTCATAGTTTATGTTGTACCAAGTGTGGAGCAATTGCTAAAGTCAAAACCATTCCCTGATTCTGGCTGCATTGACAGCATCCCTATGGCCCATAGCCAACCCAAACGTATTCAGAGATTAATTTGTGGTTAATAAGATAGTGTCTATTTGGTCAGATCTCATTCATTCATTTCTCAATGGCGGGCTTGAGCATGGCGTTCATGTGTTTGACTCCCAGTTTGATTGCAAGTCTACTTGAGGAAATGGCAACTAGCAAAGGGACGGCCTCCGGTCCTATTCACACTCCCTTTGGGTGTGACAAATCTCAGGCAAATGGATGAAGCTTGGGTAGCTTGTTTTTGATGGCCTAGACTAAGTCACAGGGAGGAGTTGCCTTCCCCTCAAGCCCACTTCTTTCATGCCCACTCATCCCACCTTTAAAATCCATTCTCTACCCAGTAGCCAGACAGATAATAACCATCCTCCCCCAACAAAACCTAAATTGAATCACGTCACCATTCTCTTGAAACATTGCAATCCATTCAGAGCAAACCCTAACTCTTTAGCACAGCTGACCCTACCTAGCCTGTCTCCTTTTTTAAAAAATCAAGATAACATTGATTTAAAATATTATGTAAGTTGCATGTGTACAACATTACATTTCTACTTCTGTATACACTATAGCACGCTCACCACCAAAAATTTAGTTTCCATCTGTCACCATACAGTTGACTCCCTTTACCCATTTCACCCTTCTCCCCAACCCCTCCCCTCTGGTGGCCACTACTGTGTTCTTGGTATCTACATGTTTGTCTTATTTATTTATTTATTTTCCATATATGAGTGAAATCGTATGGTATTTGCCTTTCTCCATATGACTTACTTCATTTAGCATAATACCCTCAAGGTCTCTCCATGTTGTCACAAATGGCAAGATTTCATCTTTTTTTATTAGCCTGTCTCCTTTTGCTTGTTGTATCTCAGCCATATTGGTCCTTATTCCATTCCTCATACTTTCAAAGCTCTTTCTTCCTTATCCTTCACATAAGCTGTTCTTTCTGCCGTGAATGCTCTTCTCCCAGCTTGAGGTCTGGTCAGCTCCCAATGACCCTTCAGGCCTTGGCAAGTGAGACTTTCCCTGATCACAGATGTGAAGTAGAGGACCTCATTTTGTCCACTGCAAATATCACTTATAAAATCCTAAACTTTTTCTTTATAACACATCATAATTTGTTATGTCTTTATTTATATATTTGTTTATTATTTGTCTTTAGTCTAAAGTCCATGAGGGTAAGTAACGTGGCTCTCTTCTTGACCAATGAATAATTAGCACAGAGGTCATAACTGGCATATAGCAGGTAATCAGTAAATATTTGTTGAAAATGTTGACTGTAAACATCTGTTCATTCAAATTCAATAAGTCCATTTAAAAAAGATTTTATTGAAATATAGTTGATTTACAATCTTGTGTTAGTTTCAGGTGTACAGCAAAGTGATTCAGTTATACATATATATTCTTTTTTAGATTCTTTTCCATTATAGGTTATTACAAGACATATAGTTCCCTGTGCTATACAGTAGGTACTTGTTGGTAATCTATTTTATATATAATAGTGTATATATTTTAATCCCAACTCCTAATTTATCCCCCAGCCCCTTTCCCCTTTGGTAACCATAAGTTTGTTTTCTATGTCTGTGAGTCTGTTTTGTAAATAAGTTCACTTGTATCATTTTTTTTTTAGAGTCCACATATAAGTGATATCATATGATATTTGCCTTTCTCTGTCTGACTTACTTCCTTTAGTATGATAATCTCTAGGTCCATCCATGTTGCTGCAAATGACATTATTTCATTCTTTTTTTATGGCTGAGTAATATTCCATTGTGTATATATACTACAGCTTCTTTTGTTTTTTTGGTTTTGTTTTGTTTTTTTTTGTTTTTTTTTTTTGCGGTACGCGGGCCTCTCTACTACAGCTTCTTTATCCACTCATCTGTCAATGGACACTTAAGTTGCTTCCATGTCTTGGCTATTGTAAATAGTGCTGCTATGAACATTGGGGTGCATGTATCTTTTTGAATTAGAGTTCTCTCCGGATATATGCCCAGGAGTGGGATCACTGGATTTTTAGTGACTCTATTTTTAGTTTATTTATTTATTTTTTTTTTCGGTACGCGGGCCTCTCACTGTTGTGGCCTCTCCCTGCTGCAGAGCACAGGCTCCGGACGCACAGGCCCAGTGGCCACGGCTCACAAGCCCAGCCGCTCCGCGGCATGTGGGATCTTCCCAGACCGGGGCACGAACCCGTATCCCCTGCATTGGCAGGAGGGCTCTCAACCACTGGGCCACCAGGGAAGCCCATATTTTTAGTTTTTTAAGGAACCTCTATACTGTTCTCCATAGTGGCTAGAATAATTCCATTTTTGTTGAGGTGCAAATTTCAGGTAAGACTTACAGAGTTGTGCCTCTGTGGACAAAGGAACTGTGAAAGTTCAGGGTATAGTTTGTGGTCATAGAAGGTATTTTATCTGTACTCCTGAAATTGTACCATTGGTGAGGCAGATATGGTCGAGGAAATTTGTAGTTTTTGGCTCTGACATTTTTCTTTGTGACTTTTATACTGGTTGGGAAATGGCCTGAGCTGCTTGGAATTAGCATCTCCTATTAGATGCACAATGGCCTTGTTTGCCTCAAGTCCTTGAATATATGCTGTCTCCATATGCCATATATTTTCAGCTGGAACCCTGGCTGATGTAGGATATCAACAAATGGGGCAAGATAGTGTGAGTTTAATAAAGTTTAATAAGTCAAGCAGATTGATTTTAGCTTAAATATTGGGCCAGAGCCAGAGAAAGAGTCTGTGATTTCTATAAGGTCCAGCCTACCTCCCTTCTTTGAGAAGCTCCAGGGAAGTTTTGGGGTTCCCTTTGTTCTAGTTTCCATTCTTACTTGGTCTCAAGGTTTGGAGGTCTCCATCTTACTATCAGATCTCAAGGCAGGAAAAAGAGCAAAGCAACAGAACAGAGGTAGAACCTAAGAAAGGAAACACCAAAAGACAGGTTCCTGCAAACAATACTGTTATTACCATTTTTAAGAGAATTAAATGCAGGAACAGCTTTTAACTTTTTCAAACATTCCATTGAATGCTTTATTCCCTGGTACGAGGGTCCCCAGATACCCTTGACCTTAACTCATGCTGTTTTCCTCTTCTGCATGGCAGAACTGAGGATGAGCACAGGAAAACTTGAGATCCCATTAGAAGTTGAGACTATGCCACAGTATTAATTGTGGCACTGCCCACCTGTATGGCCATACTTCCGAAAGGGGCCATGTGTATGTGTTTTGTATTTGGATGAACATTTCTTCTCTGTCATGGACTGAATGTTTTTGCCCCCCTAAAATTCATATGTTGAAGCCCGAACCTTCAATGTGGTGGTATTAAGAGGTGGGGCCTTTGGGAGGTAATTAGATTTAGATGAGGTCACAGGGAGGAGCCCTCTTGAATGAGATTAGTGCCCTTATAAGAGTCACAAAAGAGCTTGCTCTCTCCTTTCTCTTTCCACCATATGAGGATACAATGAGAAATTGGCAGACTGTAACCTGGAAGAGGGCTCTCACCAGAACCTGATCATGCTGGCACCCTGATCTTGGACTCCCAGCCTCCAGAACTATAAGAAATAAATTTATTATGTTGTTTATGAGCCACTCAGTCTATGGTATTTTTTTTTTAATAGCAGCCCAAACTAAGATATCATCTCTTTCTCTCTCTTACTCTCTCCTGGAGCTAATACTCTGGCAAACTTGTATTCATCTTGCAGACCTAGTTAAGGAGGCACCTCCTCTGTCAGCCATCTTGACTCTCAGTCATTCCTCACTTCCATCTGGTGTTCCTTGTCACCAAAATATCAAATGTTGGTTTACCTGTCTGTCTCCCACACGGAACTGTGAACTCTGTGGGTTAAAGTACGATGTGTTATTTATCTTGGTGTTATCAGCACCTAGCACTATGTTGGGTACATTGTGGGTATTGAATGAATGAATGAAGGATAGAAAATTACAAGCTTCTTGAAGCAATAATTTGCCTGGAACTTTCTTGTTTGATTCCATAGCAAACACTGTTGGTTCCCTACCCACACCACCTTGGATCTCTTTTATCATTTCTCTGTCCCTCTCCTCTAACTTCATCCAATGACTTGAACTTGTGACTCTTCTTTGAAAGTTTGCTTTTGGGCTATTGACGTCAGAAAGCTGAAAGTGTCTGTGAATAGCTCAGCCTCAGGAACTACTTACAGGAGAGAAAGTAGGTCCATGTGCGTATGACCACACAACTTCAGGTTCTGTGGGTTTAGAAGGTCCTGGTTCCCAGAGGAGGGTTGTTGCCTCCAAGGGACACAATAAGAATTCCATTTACAATAAAGCTATGGCTGCCACTTAGTCATTTAGAGCTCCTTGTGATAGTAGAAAAGAAAAGAGCTACCATAGTGTCAGGGGTAATTGAACTCGAGCATCATGAAGATATAGGATTGCTACTACAAAATGGGGAGGAGATCTAAGAGATCCACTGGGCTTTGTCTTGATGCTCCCATGGTTATTTTTTACCTGTGAGTGGACAATTACAGCAATGAAAGTCTGATAGAATAGTCATAACTTGGTCAGATCTCTCAAGGATGAAGGTCTGGTTCATTCCACCAGGCAAGCTGCCAAGACCAGCAACAGTGCTAGCTAACGATAAAGGAAACCTAGGATGGATGGTAAAGGAATGAGATAATGAATACTAGTCATGAATATGAGAGCAACTGCAGCAGTGGGCTTTTACTCACTCCACTAACTCTCCTCTTATAAGTTTTTCCCTAGAAATTTTGACCATCATTTTGAAGAAACTATAACAGCAGTAAGTGAACATAATGAAAGTGGATTTAAGCAATTAGACCACCTCAGCCCTCTTTACCATTTCTGTGTGCCTCTACCCTTGCTTCAGTATGCTTTTGCCTCCTAGAGTGTCTCTTCCTTATGAACCTGCCTGCAGGGTACTGGAGCTGCTTTTCCTGAAAACACAGACAGCTATAAGTGCCTGGGAGTTTACGTACCCCTGGAGTGGCCTTAGCCAATGACTGAAAGAGATAGGAGTTTGAAAGCCCAGATCCCTTTCCTCAGATGGGGAGAACTCTGAGGCATAATCTACACTCCAGAGTTTTCCTTCAGGATCAGGCTGAAGCTATCATAGAACTTGACCTGAGATCTCCCCTTTACTGTTGCTTCCCCCCTCATTCCTTTACTGGATTGTTCTGGGATAATTTCTTTAATAAATCATTCACATATGAATCTTCATCTCAAAGTCTGCTTCTAGAGAGCCCAACACAGGGCAGATTCTTCCCTCCTTGTCCAGATTTTCAGAGAATTCATTATGACTGGGTCACAGTTGTCCTTTAAAGTGACCGCAGCTGAGGAACTGGATGTAGGGCCACCCAGGAGGCAGCTCTTTGTTAGCGATAATTTGCCCTGTATTTCTCTTGCATTTCTACATTTCTGGGCTTTCTTTTCAAGATATTTGTACAGCGAGGAACCTTGGAAGATAGTCTCCTTTCAGAGCAAAAGACGAGGAAGCTTACTGTTCATCAGAAAAGATTTATGTTCCCTAAGGTCAGCGTTCCTTTCCCATAGTGAAACCCACTGCATGTGCAGGCATGCATGAGGGTTCATCCACGTTGCCCTGAGGAACTTGAGGACAAGGGGAATTGATGCAAACATGTTGATGCTCATGTTGTTTGCTGTGTTCTGAGTGTATAGTCCTTTGTCTCTGAGTCAGGAATCTTGTGTCTTCTGCCAGCATCCATGAAATTGTGGCAGGTGAACTTCTTAGCTTGAAACTAGGGTAATATCTCAGACTCTTCACTGTTCTTGAGACTCTTCTGCTCAGGAATTGCTAGTGGGTCTTTTCTTCTGCTGACCATCTTGTACTCCTCATTCATTTGCCTAATCTGGCAGAGCAAGCTTTTCTGACTGATCCTTTGGATGTGAACTCTTCTCCCTCAGAACTCCACTCTTGGTATCTGTTGGTGGGTCATATGTCACCTTGATCTTCACTCTTAACAGAAAAATAGTGCTGCCCCAGGGATGATCTGCCTCAAATAGCCAGGCTTTCCTGATTTGCTGTGACCCCGAAGCCCCAGCTCCCTTGCTGCCTGGGCCTCCCTTCAACCCATCCTAGCCTGCTGCCTTGGGCTTGAGGACCTACTCAGACCAGAACACTTTCTTCCCATACTTCTCTATTTTTGATCCTGTATATGAAAGCTTAAATAGAATTTGAGTTGTTCATTTACATGTTAAAGTGAGCCCAAAGGACTTCATAAATTGGCATGTTATTATTTAAGTGACAGAGAAAATAACACCAAGAAATTAAAACCAAAATTTCTTGACGGCTCATTTGTGAAATCAGAAAATCCTATTTTTTTAAAGTTTCAATTTCTATTTTACTGACTGTCAAAGTAGTGATTTTGTTTTTATTACCACCCAAAGAGCTCATTATCTCTTTCATCACATGAGACTGCCCAAAATAACATGTATCACTTAGAGAGGGACAACTCAAAAAAACATGCTGTGAAGAGTTGTGGTTTTATTATGGAATCTCTCAGGCTTTGATTGATTGAATGGAACTTGGAAAATCTATATTATTGAGACTTAAAATATGGTGAAGATTTTATTTTAGGATTTAGTACTTACACAGTTTTAAGCAAGTTATCCAATTCCATGGGAGAAATGGAATTGGGTTAAGAATGAGCTCCATTTCTTATTTACTGATCTTGGGCACTTAAATTCTCTAGGCTTCTGTTTATTTGACTGTAAAGTAGAAATCATAATAACAGTAGCCCCAAAGGGCTGGTAGGAGAATCAAGTGAGATGACACATTTGTATGTACCATAAAGCGTTATGCAAAGCTGAGCATGCAGCCTGACACAGAAGAGGAATTTAATACATGTTTGTAGCATCAAGGAAGAAGGTGTTATTTAGCAATGTCAAATTTACTTTGATTCATTAAAGGAGATGATTTTGGATCTTGATTCAAGGTGAGGTGATTTTTTTCATAAAATATAATTCATAAAAATTATTTTCCTGGATCCCAACTTTGTTTAGGATTTTAGGAAACCAAGAGTTCTTTAGTAGGAACCCAATTGCCCTCCATGACATAAGCAACAAAAGTTTAGGGATTTACCCTCCAATCTATGATTAAATCAAAACTCCTTGGGACTTCCTTGGTGGTCCAGTGGTTAAGACTCCGCACTCCTAATGCAGGGGGTCTGGGTTCGATCCCTGGTTAGGGAACTAGATCCCCGCATGCCACAACTAAAGATCCCATGTGCCACAACTAAGACCCAGCACAGCTGAATAAATAAATAAATATTAAAAAACAAAAAACTCCTACTCAACCTCATAATATTTTCACATTATACTTTCTGCATTTTCTTGTCTGTATGACAAGATCTATGAGTTTTTCTACAGGAATATAAAGCAGTGCTTTTATTAGCCCTGAAACTTGGACTTCAATTATCTCTAAGCATTTATAAATGAGTAACCCCCAGAAGAAGGATTTGGGCTATTATTGTTCTATAGACGGATGAGTGGAAATATAGTAACAAAGCTTCAAGTTTTGAGTTTAAACTCAAATATAATGGCTTAAATTCATCTTCAGTGCTTCAGATGTGGACTTGGGTTTCCACAACTGTTGGGCCTTCGTGGGAGCTACCTCTTCTTGTCTCTCATTTTCTGTCTTTAAAAGTATCTAAGTGCTTACAATGTGAGTGATTAGGTTATTGGACATTAGAATACAATAAATGTTGTTGGAATGAATTACCTATCTAAACAAGACACCAATCAATCAGTGCTGACTTTTAATTGGTTCAGTGAGTTTATCTTTTAAAAATGCTTCACCTTGCTATAGTAATTCTCTAAGATCGAATTTTGTCATTCCACTTTGACAAAAGAGCTTCTCTTAAGTTTCATTAATGGCTTATTTTTTGAATTAATTCATTTGTACATTTCCTGAAAATCTACTGCATGCAAATGAACATGTACAAATTTACAATGTACATGATCACAAATGGGGGAATTTATTGGAAAAATTAGATATTTTTGTAAGATGTTATATGCTTTTTCCCATCAAGAAATTTATATTTTACTTGAGCATGTTGGAATGAGAAAGAAAGAGAAGCTAGAGCACACTCAGCAGAAATCAAATAATTTCCCTCCCTTTTCAAGCTAGTTTTCCTTCTTGATACACTTATTCTATCTTCATTGATGGAAGAAGGAGAAAAGAGAACTATGTGAACAACCAACATTTTTTTTTAACAAAAGGAAGGAAATATAATTTCTGCATCTCACCTTAGAAACATTGCTTGAAATAATAGTCACAATATAGGAGAAATAAGCGAACCATTTTGAGTCTAGAACATTCCCATCCCCTGTGTTTTATTTTATTAAAAATTTTTTTAAATTTTATATTAGATTATCATTGATTAACAATGTTGTGTTAGTTTCAGGTGTAAAGCAAAGTGATTCAGTTATACATATACATGTATCCATTCTTTTTCAAATTCTTTTCCCATTTAGGTTATTATGGAATATTGAAAAGAGTCCCCTGTGCTATACAGTAGGTCCTTGTTGGATATCTATTTTAAATATAGCAGAATGTACATGTCAATTTCAAACTTCCAATCTATCCCTCCCCCCATCCCTCCCCACTGGTAACCATACGTTCGTTCTCTAAGTCTGGAGTCTTGTGAACAACCAACTTCTGTCTCATCATTTCACAATGGATGCTAATCATTCAGATTCTCACCTTTATTTGCTAAGATCACTGAAGAGTTACCCATAACCAGTGGTTGAGCCAGTAGAATGTGAAATCTCCCAGCACTGATCTTTTCAGGGGTTTCTTATTGCTTGATTGCTTTCAAACCAGGCTTTTCATGTTTGTGGGGGAGAAAGAACCAACATGGTGAATTGCCACTGCCTGAAAGATGGGTTTATGTATTGGGTTGGCCAGAAAGTTCGTTCAGGGTTTTCCATAACATCTTATAGAAAAACCTGAGTGAAATTTTTGGCCAACCCAATATATAGGATGATTGTTTTTCACAAGATTGCAGACTCACATGGTTTCCTCTGGTTCAGGAGTAGAAGGTCCAGTCAGCAGTAAATAGCCTCACTCTTCCAGGTGAACAAAATCCCACCCATATTGAGTCAGTAATGCTGGGGAATAGAGGGCGGAGCGGGACAGAAACTGTGAGGAAGGATGAGAGAAAGATGTGACAGTGTATTCAAAAGTTCCTATAGTTGCACTGGGGATAGAAGCCCATGTAAGAGCCCCTTGAATACTGGTTTGGGCTGACTGTGCAACCTCTGAAGCCAGCACAGGTCCACAGGCTATGAGCCACGTTCCCCAGGAAAACTCTCACACTCTCAACAGAGCCCTCAAGGAGAGGCTTGACAGAGTCAGAGCTCAGGGAAGTAGGAAGTGAACACATACTCCACAATTTCTTCACATCTCATCTTTCCCATAGGGCAAAGAAACACCTCTTGACTGAATTTCCAGCCATTCACCTGTACATCCCATGGTCCATCAAGCCAAATATTTATTATTCATCCACTCAATAAATTTATATTTAAGCCATTGCTCTAGACTCAAGGATAGAGCAGCAAACAAAACAGGTAAAGTCCCTATTCACAAAGAAATTAATGTTTTATTGGAGAGTATGAAACAAGTAAACAAATATATGCAGTAGATAGTGGTGAGAATAAGAAAACAGGGTGATGTGATAGAAAGTGACGGGGGTAGGGGTGGGCAGTGAGGGGCAGTTGGGAAGACCTTTCTGGGGGCCAGGAGAAGACATCTGATTTTAGACCTGAATGTCAAAGAGAAGTCAGCCATGTAGGTATTAGAAAAGAGCATCTAAGTAAGAGGGAACAGTAAGTGCAAAGGCCCTGAGGCAGAAATGGCTTTGATATATGGGAGGAAGATAAGAGGTGGGGACCAGAGAGACCATGGTGAGAAGTTCCAATTAGAGACCATGGTGAGAAGTTCCAATTTTATCTTAAGTGTAATTGAAAGCCCTTGGCATCTTCTATGCAGAGGAGTAGCAAAATCCAATTGACAGTTTAAATTGATCACACTGTGTGGAGAACAGACTATAGAGGGACAAAAATATAGGCAAGGATACTGGAAGAGGCTACTGAGTAATCCTTGGGAGGATTGATGGTGGCTTGGACAAGGTAACAGAGGTGGTAACAGAGGAGACCGAGAAGTAATTAATTATGGGCTACATTATGCAAGAAAAATTGCAAGAATTGGATGATAATTTGTATGTGAAGTTTGAGAGAAAGAGAGAAGTCGAGATGGCAGCAAGGTTTTAAGCTAGAGTACTTGGGTGAAATGGTATGTACTATTTGCTGAAATGAGGAAGCCTGACAAAAGAACCAGTCTGAGGGGTGGTGGAAATCAAGAGGAGATGTTGAGTAGGCTGCTGGAGCTCAGAAGAGAAGTCAGGGCTAGAGACAGACAACTGGGAGTCATCAGTGTATAGATGGTATTTAAAGCCATGGAATGAGAGAAGATCACGCAGGCAGGAGCCTTGGAGCATTCTGATACTTGGATGTTGGGAAAAGGGGGGAGGAGACAAAAAGGACAGCTGAAGAAAAGTGGGCAGTGAGGTTGGAGGGAAACCAGGAGATTGTGCTTGTAAAGAAAGCATTTCAAGAAGGAGGAAGTGAACAACTATAGAAACTGTGGCTGAGAGAGGTTAGATTAGATGAGAATTGATCATTGCTTTTAGCAATTTGGAGGGAGCAGATTTGGTAGCATAGTAGGGATGAAGCTCTTACTGGAGACAGTTCAAGAGGGAATGAGAAGAACAGCTGTTGAGTAATCTATATGGAGGAGTTTTACTGTAAAGGAAAACAGAAATGAAGAAGAGCTAGAGGGGGGATATGGGATCACAAGATTCCTTCCTCTCTCCCTCCCTCCCTCCCTCCTTCCCTCCCTCCCTCCCTTCTTCCTTCCCTCCCTCCCTCCTTCCCTCCTCCTTCTTTCCTTGCTTCCTTTCTTCCAGATGGAAAATATAACATCATGCTTGTGTGCAAATAAGTATGATCCAGATGGAAGGAATAAATCTGATGCTGTAAGAACTTACATAGGGCAGCGTGGGGCTGGGGAGATTTAGGGATTGCTCTGCCCCCTGTAAATCATATATATACCATTACTGTGACTTCAATGAATAAAGTTATAACAGAGTTATCTAACCAACCATGAGAGAGAATTATGATCTGATCTAGCAATTGTAAAGCACTATGTAAATAATCCATGAGCTCAGAGACCGGCAGGGCAAAAATAATTGTCAAACATGACCTCTTTGGTGTCTACATCACATCCAAGCAGTCTTTGCACCATCCTGCTCTTCTGAAGCCACAATTGGACAGGAGTTTCCAGGAAAGTATGGGCTTTGGTGGATGCTGAACCTCATAGGATACTGGAAATTGCCACTCCAGTGGTAAATATGAACTGGAGAATGGAGGACATATATATATATATATATATATATATATATATTTGTGTGTGTGTGTGTGGTACGTGGGCCTCTCACTGTTGTGGCCTCTCCCGTTGCGGAGCACAGGCTCCGGACGCGCAGGCTCAGCGGCCATGGCTCACGGGTCCAGCCGCTCCGCGGCATGTGGGATCTTCCCGGACCGGGGGTCGAACCCGTGTCGCCTGCATTGGCAGGCGGACTCGCAACCACTGCGCCACCAGGGAAGCCCTGGAGGACATATTTTTAGAGGAAACCAAAGACACTTGGTGAGGAAAAAGTGTTTTAATAATCCATATTGGCTATCTGAATTGAACAAGTTAACCAAATAATTACTTGCTCAATTTTCGAATTTCAGATGTAATCTGGTAGACTGTGCTGTGAATTGAACTTTTTTCTTCATGTGAATCTTTAATTTGAGCCTGTTGGGACTTAAAGGGTTTGCAGAAATCCATTATGTTTCTGTTAAAAGAAGTGAGTCATTTTATATTTAGAATGCAACAATAAACAATTATTTTTGAGAACTTACTTTTTATTAGGTCCTATCACAAGAACTTTACTACATCACATTTAATCCACACAACAGCCTGTTTACTATTATTTTCTCCATTTTATGGATGAGGAAACTGAGGTTCAAAGATATTAAGTAACTTGCCCTAAGTCACAAAGCTCAAAAAATGATAGAGCTCGGATTTGAATCCAGGAAGCTGGATTCCAATGTCTTCTTTTAACCACTAAGTTATAATTCTGGTGTATCTAAAGTTATAGAACTATTATTCCATGGTTATCCAGATGAAGAATAAATAAAATGAGCAAGCATGAATCTCATTGTGAAATTTCTCATTTTAATTATGTCTTGGCTTGCTCTTTTTGTACTTTGAGATTGCCTTAGCATGTAAAACAAATTCAAACTCAAACAGAAATGACTTTATGACCCTCCTGCCTCTTAGAAACTATTTAACAAGCTTTAATTCTGATTTCCATTTCTAGTGAGGAGCAACTAGGGACAGGAGGTGACCAGCTCTTTCTCACATTTACTAAACAAACAGCCCCAGGAAACGTCCTAGAATTGTAGCTGGGAAACTTCAGGTTAAAAAGTGTTCATTTCTTGACTGTGAAAGTTTTCAACAACCCTTGTGTCTGCGATGGTTTAGATGAGAATTGATCATTGCTTTTAGCAATATGGAGGCAGCAGTTTAGGAGCATAGTAGGGATAAAGCTCTGATTGGAGACAGTTCAAGACGGTATGGGGCAGAACAGCCATTGAGTAACATATATGGAGGAGTTTTACTGTAAAGGAAAGCAGAGAGATGGAGGAGAGCTAGAGGGGGGATATGGGATCATGAGATTCCTTTCTCTCTCCCTCCTTTCTATGTAATCTCTGCTCAGGAGGTCTCTAGTGGGGTAATATAGGTGAGGGCTTGTAGCTTCTTCCAGGCTTTAATATCCACAGTGGCAGAGAACATATTTGTTTTTGTACACCTGTTCCCTACATTGGGCCTGGCGTATAAACATTGAATTAATCAATGAATGAATGGCTCCATCACCCAGAGGCAATTCCTCCTGGCCCATTGGACTTTTCTTCAATATATATTAAAAAAATGAAATCCTATGGTGTCTACTTGTGTTTAATGACTCGTTTTTTCCCACCTAAAATAAAGTATGAATATCCTTTTTTTCAAAACCTGTATTTCTACAGTCATATATGAATGTATCATAATTTCTCTACCATTGGACAGTTAAATTTTTCCCCACATTTCTTTACGTCTTAAAATTGCAAAGAAGGGACTTCCCTGGTGGTGCAGTGGTTAAGAATCCTCCTGCCAACGCAGGGGACACGGTTTCGATCCCTGGTCCGGGAAGATCCCACATGCCGTGGAGCAACTAAGCCTGTGCCCCACAACTACTGAGCCTGCGCTCTAGAGCCCGCGAGCCACAACTACTGAAGCCCGGGCGCCTAGAGCCCATGCTCCGCAACAAGAGAAGCCACCACAATGAGAAGTCCACGCACTTGAACGAAGAGTAGCCCCCGCTCGCCGCAACTAGAGAAAGCCCACGTGCGGCAAGGAAGACCCAATGGAGCAAAAAAAAAAAAAAAAAAGAGTTAAGCTGATTTTCTAAAAAAAAAAGAAAAGAAAAGAAAAGAAAAGCCTTGCAGATAAATCCTCATCTTTTTTTTTTAAAGTCATATTTCTAGGATGGACATTACTAGGTCAAAGAGTATGCACTTTTTACAGGTTTCCCCCGAATTTTCCCTCAGAACGCATGTGCCAATACCATATGGAATGTGTATTTCTAAGCATCCGCTCTTCCGTGAAGGATATCCTCTCAAAGATACTTTTGTCATTTTCTTGAAAAATTATATCACAGTTTTAATTTACATCTGTTTGTTCTTTTCATTCTAGGCTTTATGAAAAGTGAAGCAAGGATAATAGTTTTTGAAATATATTAATGTTCTTTTCCTTTTTGTACTTCCTTTTACGTTATCTTCTGCTATCCAGCCAGAGGCATCCAATGCTTTGGGGAAGCTTAGGACTGTTACAACAGAATGAAAAGAGAAAGTTCCAATGTTCAGCTTTTGAATTCCAAAATAGGACTTCTGATCTACACTAAGATAATTGTCTCAAAGATGGGATTTTTTTTAATGTAAACTTTTGAATCGAGTATAACATACTAATAAAAAATGCACAAATCATAAGTGTCCAGCTTAATGAATTTTTACAAAGAGAATGCACTTGTGTAACCACTATCCAGATCAAGATAAGAGCATTACCAGCAGCCCAGAATTTCCCTGGCCCTTCCAGTTTTTACTCTCCATCAAATGTAACCACTAGTCCAACTTCTATCACCATAGATTTGTTTTGCCTATATTTGTAACTTTATATAAATGACTCATTCAGTATGTGATAATTTATGTGTCGCTTCTCTCTTTCAAAATTAGGTTTGTGAAATTCATCCATGTTATTAGTTTTTTCAATTTGTTTAATTTCATTGATATATAATATTTCATTTTATGAACATACCACAATTTATTTCTCAACACAGTGAATGAAAATTCCAGGTGCTAATACTTCAAATTGTGATCTTTTTTCATTTTAGCTATTTTGCTGAGTGCATAGTGGTATCTCATTGTGGTTTTCATTTGTATTGATAGTTCCCTAGTGACTAATGATGTTGACCAGCTTTTCATATATTTATTAGCCATTTATACATCTTCCTTTGTAAAATGCTTATTAAAGTGGGTTGTTTGGGGTTTGTTTGGTCCATTAAAATTGTTCTGTCAGTATTTTTCTTGTTGATTTGTAGTTCTTTATATGTTTTGGATATAAATCCTTTGTTAGATATATATATTGTAATCATCTTCTTCCACTATTGGCTTGTCTTTTTACTTTCTTTCTTTTTCTTTTAAATTTAACTAGATTTGATTTACAATATTGTGTTAGTTTCAGGTATACAGCTTTACTTTCTTATTAGTGTCTTTTCATGAAAAAAATTCTTAATTTTAAAGTGGTGCTATTTATCAATCTTTTCCTTTATGATATACTTTAAGAAATTCTTGCCCATCTCAAGGCCATGAAAACATTCCTCTGTCACTTCCTAATAACTTGATTGTCTTATTTTCCCCAATTACATCTAAAATCTATCTAGAGTTGATTTCGGTTTACGATGCAAGTTAGAAGGTCAAGATTACTTTCCTCCACATAGATATTTAATTGATTCATCACTATTGAAATGATCATTCTTTCCCCCACTGCACTGCAGTGCCATCTTTGTTATAAATTAAGTGACTGTATGTGTGAGGTCTGTTTCTTGGTTTTCTACTCTGTTCTATTTGTCTGTCTATACTGTACCAATACCACCCTCTACCAATACATCTTCCTAATGAAGCTTCACACTAAGTCCTGACATATGGTAATGAGAGTTTTTCAGCTTTGCTATTCTTGAAGATTGTCTTGGTTTTCTTGGCTTTTTGCAGTTTGATATGAATTTTAGAAGCAGCTTGCTAATTTTCACACAAAAAATCCGTTATGATTTGGATGATGATTACATTGAGTCTATAGATCGGTTTGGGGGAGAATTGACATCTTTAAATTATTATTGTTTCAAGCCATAAATGTGGTTATCTTTCTATTTAGGTTTATATCAATTTTCCTCAGAAATATTAATAGTTTTCTGTAGAGGAGTATTTTACATTTTTCATTTGGTTTATTGTTAAATATTTGGTATTAGAAATTTTTTGGCACTATTTTAAATGATATAATTTTTTGAAGTTTCACCTTCAAATGTATATTATATATTGCTACAGTATAAAAAATGTGATGTTTGCATAATGATCTTGTATCCAGAAACTTTTCTATGTTCACTTGTTAATTCTAAGGTTTGCCTGTAGATTCATTTAGATTTTCTACCTTCACAATCACCTACAAATAATGATAGTTTTATTTCTATTTTTCTGATTTATATACATTTTAATTTTTTCCTTTCTAATTACATTGAATAGAATCTCCAGTAAAATGTTGACTACAAGTAATAATAGTGAGATTCTTTTTTGTTCCTGATCTTCGGGGAAAAGTTTCCAATATTTTACCATTTAAAAGTATTCTTTATCCAATTAAGGAAAATCTATTTCTGGTTTACTGAGTTTTTATTTTTTAATTAGCAATATTTGTTGATTTTCATCAAATGGTTTTGCATCTACTAAGATTATCATGCAATATTTTTTGTTACTATGGTGAATTATATTTGTATAAATTAATTGATATAAGCAGATTGATTTATAAATAAAATGGATCTTGCATTACAACTGAACTTGGTTCTAATGCATTATCCTTTTTTTAAATTGCTAAATTTGGTTTATTAATCGTATATTTAGATTTTTTTGCATCTATGTTCAGGAGATATTGGCCTATTATCTTTCCTATAATGTTGTTTATGAGGTTGTGTGGATTTTATAAAATGAGATAGTGGATGTTTCCTCTTTTCTGTTTTGTGGAAGATTACACAATCTTCTTAAATCTTCTTCAATTTTCTTCTTAAATATTTACAATACTTCACTGATAAAGACGTCTGGGCTAGGAGTTCTTTTTTGGGGAGGATTTTAATTACAAATAAAATTGTTTATAGTACTATTTCTCTTTCTTATTCTGTATATATTTGGTAAGTTGTGTTTTCAAGGAAATTATCTATTTGATCTAAATTTTAAAAATTATTTGCATAAAGTTGTTCACAGTCATTACTACCTTTTTAATGCTTATAGCTTCTGTAGTGATGTCCATTTTTTATTTCTTTTTTTTTTTTTTTGCGGTATGCGGGCCTCTCACTGTTGTGGCCTCTCCCGTTGCGGAGCACAGGCTCCGGACGCGCAGGCTCAGCGGCCATGGCTCACGGGTCCAGCCGCTCCGCGGCATGTGGGATCTTCCCGGACCGGGGCAAGAACCTGTGTCCCCTGCATCGGCAGGTGGACTCTCAACTACTGTGTCACCAGGGAAGCCCCATTTTTTATTTCTAATATTGATAATTTATTTTTTTCCTTCTAAAGACCAGTCTTTAGTAGTTTATCGGTTGTATCAATCTTTTCAAGGAAGCAAGTTTTGACTTAATTGATTTTCTCTGTTTTTCAAAAATTTCATTAATTTCTGCTTTTATATTTTACTTTCTTTGTAATTTAGTTTCCCCATTAAAAAAAGTGTCTTTAGATAGATCCTAAAATCATCCATTTTCACCCTTTCCTGTCTTCTAATACATGCATTTAAGACTATAAAGTTTTCTCTAAGGTGCTCTTAGCTATAGCATGCAAGTTATGTTATATTTAAAAATTATTTTTTATTATAATTCAGTTCAAAATAGTTTTTAATTTCCATTGTGATTTCTTCTTTAACTGATGGGTTATTTAAGGGCATACTGCTTAATTTCCAAATAGTTTGGGATTTTCTAGGTATCATTTTGTTACTGATTTTTGCTTTACTTCTACTGATTGAAGAAACTACTCCACATAATTTCAAAACTTTGTTATTTGTTGAGACTTTATTTGCCTCAGTGATTAGATGACTTTGGTAAATGTATATATATACTTGAAAAGAATGTGCATTGGATGCAGTGATATATGAATATATATACATATGTACTGTGTTGGCCAAAAAGTTTGGGAAAAACCCGAATGAACTTTTTGGCCAACCCGATATATATGTGTATATACACATACACACACATGTACATGCATACATATAATCAGTTATGTAAAATTGGTCATTTAGTTCAAATTTGCTGTATTTCTCCTGAGTTTTTGGTCTAAGTGTTCTATGAATTTGTTACATTAGTTACCAAGACAGGTGTGTTAAAATCTTGTACTATGTTTGTGGATTTGTCCATTTATCCTTTTAGTTTCATCTGTTTTTGCTTTACATGGTTGGAGGCTGTGTTTTTAGGGGCATGCAAATTTAGAAATGTCAAATTTTCCTGATGAATTAACCTTTTCTTATTAGGAAATGCCCCCTCTTAACCACTGTATCTGCTAATTTATGTGTATTCCCTTTTTATTTGATCAAATTAGACTTCTTGCCCTAAGTCTAATTTGTTTATAAGTTAAAACTGTCAGTTTTCTTTTTGCTAATGTTTGTGTAATTTGTGTTCTCATTCTTTTACTTTCTGCCTTACAGGTGTCTTTTCTAGGCAGTGTATATTTAGTTCTTTCCCCCACAGTCTGGTAAGCTTGTTTTTTAAAAAAGTGAATTATTTTGTCTACTTACAAGTTATAGAATTACTTCTATGTTTGAATTTGAATCTGCTGTCTTATTCTTTGTTTTCTGTTTGTCTTTTCTTTGTTTCTTTTTCTCTCTCATTTTCTTTTGTATTAATTATTTTTTAATCCTCCCTTTTATTCTTTTATTAGTCCTTTTTATTCCTTTTACTAGTCCTTCTATTAGAGATTACAATATGCATCCTTGACTCTTTAGTGTCAACTATAAATGAGAATTCTAAAAAAACTTAAAATTTTTATCACTTTATTAAAATGATAAAATTTTATCATTTTACTATTACATTTAAGTCTTCTGTCATCCAGAACTTACTCTTTTGTAAAGGTATATGGTAAGATATAATTTTATGTTTCCAGTGTTGAGCCGCATGTTTAACAACTACTGAATACTCTGAATTTATTGAATAACATTTCATCATCCTACATTAAATTAGAATTTTTGAATAATTTCTTGGAAAATGAAAGGATCTTAGCTTTAATTCCATACGTTCATCTCACCTTTTCTATTATTTTTATTTATCATATATTTTAATTCTACATATATTTAAAATCTGTCAGACATTATTATTTTTATGCTATATAATCATTCTTATTTTCCCATAAATGTACTTTTTCATGTTCTTCATTCCTTCTTGCATTCTGTATTTCTATCTAGGATCATTCATATAAACACTTGAATCTGGGGCTTGATGTTTTACTTCCGTTTTGGGAAATTCTCAACCATAATCTTTTCAAATACTGCTTCTAACACATTCTCTCTCTTTATCCCTATGGAGCTCCAATTACACATATTTTATGCATCATGTCTCATATGCCTCCTATACTATTTTCTCTATTTTGCTTCTGTTTCTCTCCATGCTTTAGTCTGTACATTGTCTACTGACTTATCTTCCTGTTCCCATCTTCTGCTACATCTAATCCACATCAAATCTTTGCCTTACTTATCAAGCTCATCTATTGCATTCTTAAAATCAGTGTATCTTTCAGTTTTAGAATTTCCATTTAATTCTCTTTTAAAGCATCTAACTCTTTAGTAGTACTATTTATTTGGTAGTTTATTTTCTCAAACATATTAATGTACAGATATTTAAAATCTATAATAACCCTAATATCTGAATCACCTGTGGGCTTGTTTAATTGTCTTTTTAAAAAATAAATTTATTTATTGTTTATTTATTTATTTTTGTCTGCTTTGGGTCTTCGTTGCTGCGTACAGGCTTTCTCTAGTTGCGGTGAGTGGGGGCTACTCTTCGTTGCGGTACGCGGGCTTCTCATCACGGTGGTTTCTCTTGTTGCGGAGCATGGGCTTTAGGTGTGCGGGCTTCAGTAGTTGTGGCACCCAGGCTCAGTAATTGTGGTTCGCGGTCTCTAGAGCGCAGGCTGAGTAGTTGTGGCACACAGGGTTAGTTGCTCCGTGGCATGTGGGATCTTCCTGAACCAGGGATTGAACCCTCGTCCCTTGCAATGGCAGGTGGATTCTTAACCGCTGCATCACCAGGGAAGTCCCTAATTGTCTTTTTTCTTTTTAAATCTTGGATTGTGGATGTTGTTTCGTATACTGGTATACCTGGTAAATTTTGATTGGATATTAGGTATGATAAGTGAAAATTGTAGAAGCTTTGAGTGATAGTATTTTCCCAGGAAAATTTACTTTTCTTCTGGTGAGCAGTTTGATCTAGTCAGGGACTGAGATGATTTGAAAGTGGGTTTCAGTGTTTGTAAGGATCTCTCTGATTTCTAGTTTGCCCTCACTACTAGGGCTTGGTCTTCAGGGGTCTCAAGGGAAACCCTGGAATGTCTTCTAAGTCCTCTTCTCCTTGTGAGGTCTGACTTAGCTTTTTAGCCACTTAGCTGCTGCTTTCTGCTTGGCATCTTGGTCTCTTGCCATGTAGACCTTAGACACTGGAAAATGCCTTTAGAAGAAAAGTGGCGCAGAACGTTGGGCTCACTTATCTAAGGGTCACTTTATTCCTGAATTCTAGCCCCTCAAGTCCTGGCTGCCTTAGTAACCCTGACCTTCAGTTTTTTTCTTTCTGGCCTCATGAAAATGCTAAAAGTCCTTTTTTTTGGTTGCCTTCTTAGCAGTTAGAGTGGTATCAAATCACTGTGACTTAAGGTCTTGGATTGAGATGTCTCAAGGCTGGACTTTGCACTTTGTAAGGCCTTGTCTATTTCCAATGTGCTCATATTCCCACAGTTAGTCCTTCAGGGCTCCAAACTGAAAGCCTTGTGTTTTTGCCAAGGTCCCTCAGCTTCCTTGGGCCTTAATTTCGGTCTATATCTCCCTAACATTGACGGCTGTGGATAGCTCTGTTTAGCTTCTCAGTCTTTTAGCAGTTCTTTCTGCTTTGATTCTCCACCTCTTTTCCTGCATAGTTGGCAAATAGGTGAGTATTCTGAGAAGAAAAAGTAGCTCAGACTATCAGCCTCTCACATTCCTGAGCCCCCCTTCTCTCCTGGGTCTTGATCCTTCCAGTCCTGGCTGCCTTGGCAAGCCTGAACTCCAACTGTCTGTATCCCAGTCCTGTGAAAGTGTGGAAAGCTCTGAGTGCCACTTTCTTTTCAGCTTCTTGCCTAAACCTCTTACAAACTGGTAAATGCCTTATGAGGGGAAGAGGTAGAGAGAGTCGGGCTCACCTCAATGCTTTTGTCTTTTCTCTGAGATCTTGGCTCTGCAAGTCTAGATGTGTTTGTTGCTCTCCTATGGCTTCAAAGAGCTGCTTTTTAAAAAATTCTTTTTTAATACAGTTTTTAGAATTGCTTTTGGTGTGAGAGTTGGATTGATGCAAGCTACTCCGTCTTAGCTGGAAACAGAAGTCCAAAAATTAGTTAAGTTGTTTTGCCAAAGAGAAAGGCTTTCTGAATTTTATAAGGCTCCTCTTTACATATCACCAGCCAGGTTTGATCAATCGATATATAATAGAGTTTTACTATAACCCATAATGCAGAGAGGACAGAATATGATGAAAGAGATGTTCTCACCAGATAGGAGGAGGATGTAGAAAGCTCGCCACTATGGGAGGAAGGGAATTTTTCTGAGGAGCAAAGGCATGATGAAAATGTAGTCTGGATTCCTCAGGGACTCTGTTCTCACCAACTTGAACTTTGGCTTAAGAATTCATGGAAATAAGAATAGATGAATCCTAGAATGTTGAATGAAAAATTAAAAATGCAAAGTGTACATGAGTGATGAACCATATTCAAAGACAAGCAAAATGAAAAACTATATATTTTTAGGCACAGCTACCCACATTCTAAATTCATACAGGTGAGGAAAGGGATGATGAACAGAAAACTCAGGAAAGTGGGTAGAGGAGATTGGGAAGGGACAGTTAGGGGACTTTGATTGTATTGATTGTATTCCATTTCTTAAGTTGGATGGTGGATTTATGAGTGTTCATTATCACACTCTCTAACTTACCTATCTATTATGTAGGTTATTTTGCATGAATCAAATGTGTCAAAATAAAAAGTGCAAAAGGAAAAGAAAAGAAAACTAGGCAGGGGCTTCCCTGGTGGTGCAGTGGTTGAGAGTCTGCCTGCCGATGCAGGGGACACGAGTTCGTGCCTTGGTTCGGGAAGATCCCACATGCCGCGGAGTGGCTGGGCCCGTTAGCCATGGCCGCTGAGCCTGCGCGTCTGGAGCCTGTGCTCCGCAACGGGAGAGGCCACGACAGTGAGAGGCCCGCATACTGCAAAAAAAAAAAAAAAAAAAAAGAATACTAGGCAGGAGCAGCTGTGCATTAGTAATGACCAGTCACCAGCCACGCCCAGCAGAATTCAGTGAATTCCAGTGGACAGCCAAAAACCCACATGGATCTGAGGCTCCCTTCCCTCACTGATATGGGGCCACAACAGCCCCTTGTAGACTTAGATGCCATCTTGAGGAGGAGCAAGGGAGGAGGAGGAAATTTCCAAATCTAGCATTTACCCAAAGGAGACTAAGGTAACCCCAAATGGAAAGAGATTTAGTTATTTTTCTTTAGCAAGATCTCCCCATCTTGCCTCCACACCAGTGGAAATGCAGGGGCTCTGGAGCAAGCTGAGATATGTCTCAATATAAAAGAAGTTTTACTTTTATTGCACATCATAGCCGTTGGATTTATGAGTAAATTTTTGGCCCTGGTACAAACTAATGCTTACAAGCCATGTACAAACTAGGAAAGGGTAGAAGTTGTAACAAACCTGGATCATCAATCCTGTCCTGCCCTCTGGCTGGCTGTGTGACAATCATCAGGTCCCTTAAACAGTCTGTGGCAGAGTGAGAAGGTGATTATGTGATCTCTGAATTCCCTTCCATGTTTGTGACCCTAAATATCCAGAAGAGCCTTCATTTTCTTGAGCATTCATGGTAAATTTTCTTTATTCTTCATTCTATGATGTGATACAGAGATGAAGCCATTACTGAAAATGTGTAACCATCAGTGCTGGTGCCATTAGACCCCTTACTTCATAAAGATAAATCACTTTAGAATGATTTTTACCTCCCTCAACAAGTTGTGTGCATTTCAGAGGACTTTGTAAGGGGAAAAAAAAAGGAAGAGTGAAAGTTAAATACAGCTTCCAAAGGATTTATCAGGTAAATGTTATGGATTGTTGTGATTTAATTTATGGGATTAGTTTGACTTTCAATTACCGGGCATCACATTCAATCACTTTATATTTTGAACTCTGTAACTAGGACTTCTAACACTCGATCTTTCATTTGGAGAGGGATTATCAATAATTAGACACTGTGGCCTTATTGATCGGCTAATCAATACCCACATTAATCACCAGTGGTCTAAAAACAATTCACTCTTTGCATTAAGAGGAATCAGTGTGATCAAATTAGCATCTTTTGCTAGCAGCTGAGCAAAGCTGTAGTTTTCCAAAGGGAAGGCAATGGCTGAGGGAGGATATACTCCTAGGATTCAGAGCTAGTTCGACTGCCGCTAAATGAAAATGATCTAATGATACTCAAGTTCCGATTATTTGTTTTTGTTTTTTGGTCTTTTTTTTTGCTCTGTTATTTGTACCATTTAATAAAGTGTTATTAACTACAAAAGGTGGGACAAAATGAATATGCTCTACATTGTAATTAAATGTTCCTTATCCTTGCAGTTAGACCAGAAGCTATGTTATGTTGCAAAGAAAATCCAGGTATCTCAGTGATTCTAGAAAAATAACAAGTGCGTAGGTTTAATAAATATGAAAGTGATTTGTTATCTATTAAGAATTGAGTATTTCTATTACCCGAGGTACACTTATCACCCCAAACAGAGCTCGAGACTGGAAGAGTCTCTCCTTTCTTCTCAGAGATGTGGTTAATTTGGTTTCAAGTTACAGCAACCTGGTGCTTAGGAGGACAGAGCTCATCCTGGACTAGTCCACACCGGCTTTGACTACATGGTCTCCCAGGCTGTCACTCAAACCAGTGGCTGTTAAACAAGGTCACAGATTCACCCAAAGGCTTTTAATAATTTGGCATTACTTTCATATGAATAATTTATAATCTCAAAAGTATGAGACTATTATTTATGGTTAGTAGCTGTGAAATAATGAGACACATGGTTTTAGGGCTGTTTTTATTACGAAGTGGTGTCCATACAGTTGTAGGGAGTTAAAATAAAGAGAAGTGAAAGTGGATCTTTTTTTTTTTAAGATCATATCAGAGGCAGAAATGATATATTACAGATGAGAATAATACTAGCTGTCTTTTCAAATTTATCCATTACAAACACCACACTATTTCTTTGAAATGGGAGCTTACAGCAGCATTCCGGCGGCTTCTTGAAGTCAGTTGTTTTCACTCTCTGAGGAAATAGAAAACGGACTTGTTTGGTCTTTGAGTCTCAGTTCCTACTGGGAATAAGACAATTAAGTATCATTTAAAATTTTCATTTTGGGTTTTAAAGAATAAAAACTCTTTGCCAGTGTGAAAACTCGGAAAAAGTAGGTGTGTAGAATGAAAAAACAATTACCTGTAATCCCACCAAATAATTTTCACAAAAATAGGATATAATGTACAGATTTTTTTCCTGTTAACTTTGATCATTTCCCACATTTTAAAATAACTTGTGAAAATGTTATTTTTAGTGATTAAGACATTCTACCGTAACAGATTTATTTATAAATAACAGATAAATAGCAGATTTATTTCCTTATTATTTAATAATTTTTGTTTTCCCGATTTTTTATTATGAATAACTCTATGATTATAATTCTTTTTTAAAATTTAATTGAAGTAGAGTTGATTTACAATGTTGTGTTAATTTCTGCTGTACCTCAAAATGACTCAGTTACACATACATGTATACTTTTTCATATTCTCTTCCATTCTGGTTTATCACAGGATATTGAATATAGTTCCCTATACTATACAGTAGGACCTTGTTGTTTATCCATCCTGTATATACTAGTTTGCATCTGCTAATCCCAAGCTCCCTATCCCTCCCTCCCCCACCCTCCCTCTCCCTTGGTAATCGCAAGTCTGTTCTCTATGTCTCTGAGTCTGTTTCTGTTTTGTAGATATGTTCATTTGTGTCATATTTTAGATTACACATATAAGTGATATCACATGGTATTTGTCTTTCTCTGTATGACTTACTTCACTTACTTAGTATGATAATCTCTAGGTCCATCCACGTTGTTGCAAATGGCATTATTTAATTCTTTTTTATGGCTGAGTAATATTCCATTGTATAATGTACCACATCTTCTTTATCCATTCAGCTGTCGATGGACATTTACATTGTTTCCATGCCTTGGCTATTGTAAATAGTGCTGCTATGAACATAGGGGGTGCATATATCTTTCCAAATTATAGTTTTGTCTGGGTATATGCCCAGGAGCAGGATTGTGGGATCATATGGCAACTCTTTAATTCATTTAATCAACAGATATTTATTAGATATCTACTGACACACACACATATATGTGTGTGTGTGTGTGTAAAACAATATATATAAATACTTTATATATATATAAATACTTTATATATATATAAAGCAAATATATGCATAAAGATGTATCTATCTATATACATACAATAATTTTTAGAAATAAAAATCATTATCTCCTAACGACAAATTTTCTCTCCAGTAACTAGACACTAAGTTCAACATATGCCTGTGAGGAAACAGAGATGTTTAAGATGGCTCTTATTTCTCAAACATTCAGTCTGGTGGGAGAGATGGAAAGGTATACAATTAACTTTAATGCAAGGCAAGATTTTATAAGTACAGTAACAGAATCATACACAGCATGAAACAGGCTTATACAGGAAGGAGAGATTAAATCTGACTGAGGTAGTCCCTTTGTGGACAGTGAGTTTTGAAGTATCTCTTATATAATAGATAATTTTTAGCCTTGCTTGACCCCTTTAAGCCTTGCTGGACCCTCTCTGAACTGGTAGGTTTTTGACAAGAAGTTGGGACTTCTTGTCAAAAGTGGGGGACGATGGACACTGCTTGTCAAAAGTGGGGACAAGAGAGCAATGGAAGAAGAAGGAAATTCCAGGTTGAAGGACACAGTGATAAAAGCAGGAAGCTGGAACTTGGAGGGATGGCTTAGGAAACTGCAAGTGTATCAGTACATGGAGTAAGGGCGGGAAGCCTGGGTTGCAGATGAGTCAACTGGAGAGGCACGTGTGGACCAAATGGTAGGCATCCCTAAATGTCAGGCTAATAAGCCAGAATTTTATTTTGTAAGCAATGGGGAGCCCTTGAGGGTTTCTGAGTAGGTGAGTGTCATGATCTGCACTGTCTGAGACAATTTCCTTGTTGCAGGAATGAAGAATGAATGGGAGGAGGAGAGTGGAGGTGGAGAACCCCGCTGGGAGCTGAGAGTGGTGAGTGGTGTAACTAGAGGAGGGGCAGTAGAAGGGAGACAGTTTGGGGGCAGAATTGGTAAGATGTGGTGACTAATTGGATATGGAGAGGATGAAGGAACGGAGAGAAAGATGAATCCCAGATAAATCTGAAATTTGGAGCATGAGCAGTTCAAACTGTCTTGCCTACATTCCCATCCCGGGGAGTGTGTTTTCCTTAGTATGGCTCAGGAGTGTACCTGGGTTATAAACATCACACAGAGGGTTGGAATCAAAGGCTTCTGGTGTCGACATCAGAGGAAGAGCCTCTCCTCTCCACTCCTCACAGGGGTATACAGCACATTGGTCAAACTCTGGGGACAGACTGGCTGGAGCTTCTATCTCATTTACTTGCCCAAGACATACACTAAGCTGAGGGACACTGGACAGTTTCCTCAACCCCTTGCGGCCTCAGCGTCCTCATCTGAACTCACTTCCTGTGTGGTTTTAGGACTTAAGTGAAATAATGTATGCAGATGCTGAGTAGAGGGACTGGCAAATAGTAAGTGCTCAATAAATGCTATATTTAAGTGATAGTGGTGAACATTTGGGTGCTACTTTTGAGAAATAAGAATAGTAATACCTCCCACATTAAGTTCAAGAACAGAGCGTACAATAACTTGGAAATAAGATCACAGGACTGCAAACTCATAAAAAAAAGAAATCTGATTCAGAAACAAGAATAAAAACCTAAGTTATGCTGTGTCCATAAAAAGAAAAATGTTTGAGAAAAATGAACTATTAATAGACTTAGTTGTCTTGCCTGAGATGGCATCGGAAGCCTTCCCCTGCTCCATTCTATCCCCACCTACATGCCTCTAAGTTTAATGTGACAAGGCATTGTAGATGTATCAGGCATTGTATTTAATGAGTATTATTCACTCCATGATATTCATATTTCTCAGGACTAAAGGATTAATTTAAGCAAATTGTATTTGTGAGCCAACCAGATATTTGTAGAACTCTGAGCAGATACTCAGCAATCTCTGAATGTGGCATTTCTTTAGACAGGCTGGAAGCACTGATCCAAATGAAATGTTCTCTTTTATAAGCAGAGGTTTGGTCATATTAGAGGGAAGCTACACAATAACAGTGTCTCAAATGTTTTCCCAGACTGATGACCTTGAGCAAAATGTCTTTCCAAATTAAATGAAATTAAAGAAAACAACAGTGATTGTAACTGTGGTCTCCAGCAGCAATTCAGTAAATGCACATGGCAACTGGTCAGTGGGAGAGCGACTGGTCTGATTACTGGATGTGCGTACCTTATGTTTCCTTAAAACAGCGTCCAGAAATATGAAACGCAGAAGAAGTGGAAGTTTTTATGAAGGCATAAGCAATAATGGGCACTTGTATATAATTTCAAGCCTTTCCCCTTTCTTATCAAAATCCAATTGCATGATGACTTTATATTTTCTTATTCTTACTACTAAGTTTTCTCTGTTGACATCTGGCTCCTTTTGGAAGTCAGGAAATCAAAACCAAATCTGTTTGCTCTCCTGGCAATTTCTTTTACATTCTTGACATTTGAGAAATGGTCCTTGTTTTTACTACCATATTGCGGATTTGAGCATCAAAATAAGTAAAATATTAGTGGATTACAACACATGAATAAAAAAAGAATTCTTCAGTCCATACGACTACTAATAAAGAAACAGACAAACAAACAAAACAAGGGGGAGAGAAAGCTCTTCCTTACAATAGAAATCAGACTAACAAGTGTAGACAGAATGAGGACTGATGAAGTTAAAAAATCAACATTTTGTAATCATCAGGAAAGAGTCATTAATAGATGCTAAAAATAGTAGCTAAAAATTTGATGAGGAACAGGTTTGAAAGTTTCAAAGGATAGTTTCAAAGTATGTCCCTAAATTATTCATTAATTATGCAAAGGAAATGGTAACATTACAGTGGAGAAACTGGCAGATGCCACCTTTACCAAGTGCACCTTTACCAAGATGCATCACCATCAATGCGATAAGCCAACATCATGAGCCTCCTGATATGATCTCTTGGGAAGGACACAGTATCACTTTTGTGGTATTCCTGCCAAAAATGTATCATCAAAATCTAATCTAATCATGAGGATACAGCAGACAAACCTAAGGTCAGGGGCATGCTACAAAATAACCAGCCTGTTCTTTTAAAAGAAATGTCAAGACCAGGAAAGACAAAGAAATGCTGAGTAACTGATTTGGATTAAATGAGACTAAAGAGATATGAGAACTAAATGCAAAGTGAGATCCTGTATTCCATCCTGAACCAAAGGGGAAAATGGGTACAAAAGACATGTTGGGACAATTGGTGAAACTGGAATATGGCGTGAAGATAATAGTATTGAATTAATGTTCAATTTCCTGAGTTTGATAACTGTACTGTGGTTATGTATGATAACATTCTTGTTCTTGGGAAATACACAGTGAAATTTTAGGAAGTAAAGGGGAATTATGTATACAACTTACTCTAAGATGGTTTAGAAAAAATATGTGTGTATATATGCATATATATGTACGTGTGCGCACACACACACACAAAATGGGCAGGGAAAAGGAAATACAGCTGCTCAGATAAAGAACCCTTTTCTTGGAGGTAGAGTTCTTAAAGAAAAATGTTCAAGCTACAAGAATGTGAAGACAGATGGTAATTAGTTACATGGTGATTATTTTCTCTCCCACTCTTATTGGCTGAATGTACTTGTGTGAGAATGTAGGTATAGGTAGGCAGTTGCCTTGACATTGATTTTGGACTGTCTTTCGACTAAATGATTAGATATCTGTTTAAAGGGATAGCAATCTCTCCTTTTCTGGAAAATCAGAGTGTAACTTCTTTCCACTCACTGGTCTGAAACATTTGACTTTTAACAGGTATTGCCCCTGTGCTTTTACAGTTTGTTGTTGAAACTATAAAACTGGACTTTCAAATTTGAAACCTGCAATTTTTTAAATTTTTTTGGTTAGGAGGAATTTTCTTCAGTTTGCTTTATTATAATTCCTACGGTCATTCAACAGATAACTCCTAAGTAGAAGGGAACTGTCGATAAACCTCAGCCTCATTTTTTTTCACCTTGATCTTTGACTATTACTTGCTCAATGTAGTAGCAAAATATTGGGTTGAAAGCTTTTCTTATCTGAACAGATCTCATAATTGTCAGTCTGAATTTGTTATATTCTCAGTATTAGACACATACAATAGGAGAGGTTGTACTTCAAAAACTTAGAAGTAGGATGAGATGTTCTAATGTATCTAAAGGCAAAACCATCCCAGAAATTTCTTCTGTGGCATCATCAAAAGAGCATGGTCCTGGGGACAGAAGACTTTGGCTCCAGTCCCAGCTTGATCACTTACTATGTTCTTGGACAAACCTGCTTAGCCCTGCTGACACTTAGTTGTCTGAAATATCTCTAATCTACCTCTCATGGTGTGGTAAGCATTAAGTCTGAAAAGGTATCTATCTGAAAAGTGCATAGCATAGATCTGACCTAGTGTAAGGTCTCAACACATGTTTCATTTTTGTTAACAATTCTCTCAGAGCTGAATTAGACAAAGGCCCTGCCCATCACATAGTGAGCCGACACCGGTTCAACAGTTAAGCCCAGTTTACTCTAGATGGGCATTTAGTGCTGATACGTTAGAGCCTATAATGTTTGTCCAGTTGGGGGTGTCTTTAGCTTTGGACTCAATCTTGAAAGTCCCCATAACTTGCCAAAATCAGGCATGGTTTAAAACTGCCTCTCAAAATGCAAGGACTCAGTTTAGATTTCAGAGCTTTCAGAAAAGAGAGACCAGGTGTTTTGGTCTTAGGATAAAACAAGTTGTAGATTCTACCACTTAAAGTCTAAACTTTGAGGAATTGCAGCCAGAGAGAGAAAATTCTTTGAGGTTGGTATTAAATGCATTGGGTAGCCTTGGCAAAGGATATCAGCATTTCCTGGTGTGAAGGTATTAGGAGTTGAGCACATGGTACATTAGTATTCATGGCTTGTCGTATAGAACGTATGATTGGACTTATCTTGACAGTACTATTTCTATTTCTTTACTTTCTTAGACTAATTCATGTAATTTACTACTCCTTAAATTAGTAGAATTTCTCCATTTTCAGGATAGTCATATCCAAAGTGGAAATTCTCCAAACAAAATCAAGTGAAAATACCCGACTTTGAATAAGTTTAGACTTAATAGAATGCATATCTTTCTCATTTGTACATATCACTTGTTTTCATTGCTCAGAATAACTTTAACTAAGTTTTAAATTCAGCTCACTTGCATTGAATTTTTCAATGTCTTCCTGAATGTGGGCTGGGGAATTTCACTGAACTGTATTTAGCTTATGTCTCCCCAAAGCAAACATTAATAGTCACATCTCCCATAAATCAGATTAGACTGTTAGGAAAGTAGTAAACCACCTAATCACCTACTCACCAATTGTGGTAAAATTGAACTTGGTAATTAATGTAGTCAATTTACTAATTGGGCCTTAAACCACTTGGGCCTGGTTTAAGACTTATAAGGTACTTTGGATATTCAGTTTGGCTAAAGACATAAAATTCCTTCAGAGATTAAAGACATTTTGTTGTGCATCACTATTATAGTGTTGCCCAAAACAGGTAAAATGGCATTTGCTATACCTGAGGCTGGAAGCGTCAGAGTTAGCTTCTAGGTAGAAATTAGGATGAGACTTGATCAATTGCAGTTAATCTTAGCTTGATTCAATTCTGAACTAAAGCCAGTTTTGATTTGGCCAAAGCCAATGTTTCTAGTTTATTATTAGTGCCTTAGCAGTTGACAAATAGGAAGATGTGTTCCAGTTGCAATAATCTTCCAACTGTTGGTGGAGACCTTTAGCACACTGGGCCCACTCTGACTCCCAGGGCTGTGTGAGGGTGCAGACAGGCAGGGTGCATCTAGGGCCGGCTTCAAGGGCCCTGCTGTTGAAGGTGTAGTGCTCCATTGTGGTCTTGAAATTCTCAGTAATTTTTGAATAAATGTCCCACATTTTTATTTTGTGCTGTGCCCCGCAAATCATATGGCCTATAGCTCTTCCTGGGTGCCTCTACTCACACGTACATTTACAGAATCGGTTAAGGTGTGTGAGGTCCCCCCTTTCTTTTCTCCTTTTCCTGAAGCCACTTTGGCACATGCAGGCATGCCTTCTGAAAGCAGGCTTCCTTCTTTGCAATATTATATGTGTCAGGGTTTGTATGCTGAAGGCAGTAACATGAAGATTAAGAAATTCACAAAAAGTTAACTAGCATTGAGCCTGACAAGTTTGTTAAAATCCTGAGAGTTGATACAGGATCTTTGCACAAAGTGAGGGTTCTTTTGGGCTGCCTGATTTAGGGCTGCCTGCTTGTTACCTACAAAAAATATATCTCTATCTTAAAGTTTCGAGGACACAGTATAAAAGAAAGACTAAATAATTCTTAAATTCCTTTCAATTCTGAGATCCTATAATTCCTTGAGAAATAGACTTAAAAGCAATAGAGGTTTACTCTTTACATGAAAAGGTTAAAAACAAGCCTTACTTCTTACAGAGAAACACAATAATAGCTAACATTTACTGAGTACTTACTATGTGCCAGGTACTTTGCATGCATGTTTTTCTCTGAATCTTATGATAGCACTGAGAAGTAGGGTTATTATCTTCATTGCACCAATGAGTAAATGGAAGCTTGGAAAAGCTGAGTCAGGGCAGCCAGGACTCAGACTGCCCTGGCTGACTCTCAAGGCCCCCATGCACACCCTCTGCCCTCTATGGCCTCCCATCAATTAAATAAGCACAGGGCTAACCTCTGAGTCAAGGCGGGACTTGCCCAGGGAGTTGAATGTGAGGGTGACCTGGCTGTGACCCTGCCACACCATTGATTGCCAAGGCCCATTAGACTGAAGTGGTGGTCCGGTGTCTTCTTTCTCCCTCACCTCCATGTGGGTCCATCAGGCTTTAAGTTGCCAGCTCAGGCAACAGGAATGTCCTTTCCTGATAAAAGAGGATTTGTCCTCGGTAGGTGCAGGTGGTATGAGCACTGCTCAGTGAGTCCTCGAGACAGGGTGATTCCTGTGACCCTGAAATGCATCCCAAAGTGTTGAGATGAACACGGTGCGAAGGGGCTGGCTGGGTCTCTTTCTTCAGGCTGCCTTCCCCTCCTCCCGTCTCACCCAGGCATACTTCAGGGGAATTTTAGGATGGATACTATTAGCTTGCTCTTGCACTGTTGCTAATATTTTTTTTTTGAAACAAAACATACATAAAGCATTGAGGATGGATCATCTATTAGAGAGAAATTCTTTTGCATTTCAATTCATTGTCCACTTAATTAAAGGAATGGAGAAAAAAAAAACAACACTGTCATGGAAGCACATACTCAATACATTATAGAAATAGCTCATTCTTACCCAGGAATTACCCCTGTCAAATCAATGAAGTGAGGTCACTGAGCACATAAATTCTGTTTACATAATTTTAAGCCAGCGTAGTAGAGAATGCATCTTCTCTAAAAGTTTGTTTTGAAATTTTGAACAGAGCTAAACTGCTGTTGCTTTCTGGCAAGACCCTTCAATAAAGTTGGTACCTATCTGTTGTCCCCTAAAATTGCTTCCAACAATTCCAAAGGCAAAGAGAATCAAGTCTTTGTCTACTCAAATAAAAGGAAAAAATGGGATAATGTGTGTAAAACACCCAGTGTCTGTTGTATTGTGATCATTCTTTAAAAGTTAGCTACTCTGGGGCTTCCCTGGTGGCGCAGTGGTTGAGAGTCCGCCTGCCGATGCAGGGGACGCAGGTTCGTGCCCCGGTCTGGGAGGATCCCACATGCCGCGGAGCGGCTGGGCCCGTGAACCATGGCCGCTGAGCCTGCGCGTCCGGAGTGGGGTTGCCTTATTCTGGGTCTGTTTCCTCATCTGACTAAGAACATCGTAACAATACCTTAAGTTTTCTCACCTATAAAGTGCAAATACTCGACTAAACTAATAAAAAAATTCCTTCCAACTGTTGAAATCTCTGATAAAACATACAGTTCCATTGTTTTTCCTTTAATGTCGTAATTACTCCTAAGAGTTTTGCTGTGACATATTTTTTCTTTTAAAAATAAAATTTAAAAATAAAATTTTAAAAATAAACTTTTATTCCCAAACTAATCCATACGTTTAATGTAATTTATGTCAAAACCTTTTTTTTTACACAGGATATTGAAATTTTTTTCTAAATTTCTTCCGGAAAAGCGAACATTCCAAAATAGCCAGGAAAATGTTTAGAAAAGAATCATTATGATTGGAAACAGGATACCTAATCAGAATCATTATGAATTATAATGACTCCATAAATTAAAACTGAATGGTGTTGGCACAATAGTAAACAGACAATGGACTGGGTATATGTAATAATATAAATTTGATGGTAATCACTAGTCAATGGAGGAAGGATATACTATTAAATAAATTGTGCTGGGAAAACTGACTTACTATTTAGAAAAAACTAAAGTTATATTCTTAGCTTACATTTTATATAAAATAAGTCCCATGTATATTAAAGATTTAACAATAAAAGGTAAAATGATAAAAAGAAGCAATCATGGATGAAAACAATGAAATCTCAAGGTAGAGAAAAACTTTCAAAGCATGACTGAAGGCAGATATCATAAAGGGAAAAGTGGATATCTGTACATTTAAAACTGTGGAATGGCAAAATAGAGCACAAACCAAGGTAAAACACAAGTGATAAACTGAGAAGAGTGTTGCTGCATACGACAAAAGATAAAGATAAGGAGTTCTTTCAAGTAAATAACAAAATTATTATTTTTCTCACAGAAAAGTGTGCTAGAGACTTAAGCAGGCAATTCAGTAAAGCAGTACAAATGGCCAAGAATTTTAAAATGTTCACTGTTACTTGTAATCAAAGAAAAGCAAATTAAAAGCAAAACAAACTGTGTTCAGATGTAGGATTGACTATATCCAGTATAGCCAGGGTATGGAGAAAAAGGCATTGCCAGACCCATATTATAAGAGGACTTATCTTTCAACTTGGCAGATCTATTTTTAAAACTGTGTCTTAAAGAAAATGATTGGATATGTGTACAACATATGTACAAAGATGTTTATATTGGAATTTTAAAATAATAGTGAAAAATTGGAAACAGCTTTAACGTTTGGCAAGAGGGGATTGGCACAGTCTACAACAGAATACTCTGTAGACATTTAAGAATGCTAATATGGCTATAAATTTATTGAAGAGAGTCACTATCTATTATTGAGGTTCACAGCCATCCCATAAAGCAAATGGAAACACAGTATATAAAGTATGAGTATAAACTCGGGAAATAATTGGGAAGCGTAATCATCTAATTTTTAATAGGGGTTACTTCTGGGGGTGGGATTACATTAGTGATAAATTTTTACTTTTTTGTACTTTCAGAATTTTAAAATAAATTTTTTTTTTTTTTTTGC
>NC_041214.2:52497306-52509646 GCF_002837175.3 Physeter macrocephalus | reverse complement strand
AACCCGCGTCCCCTGCATCGGCAGGCGGACTCTCAACCACTGCGCCACCAGGGAAGCCCAAAATAAAATCTTTAAAAATTATAATTGTAAGACTTAGTAAGTTAGAAGTACTACTTTAAAATTCTAAAAGTGTTTATAGTAAGGTAGTAAGATTATAGATAATTTAAAAATTCTTTCTCTATTTTCCAAAATTTCTGTAACTCAAAAATAGTTGTATTACTGTTATATTCAGAAAATTAAAAAATTTAAAAGGAAGAAAATAAAATCTGTATATGAATACACACATGTACACACACGAAAAGTCTGGAACATTATACATCAAAGTCTTAATAGTGTTTATTTCTGGATGGTGATGATAAGTGATTTTAAAACGGCTTTCTTTTGTTTATGTGCATTTATTAATTTAAAAAATACATGCACTACTTGTGGAATAAATAACAAAATTATGGCATAAAACTCCTTTAAAATTTTATGTAGTATGATTTACCTTTGTTAAAAAAGAACAAACCCACAAATCCCAAGTATAAATAAGAACTCTGGAACCAAAAAGCAAAATAATGTGTGCTTAAATAGTTTTTGGAAGGAAAAAGTTATTGTGAAAATTTTCAACCCCATGACATAATTTGGGACAACATGAAGTGACACACACCGAGGCTGGGCATCCCTGTCCTTCACCAAAATGTGGCTTTTGTTTCTAGTCCATGACCTTGATTTGATGTCGCCAACACAGGCTCACGTGCATCAACATTTGGAATTGTAAAGCATGTCTTGATTGATGGATCCAAAGGGATTTTTAAATTTGGGATCCTGGGGACGATGGAGCGTGGGCTTTTGTCTCTGCTCGAATTTCTGTCCTTCCTTGAGGGAGCTGGGCTTCATCCAGGATCCGGCCAGTGCTGGTGTTACCACAAGAATGTTTCCTTAGACTCAGCTCCCTGATGTCATCTTTTATTGAGCTGGATGGTGAGGTTGGTCCCCCTAAGTGTCCACTGAGAGGCTCTTGCTTCTGAGTGATTGACACTTCAGCCAACACCAAAGTTTTCAATTTTCCTTCCACTCTCAGATCAAAAGGGGAGATGGGGAGCCCCCACTTCACATGGAGCTCTCTGCCTGCCCCCTCTCCACTTGTCAGTTTTCACACCTCTTGCAATGCCTGAAGTGTGTATATTATTACAGCAGTCTATCACCGATGGTGTATGTGTATTTGGGGTTGTTTTGTGTTTCTTGTTATTTTTCAGTGTGTGCATCTTGACATACTTCTTGAGGATAGGGCCCATGCTTTTTTTTTTTTGAGTATTTTATTTTCTTTTTAAATTGAAGTATAGTTGATTTAGAATGTCATGTTAGTTTCAGGTGTACAGGTACAGTGATTCAGTTATATATATATATTCTTTTTCAGATTCTTTTATAGGGCTAGGATCCATGCCTTTTAATGCTCAGAAATTATTCTGTATTTTTACATGACAGAGGTGGCCCTGTATAGGGGGAAGGTACTGTTGGAGGCCATGAAATCTAGTCCAACTCTGTTACTGAGTGAACCTTGAAAACTCACCTTCCCTCAGAACCTCAACTTCTTTCCTTTCCTTTTCTTTTCTTTTCCTCTCCTTTCCTTTCTTTTCCTTTTCTTTTGGAAAATAAGGGGTAGGACTGCATTTAGAATCACAAAGTGAATTCTAAAATGCTGCTAATCAAGGTGGGTAACAGCATGACTGAAGCAGGCCAGCTATAAGAAGACTATTTCTCAAAAGACATATGGCCTTCTTGACCTTTTTTCCCCACACATTTGTAAAAGATATGGGTATTAGGGATTTGTTGCAATTTTATAAGAGAAACAATAGTGCACGAACAATAGCAAATGGCAACTGGTGCTCTGCCTCCATATTGGGGATACATAGAGAGCGGTGGGGACTGTGGCAAACTGAAAGGTCATTAACAGTGTTATTCTGTTGATTGTTGCCAGGCTTTCCAAGTCCCCAAGTTTTTAAGAGAAGCCAGATATGTAGCTGTTTATATTAAATCTCCTGATTTTTGATTGCTGGCAAGAAATGTAAACAGATTTTGAAAACAGTGGGAGGTAAACACATCTATAGACCCCATCCAGTCCGAAGGCTGAACATCTGCATTTCTGTACCCCAGACATCTAGGAGCCTTATTGCTCAATTATTCTACTCCATCTGACAGGGAGCACTGTTATGTGAGCTTGGACAGGCTTCTTTTTTTTTTAATTTTTTTTTTTACAAACCTACACACACACACACACACACACACACACACACTCACTCACTCATAGAAGTACAAGTAAAGCTGGGGAAATCTGAATAAGACAGGTGGATTGTATCAATGATGTTGGACAGGCTTCTTACTAACTTCCCTGAACTGATTTTTAAGAAATGTCTATTTTATCAAGAGCATTATTTATGATATTGAAACTCCTTTCAACATTTCCAAGGATGAAATGGTAATGCCTACAAAAGAAGCTTGACATTAAAAAAAGACTGTGCTTTTCTTGAGTTTCAGAATCATAGACAATCAGAGCTGGTGGCATGGTAGAGGGAAAGCTGATGGTGTGTAATATAAAATGTCGGCTGGCTAGAGGACATGTGAAAACAACTATAGAGGAACAGTCTGAAGAAATGAAGGGGAGGTGAAGGAAGGGTAGATGGTGGATGAAGGGGCCCCTCTTTGACCTTCTGTCTACAGAGAGGTGATAGGAACAATGCCTTTCCTCTCACACACTTCTTTTGCCTTTAGGACTGAACATTTGTTTTCAATTTTAACAGTTACATCGCATGCTTTCATTACACCATTGTCTAAAATATTGCTGAGGCCCTAACCGTTGTAATTTATCTTTTGTACTGTATAATTTGGAGCTGCTCAGGCCAGAAAGGAACATCTGTATTGAAAGGTTGAACTCGACACAGTTTAGAGTCCTACACTGGGCCCGTTCTAAGGTCAGTTTCCTCATAAACTTCTTTATCCCTGTTGGTTTTTATTCATTCTATTTGACATATTAAGCTTCTGTATCTTGGCATAAAGGACACAATATTGCAGCATATTGGCAAGCTCATTTGCTTTTCCCAGCTAGAGTTGTGTCCAAATATCAATCCCCAGGGATAAACACGTGTATATTGACTGCGGGAAAATGAAGCTTAGCAGCAGGTGGCCTTTTGCTGCCTAATGAACATGGCAATCTGTTACTATCACCGCGGCGCTTTTCACCAGACAATTAGGCAACTAAGCATGTAATTATTCAGGCCAACGAGAAGAGGCTCTCCTCTAATTTCATCTTTTCATTGCTGTTTACTCACCCACACTCCCCTCATTAGCAAGAGATTTTCCAGTCTATGCTAATTGGTTTCAGTAACATTCATTTCAGTTGAAAGAGAACGATTCCGTTAATTGAGAATCGAAAGAATCTTTTCATTTTAAGTGCGTCCTGCTATGGAAATCTGAATACTCTCAACAGGTTCGAGCTAATGAAATTAAGTCACACAGCCATTAGTGGTGTAATAGAAATAAAGTAATTTATTTTCATTGAAGCATGTGCTATAGGTCCAGAACAATTAATATAGCTTGAAGAAGATAGTAACTTGGAAAAAAAAATAGATTGAGGATAAACAAGATGATTTCCCTTAGAATGGCTTGTTTAATTCTTGGTTTAAACCCCTTGTCCATTTGGTGCCACTTTCGAAGCATTTATAGTGAAGGGAACTCATTTGTAAAATGACGCTTATCTAATTGTATATGAAAAGCCCTGCTATTTCCTATAGCAGCCAGTTAAACGTATCAAGATGACTCACTTGGTTCGCTGTATTGGATATTTTAAGCTGAATGTGCTTATAAAACTTTTACAGCAAAACAATTAGTCAACTTGAGTATTTCATCTTCTTTATGTAGCATCAGCAAATTTACATGTGCGTGATTTAGAATCGTACTGAGTCCTATGTCACAGCTATTATCGTTTGAAGGCCCTTGGAATCCTTTACAGGTATTATGATATTCAGGCACTGCAGTGTCAGTTCCAGGAACAGGCAGAGACAGAATTTTAAAAACGAGGTGCTAACAAACGTATTTATACAAAAAATATACCCCTCCAAACAACTAAATTATCAAAGAAAAATCTTAAGTGTAAATGAAATAAAAGACTTTAGTTTGGGCTGCCTGTTACAATTCTGTATTGACAAGGTATTCCCGATTAGAAGACTAGTATCTTTTCTCGCCAGCAAGAATTTATTTATTTTTAAAGCAAATCTCTTCCCGTTTCAGAGGGTGAAATATTGAATATATTACCTTCACACATACAAAAATACCTATATCATGATACTTTTACCAAAATTCTCATATCTTATTTAGTTGTTATTTTTTTTAATGGAATAATCAATATGAAACCATTTGGGCTGCTGTCAGACTAGCTGCCTGTGTATAAAATTCCCTTTCCTTCTCACACACAGAACTGGTGTTCTGCTGTGGCCATTAGTATATAGTGCAAGTCTGATTGTTTCTAGAAGCTCCTGTAGATGTCGGCTGGCGGGTGGGTGGGAGGGTGGTCGTGGGTGGTGCGTTATGCAAATGTTACATCTATTTTTTTTTTTTTAGTTAGATTCAAAAATGCATAATGGGGACAGACTTACAAAATAATACACTGCGTAGAGTTATGAATATTTCAAAGAATTATTTCTTTATTATGTGCATAGCTCAGAGTGCTGACATTTGATTTATAGCTGCATGGATGTACCTGGGGTTGCTAAGGTTACCCAATTTCATTCACCCATAGATATCTGAGATCTACATAATGCCATCACATCCTCCACTGCATTTCAAAGTGATGTTGATAAATGGTGCCTTCCTTAGATGATATTTCCATTTAGATGTGATATATCTCATGATTTCTGTCTTTTAAAATATTGTGGTTGATGAAATTTTACATTATGTGCATATACAGAAAGCAGGGATACATATTTTTTTTTCAGTTTTAAAGGTTTAAAAAACTGTGAAAAGTGGGCTTCCCTTCCCTGCTCCCCACCCTGCACCTATTCCCATATGTTGAGGTTTACTGTGACTGATATTGAATTCTTTTTTTTTCTTAAGAGAAAAAAAACCCACATTATTGTTTGCCTTATGTTTAGAGATATAACAAAAGACTAGCTAGTCACCTGCAATCGTTTTTATGATGTTTCATATCTTTGCAACAAAGGCTTAAGGTTTTTTAAAAAATAAAAACACCTTTTGAGTTTTTGATAACAAACCTATGGAAATTATTTTTTCCAGCAGATCTTTTTAGAAGTTGAACTTATAAGATTTTCTCTCTCTGTCTCTCTCTCTATGTATATATATGTACACACACAAGCACATGCATGCATATATATAATTTATAAGATATATTTTTTTATTGCTTACAATGAGCCCTAACCTTTTCGCTTGTGATGTATCCCAGTCCTAGAAAGAAGTCTGGTTCAGTGTCTCCCAACTTCAAAGGAATCAGCATCAGACCTATGGAATAAAACAGGTGAAAATTCAAAATATTTATATATTTCTACAAGAAGAATAGACCTGGCTTCATGGGGCAATAAAGTTGTTGGTGGAGAGAGATGAACACATACAAAGAGCCACGAACCCCATCTTATGAAGGACTAATCTGTGGATTACATGGTTTCATTTCTCCCTAACCAGCTGGGTTGAATGCTGAAAAATTAGTTTTTTACTTCCCTCTTCTGAGTGAGAAAACAGTAATGGAAAAGACTAGGATGTTGAAATGTAGGAAGGATTTATGGGAGCTGTGATTAAGACCTTTGCACCATGTTCTTTGGAAGGAAACAGAGACCACTTGGCTAGGAATAAAGGATGGGGAGTGAAAGGGTGGAGCAAAGAGGTTCTTGGGAGAAGGAGACTGCTGGACCGGGGAAAAGCCACTGGGAAGGGTCTGCTGAGGGGTGAAGGGCCGAGAGAGTGGAGAATGACAGAAGAGGTGACTTTCCAATGGGCTGAGGGGAAATGGCAAAGCGTGGCATACTCAGCCATGCCTAATAAGGTTCTGTGTTATGAATGCTTTCAGACCATTACAACATGGTAGCCTTCAGACTTTCTTTGTCAGGCTGTACGGTGTTAAAAATATTTTGAATTAGCTGCAACATTTACACATTGGAAGATTTCACAGAAAAGTTCTGAGCTGTGGATACTTCTACAAAATGAGATCTGGCAACACTTGATTTGCATTCCTGGATGGAGAAATTAAATGCAGCTGAGGAGTGTCTGACCCCTTTACAAGACTAAGCCTCTCCAGGTTGCCCCAGTCCCCTCCCCATCCTGAGAGCCCAACTCCCTATATTAATACACCTGGTTCCTCTGGGCAGGTGAGTGCACTCCTGCTTGGCTCCTGTATTCACGTGACTTTGAAACTCCATTTTCTGTCCTATACCTAATACCTGGCAGATAGTCGATGATCAATAAATGTTTGTTGAATGAATGGAAGATAACGCCTTGTTGTATTATGTACACTCAGGTCTGTTCTCCTTGAGAGATTGTGAGATCTTGTAGGGTAAGGATTGTATCTGTTCATCTTTGTATCTTCTGTGTCAACACAGCAGAGTAAATATTTAATAAACATTGGTTCAATGTTGCACACATATTGTGAGGCCAAGCAGTTGGTCTCTTTATATAGAGAAAGAATCTTACAATTGAGAGATGGAACACAGTGAGTTTGCTAACCTGGTGGCCACAGTAAGCCAAGCAAGAGCACGCAGCCCAGGCCAGGATGCCAAAGGGGTTGCCGGCCTCTGAACGTAGAGCATATCCTCAGAGTGTGCTGATCTCATTTGGTCATTAGCTCTCAGGCTGTCAGAGAAAGCTTCTGGAAGCCCTACCCTTTGCCCTCTTTGGTTGCCCCTCCTGCTTTTGGTTTCACTTCTCTTGGCCCAACTTGATCTGCCTCTGGACCCCTTCTGCTTTCCCTTTAGATTGTGATTCACTTTTTACCCTTTATGTGCCCCTGCCTTGAGTCTGGTTACCCATCCCTTCATTTTCCTATGTAGCCATCTCTAAAGTGACAATGCACAATTTTGTGCTTTTCTGCTACATGTTTTGCTCGGATTTAAAGCGGAGAAGGGTAGTGATGGTAGGAAGTGGAGAAGAAGAAGGAACTGGAATCGTAAGTTCACCTTCAGTGTTCTGTTCATAATTCCTGAACAAAACCACTCGCCAATAACACTGTCTGGGGAGGTCATCATGAACACAGGCTCAGGTGCCAGATTTCTTGGGTTTATGTTCTGACTCTTCCTCTTATTAGTTCTGTGACCTTGGGTAAACTATTTAGCTTTTCTGACCTCAGTGTCCTTATTTGTAAAACGCAAATAATAATAGTGTGACTTATAATGTCATTGTGAGGATTGAATGAGTAAATATAGGTGCAGTGCCTAGAACAGTGCTGGCATATAGTAAATGCTCTGAATTCCAAAGCAATCTGTGTCCAAGGGTCTGTGAGCCTCTGTAATCGTATCTGCACTCTTGTTTGGAACAGAGAAACACTATCTTTTACTTATTTTTTACCCACTCATCCCTCTTGCATCCCAAGCACAGAGCTCTGGATCACTCACTCATTTAATCAATATTTACTGAGTGATTGCTAAGTGCCAGACCCCATTCTAGGCTCTCAGATACAGTGAAGTTTGGGTCCTTGTTTTCATGGGTTTTATACTCTACCTGGAGAAGAGGCTCAATAAAGAAATAAGAGCATCTCAGCGTTTTAAAGAGCATCTCAGTGTATTTTATAATGTAGCGATGGAGTGGGGGATTACTCTGCATGCTGTGTGTGTGTGTGTGTGTGTGTGTGTGTGTGTATGTGTGTGTGTGTGTGTGTGTGTGAAGTCATTTTAGAGAGGCTGGTTAAGGAAGATCTCTCTGAGCAGTGACATTTGGTTGGAAATCTGAATGATTAGAGCAAATGAGCCATGCAATGAGCTGGTAAGAGTGTTTCAGGAAGAGCAAAGAGTAACTATAAAATCCCCAAGGCCAGAATGAGCTTGACAGTTTCCAGAAGTGGAAAGAAGACATATGTGGTTGGGGCAACAACACTGAACTCTGATGGAGAAAGGTGTAAGATGTGGTCAGACATGATTTCGTGGTCCTTGTGGGGCAGGGAAGATGTTTGGATTTTATTGTATATGTAATAAGAACTGTTGGAGGATTTTAAGCAAGGAAGTGATATAGTGATTTTATATTTTCAAAATATCATGCTGTTGAATGACTACTATACGTATGTGTTGTCAGTATTTCTGGAATGAATAATTTAGTTATTTAATTACATGTTGCGTACAGTGCATAAATCATCTATAAGTAAGAGAGCCCCAAATAACAGTGGCTTAAATGACTTAAATGAGGCAGTGTATTTCCCTTGTGTGTAGAAATGTAGAGGTAGGTAATTCCAGGGCTGATACGGGGATTCAGCTAGATCAAAAACTCAAAGCACCCTTTCAGCTCTCTGGTCCACTATCCCTAAGTGTAGCCTTCATCCTTATGGTCCAAAATACCAGCAAGAGCTCCAGCCATTGCATCTATCTTCCAGGCAGCATGGTAGATGAAGTGGGAAAGAACATATGCAAATTGTCTTGGAAGTTGACTTATGACACGTCTGTTTACATCTCTTTGGCCAGAACTTAGTCATATTGCCACAATTAACTGTAAAGAAGGTCGGGGAATGTAGTCCTTATTCTGGGCAGCTATGTGAGCTAAAACCTAGGAGTTCTACTACTGTAAGAAAGGGAAGGCATATATTGAGGGTCATTTAGCAATCTCTCTGCCATATAATTTTGCTATTAAACTCAATCCCAGTTCATTAAAGTTGGAAGTGACTTAGAGATCTGCTAGGTCAACCCTTCCTGTGGTACCATTTATACAGTCGCTTTAGCTGAGCTCCAGAAGGTAACGTGAAGCACCCAGAGTCTCCTGGAGAGTCACCAGCTCCACTGAGAGGAGTGTGCACCTCCTTGGGTCTTCTTAGCAGGAGCCAGGCTGTTCCTCTAATCAGTTATGCAGTTTCCCAGCCCCCTACTCCCTCACACAACAAACAACAGCCAGTGGAATTGGGTGGAATGAGTGGATTTGACTGGTTTTTTTTAAAATGCCAACCTTGAAAGCCTAAGAAACATCAATCTAAAAGGTTACTATTGAGAAATCTCATCCATTTGTTCCCCAAAGGAGGATCTTTGAGGTCATGGTCAGCAAGTACTAGGTTTAGACCCCACCTTTAACAGGTGGGGTCTTCCAGCTCCCAGAATCAGTTTTCATTTTCCCCTTTTCTTTCTTATTTTTAGAAATATTCATGCCCTGATGAGCAACACATTCCCCAGAGCAGAATAGAGATGACCCCACGGAGCACTGGGCTCTGTTGATGGGAATTGCTTTTACCTTCTGGAAAGAGAATAGGCCACAAAGGATCAATCTTTTCTCTGTTGTATCTCTTTCAAGTTGAACTGCATTGGACAATGAGTGGATTAAAAAAATTCCTATGGCCTGGTGTGCCTCAGATGAATTTGCCAATTTTAACATCATTCTCCAAGTTATATAAAACTGGAGAATAAATGCCCAAGCCTTCTGTATGGTGAGCAGTTTACTTCCCAGGCAGGCATCACATTTGTAACAAATCTCCTCAGAGATGCATTTTGTAAGTGAAGTGAAGAAATCATTAGTGAAGCAATATTTGAAGAAGCAGACTGGCCCAGTTCTGAAAGCAACTCTATTTTAACCTTTAAAAGATATCATTTTACTTACCAGGCTGCTTATTACAATTACACAGTGTTTTCCTTGGCCCCTGGCTCCATTAAACATATGTTTTATAGCAAGTTCTCAATTACATTATCCTGACAGTCTGGCTCATAAGGGCATGTTACAAAGTAGAGAGACTGAGAAGTGCTAAACTGGCCCTCATTAAGTTTATAGCTTTATTACCTTGTTTAGGGCACCTTTTCTTCCTTTCCTCTCACCGGCTTTCTTTTGTGACATTTAATTTATAAGAAGCAAGGGGACACTCTTGTCCTCATGGCTGGTGAACTTGCCGGCAGAGACATTTGAGGGATGTGCATTTAGCTATGTGGTGCCTAACCCACGGCCCCTCCTCTCCCCCTTAAAGTAAATTGTTTTTCCTTCCCCCCAAGGTTGTCTCCTATGTCGGTACCCTTTTGGTGTTAAACATCATTGGACTGTGCATTTTGGTCCAAGACTTTTTGCTCTTAGATGGAGATGAGATCTTCATAAGCTTGCAGGAAGCACTTAGCTCAACGGGTGTTTAATAAATGATGTGGCCGTCTTTGCTGATCTGTATGAGCCAGTTCCTTTGCCCCAGCCCACAGTCAGCCTCTTGGAGAGGTCAGGCTGGATTCTCTCACCGCCAACACTCAGGTCAGCTGAACTATTTTAATTTACACAACATTACACATGCATAAATGTATTTATATCTGCATACTCTGACAAGGGAATTAAATCAGCCTGAATTTATGTAAAATGTGTTACCGTTATTGGACGAGGAAGGAGGATTGTGCTCTGATGCACAAATATCACCTGGCCACTGCCAATTATAGGCATGTAAAAAATGGCTGGTGGTTGCTTCTGAACCCAGACGGAATCTGTGGATGTTGATTATGAAGAGCTATTATATATTGATAGGTTAGGATTTATTACTGAAAGTATAAACCGATTGCTCCAGATTGCATGGTAGTCAGACACTGGGGAATTGGTCTTGGAGCTGTTAGACCAGGGTAATCTATCAGGAGGAGGGGAGTGTATTCTATCAATTAAGGAACAAGCAATTCTACTGATTTGCTATTGGCAGGCTAATAGAGGTAATGGGTTTTCCTAGACAGTCCAGGTACTGTACAGCCGAGTTGGGGAAAATAGTGACATGAGACAAATAGAGGAGCAGTTCATTAAACGTGAATGAAGCCTGTGATGCGGCAAGAGAGCTGGAGGACCCTCGGCTCTGGAATGCCCTGTGTGGGGACCTCTTAGGTGGGGAGAAGTGGCCAAAACAACAAGAATGTGGTTGTGTTTTGCCATTGATGTATGCAGCAAACTGATTTTCATGGGATGCTCACAGGAATCCTTTGGTGTGAAAGTGTCTCAGCAGTGTATATCACTAAGCTAGTGTCACAGTAATGCTGCATTAAACACAACCTCAAAAATCTTAGTGGCTTAAACAACAAATGCTTATCTTTCTTGCTCACAGGTCTGTGGGTCATGGGGGGTTAGGCTTTACCCTGTGTGTGTAGCTCTTGTGTGCAGGTGGGCAGGGTGGTGGCTAGCCAGGGCTTGTCCTTCTCCTGGCTTTGGCAGGTACACGGATGTCCAAGTCAAACTCTGCAGGCACGTTTCTACCTCTGCTAGAGTCATGTCCACCCACATCCCATTGGTCAAAGGAAGTCCTGTGATCAAGCTAACATCTAGGGGCAGGGAAGCATACTGAACCCACAGCAAGAGTGTAAATATATAAGTTTATTATGGGGAGCAAAGAAATGTGATCAACAAGCTGTACTGTCTTCTTTGCTACATGGCACTCTCTGTAGCAGAGTCTGACTTTGGATCCCTCATGGCTTGTAAATTGAACTCAATTTTTAGAATAAAAACCTTGCACCACTGCCACTTTTTACTGCAGAAGTCACCCCAGTGAGTGCCTTTGCTCTCCCAGATATGTTTCATATTTTTTTTCCTTAAGCAAAGGCTGACAAACCAAAGGTAATAAAGATGTAGCTGCAGCCCTTCTGAAGAGAGGCAGAAAAGACAAGGAGGGCTAGCGCACTGAGCAGGGAGAGTGAGTGCCTGATGCAGGTGGGGGTCTTATTATTTATTTTTAAAATTAAATTAAATTTATTTTTTTATACAGCAGGTTCTTATTAGTCATCCATTTTATACACATCAGTGTATACATGTCAATCCCAATCTCCCAATTCATCCCACCACCACCCCCACCCCCCACACCGCCACCACTTTCCCCGCTTGGTGTCTATACGTTTGTTCTCTACATCTGTGTTTCTATTTCTGCCCTGCAAACTGGTTCATCTGTGGCATTTTTCTAGGTTCCACATATATGCGTTAATATATGATATTTGTTTTTCTCTTTCTGACTTATTTCACTCTGTATGCTAGTCTCTAGATCCATCCACGTCTCTACAAATGACCCAGTTTCGTTCCTTTTTAAGGCTGAGTAATATTCCATTGTATATATGTACCACATCTTCTTTATCCATTCATCTGTCATTGGGCATTTAGGTTGTTTCATGACCTGGCTGTTGTAAATAGTGCTGCAGTGAACATTGGGGTGCATGTGTCTTTTTGAATTATGGTTTTCTCTGGGTAT
>NC_041214.2:52495971-52497088 GCF_002837175.3 Physeter macrocephalus | reverse complement strand
AGGTCTTCTGCCCATTTATTGATTGGGTTGTTTGTTTTTTTCATATTGAGCTGCATGAGCTGTTTATATATTTTGGAGATTAACCCTTTGTCTGTTGATTCGTTTCTAAATACTTTCTCCTATTCTGAGGGTTGTCTTCTCGCCTTGTTTGTAGTTTCCTTTGCTTTGCAAAAGATTTTAAGTTTCATTAGGTCCCATTTGTTTATTTTTGTTTTTATTTCCATTACTCTAGGAGGTGGATCAAAAAAGATCTTGCTGTGATTTATGTCAAAGACTGTTCTTCCTATGTTTTCCTCTAAGAGTTTTATAGTGTCCAGTCTTACATGAAGGTCCTTAATCCACGTATAGTTTATTTTTGTGTATGGTGTTAAAGAGTGTTCTAATTTCATTCTTTTACATGTGGCTGCCCAGTTTTCCCAGCACCACTTATTGAAGAGACTGTCTTTTCTCCATTGTATATCCTTGCCTCCTTTGTCATAGATTGGTTGACCATAGGTGTGTTTGTGCCAGTACCACATTGTCTTGATTACTGTAGCTTTGTAGTATAGCCTGAAGTCAGGGAGTCTGATGCCTCCAGCTGTGTTTTTTTCCCTCAAGAGTGCCTAGGTTCTTCGGGGTCTTTTGTGTCTCCTGACAAATTTTAAGATTTTTTGTTCTAATTCTGTAAAAAAATGCCATTGGTAATTTGATAGGGAATGCATTGAATCTGCAGATTGCTTTGGGTAGTATAGTCATTTTCACAGTATTGATTCTTCCAGTCCAAGAACATGGTCTATCTCTCCATCTATTTGTATCATCTTTAATTTATTTCATCAGTGTCTTATAGTTTTCTGCATACAGGTCTTTTGTCTCCCTAGGTAGGTTTATACCTAGATATTTTATTCTTTTTGTTGTAATGGTAAATGGGACTGTTTTCATAATTTCTCTTTCAGATTTTTCATCATTAATGTATAGGAATGCAAGAGATTTCTGTGCATTAATTTTGTATCCTGCAACTTTACCAAATTCATTGATTAGCTCTAGTAGTTTTCTGGTGGTATCTTTAGGATTCTCTATGTATAGGATCATGTCATCTGCAAACAGTGACTGTTTTACTTCTTCTTTTCCAATTTGTATT
>NC_041214.2:52492690-52493720 GCF_002837175.3 Physeter macrocephalus | reverse complement strand
TTGTTTAGGGTCCATGTGTTTATGTTTTTTACACTTTTTTTCCCTGTAATTGATTTCTAATCTCATAGCGTTGTGGTCTGAAAAGATGCTTGTTATGATTTCAATTTTCTTAAATTTACTGAGGCTTGATTTGTGACCCAAAATGTGATCTATCCTGGAGAATGTTCTGTGTGCACTTGAGAAGATAGTGTAATCTGCTGTTTTTGTATGGAATGTCCCATAAATATCAATAAAATCTATCTGGTCTATTGTGTCATTTAAAGCTTGTGTTTCCTTATTAATTTTCTGTCTTGATGATTGGTGTGACTTGTTAAAGTCCCCCACTATTATTGTGTCACTGTCGATTTCCTCTTTTACAGCTGTTAGCATTTGCCTATGTATTGAGGTGCTCCTATGTTGGGTGCCTATATATTTATAATTGTTATATCTGGAGCATTTAATCCATTCATGTTTAAAGTAATTATCAATATGTATATTCCTATGACCATTTTCTTAATTGTTATGAGTTTGTTTTTGTAGGTCCTTTTCTTCTCTGTGTTCCCCACTTAGAAGTTCATTTAGCATTTGTTGTAGAGCTGGTTTGGTGGTGCTGAATTCTTTTAGATTTTTTTTTTTTTTTTTTGCAGTACATGGGCCTCTCACTGTTGTGGCCTCTCCCGTTGCGGAGCACAGGCTCCGGACGCACAGGCTCAGTGGCCATGGCTCACGGGCCCAGCCTCTCTGCAGCATGTGGGATCTTCCCAGACCGGGGCACAAACCCGTATGCCCTGCATCCACAGGCAGACTCTCAACCACTGTGCCACCAGGGAAGCCCAATTCTCTTAGCTTTTGCCTGTCTGTAAAGCTATTGATTTCTTTGTTGAATCTGAATGAGATCCTTGCAGGGTAGAGTAATCTTGGTTGTAGGTTCTTTTCCTTCTGGACCCCTATAATGCGAATGATGTTGTGTTTAATGTTGTCCCAGATGTCTCTTAGGCTGTCTTCATTTCTTTTCATTCTTTTTTCTTTATTCTGTTCCATGGCAGTGAAT
>NC_041214.2:52449352-52485138 GCF_002837175.3 Physeter macrocephalus | reverse complement strand
GTCTCTTGTAGACAGCATATATATGGGTCTTGTTTTTGTATCCATTCAGTAAGCCTGTGTCTTTTGGCTGGAGCATTTAATCCATTCATGTTTAAAGTAATTATCAATATGTATATTCCTATGACCATTTTCTTAATTGTTATGAGTTTGTTTTTGTAGGTCCTTTTCTTCTCTGTGTTCCCCACTTAGAAGTTCATTTAGCATTTGTTGTAGAGCTGGTTTGGTGGTGCTGAATTCTTTTAGATTTTTTTTTTTTTTTTTTGCAGTACATGGGCCTCTCACTGTTGTGGCCTCTCCCGTTGCGGAGCACAGGCTCCGGACGCACAGGCTCAGTGGCCATGGCTCACGGGCCCAGCCTCTCTGCAGCATGTGGGATCTTCCCAGACCGGGGCACAAACCCGTATGCCCTGCATCCACAGGCAGACTCTCAACCACTGTGCCACCAGGGAAGCCCAATTCTCTTAGCTTTTGCCTGTCTGTAAAGCTATTGATTTCTTTGTTGAATCTGAATGAGATCCTTGCAGGGTAGAGTAATCTTGGTTGTAGGTTCTTCCCTTTCATCACTTTAAATATATCATGCTACTCCCTCTGGCTTGTAGAGTTTCTGTTGAGAAATCAGCTGTTAATCTTCTGGGAGTTCCCTTGTATGTTATTTGTCGATTTTCCCTTGTTGCTTTCAATAATTTTTCTTTGTCTTTAATTTTTGTCGATTTGATTACTATGTGTCTCGATGTGTTTCTCCTTGGGTTTATCCTGCCTGGGCTCTCTGCACTTCCTGGACTTGGGTGGCTATTTCCTTTCCCATGTTAGGGAAGTTTTCGACTATAATCTCTTCAAATATTTTCTCAGGTCCTTTATCTCTCTCTTTTCCTTCTGGACCCCTATAATGCGAATGATGTTGTGTTTAATGTTGTCCCAGATGTCTCTTAGGCTGTCTTCATTTCTTTTCATTCTCTTTTCTTTATTCTGTTCTGCAGCAGTGAATTCCAACCTTGTGTCTTCCAGGTCAGTTATCTGTTCTTCTGCCTCAGTTATTCTGCTATTGATTCCTTCTAGTGTATTTTTCATTTCAGTTATTGTATTGTTCATCTCTGTTTTTGTTTGTTCTTTAATTCTTCTAGGTGTTTGTTAAACATTTCTTGCATCTTCTCGATCTTTGCCTCCATTCTTTTTCCGAGGTCCTGGATCATCTTTACTATCATTATTCTGAATTCTTTTACGGAAGGTTGCCTATCTCCACTTCATTTAGTTGTTTTTCTGGGGTTTTATCTTGTTCCTTCATCTGGTACATAGCCCTCTGCCTTTTCATCTTGTCTACCTTTCTGTGAATGTGTTTTTTGTTCCACAGGCTGCAGGATTGTAGTTCTTCTTGTTTTTGCTGTCTGTCCTCTGGTGGATGAGGCTATCTAAGAGGCTTGTGCAAGTTTCCTGATGGGAGGGACTGTTGTAGGGTAGAGCTGGGTGTTACTCTGGTGGGCAGAGCTCAGTAAAACTTTAATCCGATTGTCTGTTGATGGGTGTGGCTGGGTTCCCTCCCTGTTGGTTGTTTGGCCTCAGGCAACCCAACACTGGAGCTTAAGTGGCTCTTTGGTGGGGCTAATGGCGGACTCTGGGAGGGCTCACGCCAAGGGGTATTTCCCAGAACTTCTGCTGCCAGTGTCCTTGTCTTCACGGTGAGACACAGCAACCCCCCGCCTCTGCAGGAGACCCTCCAACACTAGCAGGTAGGTCTGGTTCAGTCTCCTATGGGGTCCCTTGTCCTTCCCCTGGGTCTCAATGAGCACACTACTTTGTGTGTGCCCTCTAAGCGTGGAGTCTCTGTTTCCCCCAGTCCTGTCGAAGTCCTGCAATCCAATCCCACTAGCCTTCAAAGTTTGATTCTCTAGTAATTCCTCCTCCCATTGCCGGACCCTCAGGTTGAGAAGCCTGACATGGGGCTCAGAACCTTCACTCCAGTGGGTGGACTTCTGTTGTATAAGTGTTCTCCAGTTTGTGAGTCCCCCACCCAGCAGTTATGTGGTTTGATTTTATTGTGATTGCCCCCCTCCTACTGTCTCACTGTGGCTTCTCCTTTGTCTTTGGATGTGGGGTATCTTTTTTGGTGAGTTCCAGTGTCTTCCTGTCAATGACTGTTCAGCAGTTAGTTGTGATTCCGGTTGGTGCTCTCGCAAGAGGAAGTGAGCGCACATCCTTCTACTCCACCATCTTGATCTAATCTCCCAGGTGGGGGTCTTAGAGTCTGCTTAGTTCTCCCCGTGTGTGTATATGTTAGTGCTGCCCTGCTAGGCAGTGAGCTAAAGTTTACATGAATATAAACTCCACGAAGGCAGGAATTTTTGTCTGCCTTGTCCATTACCACAACCCCTGCACTATAACCAGATGCTGGTGCATGTTGGGTTCTCACTATGAATTAATTGAATAAATGAATGAATGAATGAAGGTGAAAGCAGCGTTTCTCCTTTTGAGACAACCATGGCCTCTAATGATGTCCAAGTTTAGGATGTAAACTTCTTTCCATTTAAGGAGTGGGAGGGGTGACCTTGAAGAATGGAGGAGGAGAGAGGAGAAAAAGTAGCCATGAAAATCCAGCTTGGAGGCAGGGGGAGAGGGAGGCTAAGGAGAGGGCTAATATCTGCTCTTTGTTCTGTATTAAGTAGCAAGTGTCTTGTAGCTCCCTGTCTCGCCTCACCACAACTGGTCCTCCTGTAAGGCCTGTAGAAACCCCCAGGCCAAAAAATAAAGCACAAAACAAAAAAGCCAAAAGAAGGGGCATCTCGGTTCTACTAGGTGAGGCAGAAATTATGACTGTTTTGTAGGGGGTAGGAAAAGAAAAGACTTAGATCTAGCCTGGCTGTGGTAAATAGGCAAACAAGGTGATAAAATAGCAACCAGCCAACGAGAGAAAGCTCAGCCACACCAGGGCAGGGACATACTTTTACAATCTGGTAACTTTAGAGCTCAACCCAGATCCTGGGGCATGGTGAGTGCTTCACAAAGAGTGAAAACATGAGGCTGCCATTGTTGTACCATCTATGGGGTGACTAGAAGAGAGGGAGGAAGGGCAGTTGGCAGGAAGAGGAATCATAAGATTGGACTAGCCTCCTGACTTCAGGCACCGCGATTTCTCTGTTTCTTTCTGGGCTTTCAACCAATACACAGCTCAGACCATTCAGTACCAAGCTTCTACACACATACAACATTCTATAACAAGCACACACTTGTAACCCATGCTGCTTGAATAAAGGCCCCTGGTATAATTATATTGTTTTCTGCCTCATCCACAAATTTTCTCACCCTATACCCTGGGAGATTTCCATCCATCCTGGCTTCTAATTCCTGAGACTCTTTATCTCCTCCTGACTTCTCTCGGCAGCTTTGAGCTTTGGGTTTCTCTGGTTGGTCTCTCCCAGACTCCTTATCTTCATGTTTCCCATAGCCACCTCCTCAAATTCCCCCAAGTCTTGCTCCTCCTTCTAGAGCCCTTCTCTTAATTAATCGCACCAGTCCCCTGAGATACCTTCTCTTCTCTTTCCCCTTCCCAAGCCTAATTAAAAACATGCTGTCGATTTTTTTTCGCCTGAATATTTTCTGAAGCCATTTCCTCTTCACTAAGCCTGCAAACGCTGTCCTGGCTCCATCCCTATTATTTCTTGTTGGTACTGTGACACCAGCCTACCACCTGGTCCCCTGCCTCAGGTCTTAACCCTCTTCCTATCTATCCTCTTAACGCTGCCTGAGGGACTCTATTTAAAAATACAAATCTGGCCATGTGAATCCCCTGTCTCTGGTGACCTCCAGGTAAGTTTAAGCTCCTTACAAGCACGCAGAAGTCTTTTTCCCCTGCTCACCTACCGTACGTCATCTCCTGTTGCTCCTTGACTAACACGGACTACCGGAAGGCTTTGGATGCTTTAGGGTTTGTTCTCTGCACACACCTTGCTATTTCAAGTCTTGACCTCTTCTTAAGCTGGATTGTCCTCTTGTCAGCTGCTTTTTTTTTTTTTGCCTGAGTATCTTTCAGCTCTAGTGCCTTCTCTGGGCAGCACTAAGTGCTTCTCCTCTAGGGTCCCACGGCACCATGTGCATCCCTCACCCATTTAAAAATAATATCTCATTTCCCTTCTGCCAGCCTTACCAGCCTTACCATTGAAGGAAAGAGATCTTTTTTATTCATCTTATTATCTCCAGCACACAGAATAGTGCCTGATGCATGGAAGATGCTCAGTAAGTATTTGTTGGGCTGACGAGACTTGACTCTGCAGTCCTTGTTTTTCTTGCTTCTGACTTATCAGCCTTCAGTGATGAGAAGTCAGTGTGAGGCGGAGGTATTCTTTTGGAGCCTAACATCGGTACCTTTGTCATTGTACACTTAACTGAAAAAGAAAAAAAAATCAACTTTGATATTTTTGGAGCTTATGTTTGAAGTTGAAAGTTTGACGTATGCATCATGATAGAAAGTAGTGGTGTTTTCAAATGATTTTGCTTCAACCTTCCCAATAAAACAAATGAACTATGTGCATGGGATTTTGACGTGCTGGTTTTTCTTTGACACTAAAATGAAATGAATGTGCAAAGGCACAAAAACAGTATGCATCCTCAATTGGATAAAAGCTCACCTTTATCTCCCTTTGACCCTTTTATTTTCACAATACTAAAGAAATATTAAACATGGTAGGGGCTGGCGAATTTTTAGAAAAGCTCTCAGTTTCCACTCACTTTCCACCCCATTGCCCTAGTGTAACCTTGACCTCCTCTTCCCCTCACCTCTGCAAATACTTCCCTGAATTGGCTTCCTTCTGCTTTCTGAAGCCCACAATTGACATCCACACAATGGAAAACCCTCTGTTGCACAATCTTTTCTTGGAATCCAGTCCCCTGGGCCTGTGCAGGCTTCATCCAATCATTGATCAACATCTCTGTGGAGAAAGCTGCCACCAGAAAGTGTCTCCAGGACTCCTGATCTGCCTCTCCCACCCCCAGATAAGTGGGGCTTTGAGCAGAGGCACATCTAGTTTCTAAGGGCGGGAAGGTGGGCCTGTGGGGGACATGGTGGGGCGTGCCAGTTGGTGGTGTGGAAGAGTAAGCACAAAGACAGCCCTCCCTTTTGACTACATTCTCTTCGCTGTGTTTCTTTCACACTCTTTCATCTCAGGATCACAGTCGATAAGCACCATGGCCACTCACAAGCTAAAAATTGTTGAAAGGGTACCACTTTTGGAGAATGAGCTCAAGGGAAACCACTGACCCCCTTGCTCCCCTCTAGAACTGCTAAGGGACTGGAAAATTGGGCTTCGGGTAAGCGATTGGCTGAGTGTGTGCAAATGTTGCATGTCTTTGTGTGAACGTGTGAGAGTGTGAGCGTCTGTGTGTTTACCTGAAAGTATGTGTGGGTCTGTGAGAATATGTGAATGTGTTTGTAAGTATACGGTGTTTATATGAATATACACGTGAGTGTGTGTGAGTGTGTATTTGTGTGTGTGTTGTGTGAGTGGTATGTGGGTATGAGTGTGAACATGTGGTTTTCTGTGTGTGTGTGTGTGTGTGTGTGTGTGTGTGTGTCTGTGAGTTTGGAGATGCCGTGTTTTGAGAAGAAACTCCTTCCCTCCTCCTCCAGTTGTTTTCTGGACACAATGTTCTGCAGTGGCAGCACCACATGACTTGAGCTCCCTCATGAGCTCCATCATGCACCCTCCCCACACCCCGTCATCCAAATAAAGCTACAGCCCATGTATAAACAACATGCTTCTGACTTCTACTTCCAACCATGCTTGCAGTCTCTAAGCTCCTCTCAGAGAGATGTGCCAGAGCGGCCTCTGCTCTTATAATGAGTTGTTAATTACAGGGACCGGGAGGAGAAGCAGTGTCTAGGTACAAGTCCTGGAAAGCCACCTGAAAGAATGGGAAGGCTTGAAATAGAGGGTAGGATGTAGGACTTGGAGAAATTCTCTGGGCACAAGACGTTGTAGCTGTAACTTTGTATAGATGTCTTGTAGCCATAGACCTGCTTTGGGTGGGAAGGGTCCTTACAAGCACTGACTAGAGCAAGATACACCTGCTAAACAGGTGGAAAAGTGTGTTTCCAAAGAATATTCCACAGCAATATTTTCCCTCCTATGTTCTTTTGCAATGTGACGTTGTTATTTGTCTACTTATCCTCCCCTTGAATCTGGTCTGCACTGTGATCTATTTCGACTAAAAGAATGTGACAAAACTGACGCCATGGAACTTTTGAGGCAGGGCCTTAAGAAATCTGCAGCTTATGCCTTCACCTCCTGGAGGCCAGACTCTACGTTGTGAGGAGCTCAAATCACGTGGAGGTGCCCATGTGGTGGGGAACAGAGGTGCTCCATTAACAGCGCACGCTGAGCTTTCAGCTGACCTCCAGCACCAGCTCCCAGCCGTGTGGGTCAGCCATCTTAATGCTCCAGCCCATCTGAATCTCTGCAGGGCTGTAGCCACAGCCCACACCACCTAGGGCAGAAGAATCACCCAGCTGAGCCCAGTTAACCCACAGAATTATGAGCAGTAATAAATGGTTGTTAGTCCTTGAAGACACTAATTTTGGGGGTAGTTTGTTATGCAGCAGCAGATAACCAATTTGCTGGGTGAGGTTACTGCTGTTGGTTGAGCCGGGTGGCAAACAGGCTTTCTCCACCATTGCCAGAGAGTGAGCAAGAATTAAGTTATGCAGAAGGCAGATGAGGGGAGAGGCACGTTTCATTCATGTTTTTCTTTATGGAGAAGCAGTCGTCAAATCTTTAACCTTCATGTGATACAAAACAGTTAAAAGCAAATGTTAATAGCACTTATTTTTGAATAATAGCTGCTTATCTATATTAAACATTTCTACGATGAACATTTACTGTCTTTGTAACAAGATAAAATATTATTAGAAACCGTTAATGGGCTTCTTATTTAGCTTTTCTGTAAGTGGCATATTACCTTAAGGCATACTGCACCTCATACTGTGAGGAAGGGAGGGGGATTTTTTTCTGAGAGCATTCGCTTTTACTTAATTATTAGAAAGTTCTAATGAGGATCTCATTGCCTGGTTTTCAATACTCAAAAATTCTTTTTTAGTTAGTGAATAGATTTAAATTATACTTTGTCAGTTTGAAATGTGAAATCCTCCTTTTGAGTCAGTTAAGTTAAATCATAGATTTAGATGGGTTCATAGAGAATGGCCCTTGGGCTGGCGGGGTGCAAGGCACTGTAGGTGGTTACCATCTTTTCCTACCTTTACTCACCTACTAGCAATATCTTGCGTCAGTGAATGCCAGTGCATATGCTTCTCTTCTCTTCCTGGAAACATGCCTGAACTACTTTTCCAGCCACTGGCAGATAGGTTGGGTCCGTGTGTCTGTGTTCTGACTCATGGGATGGCCCATTTGGAACTTCCTTGTACTCTTATCCTCCATTCTCTTGTCCAGCTCCACAGTACCTTGGAAGTCACATAATGAGGGTGGTAGCGCCACCACATGGAAGGGGGTCTCTGCATGACTAAGAGGAGGGTGCCAACACTACCACCCACCTCGATGACCTGCAATGATATGTGACTTGAGCATGAAAAAGATCTTTTTTATGTTAAGCTACTGGTGTTTTCTTGGTATAGCTGTTAACATCTCCTGTGTAATATGTGTTTACAGTTTTAAAGCGCTTTGCCTGTACAATACATTTTCATAGACATTATCTCATTTGATATGCACAACAGCTCTGTGATCTAGGAAGGATGAGTATTATACCCACTTTACAGAGGAGAAAACTGAAACACAGAGAGGTAGATTCTTTGCCCAAACAGTGTTCTCTGGTCAGTAAGTGGCAGAGCATGGATCTACCTTCAAGTTTAATCTTTTTTCATCTTTCTCCTGCTAGCTTTTTCTAACTCAGGTCTGGTTTCCTGTATGAATTTTGACTCTAGTCTCTGGAGCTAAACATCACAAAGCAGTGCTTTACCTTCCTTTTTTCAATGAAGAAAGTCAAACTAAAGCAATTCCTCTTCATAAAGTCAAGGTAAACTCTGACGAGCATTTCCATGTGTTCTCTAAATAGGTCAAATAGTAAAATGGGTTGTTTAATGCCAGCACTTCACAAAAGGTAGTCTGGTAACCCCATCCTGAGAGATGGCTAGTGTGAAAAGGGATCCTGATCAAATACTTCTCATCAATTCTGGATACTATATCCCTTTTGGAGACTAGCACATTAAATGCTCTGAGAAGTTCTGTAGTTAAAGCATCTATTCTGTGCTGTGACACTTCTAAGTATTTTGTTCTGCAGAACATAGTTTTAGTGACCCTGGTTTAGATATTTACTTTCCTTAATATCAGGAATGGGGGACTTCCCTGGTGGCGCAGTGGTTAAGAATCCGCCTGCCAATGCAGGAGACACGGGTTCAAGTCCTGGTCCGGGAAGGTCCCACATGCCGTGGAGCAGCTAAGCCCATGCGCCACAACTACTGAGCCTGCACTCTAGAGCCTGTGAGCCACAACTACTGAGCCCACACGCCGCAACTACTGAAGCCCGTGCGCCTAGAGCCTGTACTCCACAACAAGAGGAGCCAGCGCAATGAGAAGCCCGTGCACCGCAACAAAGAGAAGCCCCCGCTCATCGCAACTAGAGAAAGCCCGCACACAGCAACGAAGACACAACGCAGCCAAAAATAAATAAATAAATAAATAAATAAATAAATAAGAAATACCTTACTTTATTAAAAAAAAATCAGGAATGGGATTTAAAATACTCTGCAATTCTCTTTTGTTCTATGGTTGTATTATCAGTTTTTAAATTCTCTTTATTTTTCTTAATTATTCTTTAAATTTTTATGTTCTTCCTCCACCTCTTCCTCCTCTTCCTTTTTCTCCCCACTTCCTCCCCCTTTTCTTCTCCTCCTACTCCTCTTTCTTCTTCTGTTTCTTTTGCTTTGTCATTATTGTCTTTGTCCACTTCTAAAATTATTAGCTCCTGTCTTAGTCCATTCAGCTGCTATAGTAAAATACCACAGACTGGGTAGCTTATAAACAACAGGAATTAATTCCTCACAGTTCTGGAGACTGGAAGCCTGAGATCAGGTTACCAGCATGGTTGGTTGAGGACCCTCTTCTGAGTAGTCCACTTCTTCTTTTTTTTGATGTGGACCATTTTTAAAGTCTTTATTGAATTTGTTACAATATTGCTTCTGTTTTATGTTTTTGGTTTTTTGGCCATGAGGCATGTGGGATCTTAGCTCCCTGACCGGGGATCGAACCCACACCCCCTGCATTGGAAGGCAAAGTGTTAACCACTGGACCACCAGAGAAGTCCCAGTCAACTTCTTATTGTATCTTCACACGGAGGAAAAGGCTAGGGAGCTCTGTCAGGCCTCTTTTATAAGGGAAATAATCCTACACATGAGGGGTCCACTCTCATGACTAATCATCTTCCAAGGGCCCCACCTCTTAATGCCATCAAAATAGGCATTAGGATTTCAACATGTGAGTTTTGGGGGGACACTTTCAGACCATAACAGCTCCCTATTCTAGCTGATCAGAGAATGCTGCAGACAAAAAGTATCTGAATTTCAGTAACCATTTGACAAAACATATCACATTATCTCTGGACACAAGATGGATAAATGTAGGTTAAATCGATCGTGGTGACTGACAGACTGTGGGGGAGGTAAGGATGGCTGCCTTTAGCCGCCCCTGATTCAACAGTTTTAGCTGTGATTGGATGAACACATTAACAGTAAGTTGTCTGGATTTATGAATGATGGGAGGATGGAAGGGCTAGATAAATATACGGGATGCCAGGATTAGGATCCTTCAAAATCTCAGACAAGGCTGAATTTAACAAGACATCATTTAACAAGGATAAATTTAGAGCTATGCTCTTAAATCTAGAAACTCAACTGTATAACTATAGTATCAGATGACATGACTGAGTAGAACAAAATATAAAAAAGATCCTGGGGTTTCTAATTTGATTGCACACTCAACATATAATCTTGTGGCTTCCACTTAAAAATGGCAAAGTCAAACATTTTAACCCTCAAAACCCACACGAAACTTAAAAGAAAAAGAAAAAAATCTTTTTATTCGATGAAAACAAAGAAAAACAACACAACCCAAACCATAAAGCAAGAAGCGCACATGCTGTGGCTTCTGGGCTGAGATGTGGGAGCTTGCTGAGAGTAGCAATATGGATCCTTGCATTATCCCTGGATAAAGATGTAAGATTAATGTGCCATAAATCTGACGGATGTGGACAACGATGCATCTGGGGCCAAAAACAGATCAAAGGAGAGGTTGGAAACGCCTCTAGAAGGACCTAATTTCAATCATTGAAGCCTCTAGAAAGACCTCATTCCAACCACTGAAAGGTGGGAAAGGTAGATTTGAAGGAGGAAACTTACTGACATGCTATTTCTATTGTCTATCATGATATAGTTCACTGAGAGAGAGAATGTTAGAGGTAACGAGTGAAGGGTAAAAGGAGAAGGTAAGAGAGGAAACCAGTAACTGCCAGATCAGAAGCCAGAGGACTTGTTACCTAATGGTTTTACTGTGAATTGCACTGACCACATGAAGTCCAAAACAGTGAGGAGGAAAGGCCCCAGGACAGCAGTTTGCTAAAGGCAACTGTGGTATTATTTACTCCCTCCGTCCATGGAATTATATATCCATGCTCTTCCATGGCTTATGGTGGCAGAGTATATTTCTCATTCCTTGACTTTGGGCACCATCATGTGACTTGCTTTGGCCAATGGGAAGTTAGCAAATATGATGCAAACAGAGGCTTGAAGTGTGTATGCATAGTTTGGCTAGCTCTCTTGTACTCCTGTGATTGCCATGAGAAAAGTATGCACCAGGCAGCTACTTCCTCTTCACCTGGCCCCAGAGTGAGATGGAGAAGACGCTAACATTACAGGGAGCATGGAGGCAAGCCCAGCTGAAGAAAAGCTTTTCCAGCCAATTCACAAGCTCATGAACAAGTGTTTTGTAAGACATTGAGTTTTACATGATTTATTAAACATCTTTAATGCTGTGATAGCTGAGTAATACAACCACAAAATTAAGTGAGGACTCTGAACTCCCCAGTTTCTTCTTCCGTCTTCCACTAAATCAATCCTATGATATTCTCAAGCAGGTAGTGACTCCTATGAAAAATAAGTGGAAAGATGGGAACTATGTATGAAAATCTGTAAAAGAAAGTGAGGAAAGGAACATAAACAAAAGGAAGATGAAGAATGTCTTCCACATGATGAATTATTCACAGAAAATAAAGGAAGATTTTAAATAGGTGTCCATATTTCAAAGAAGTTATATACAATACGATTTCTTAAAAAAATAAATTCTGAGAAGTGAAACAGGGATTGAATGGAGAGATTATGGACCACACAATGGAAGGAGATTTTTAAAAACTAGTAAATAAAGGAGATTTAAAAAACTAGTAACCTAGCCATTCTCTTTAGCCAAGACCCTTTAGAACTGCTTGATTCCTGTACATCTTAAGCCATTTTATTCAGCCTTCTTTTAGATCCTGTGAGCTTTTCCATATCATCCCAATAATACCCATTTTTGCTTATTATTCAAAGATGGACTCTTGGGCTTGTAATCAAAGAACTCTGATATATGCCTAATCTGGGAATAGCCTAAAATAGCCATTTAATTTTTGTTTCTAGAACACTGAACATTGTAGAAAAATACATCTTTAAATTGTTTAATCAATGGATGGAATAAAATATTTATTTATTCATAATCATATTGCTCCTTCCTATCCCACGCTTATAATATCAGAAAAGTGTTAGCCAAGTTAGTGATCTAAATTAGATTCAAACCCAGTAATCTAAATTTAATAAAATGTGCTGCCGCTGATATTGGGAATGGCAAGGGATTTTGCAAAGTACAAGAGAATGTATTTTATCTTCACAATTAGTGGTCTCACTATTAGTGAGATCCTGATCCTGATAATTAATATCTGGTAATGCCACAGGTGAATTATGAAGGACACATTTCACACACAGGGATAAATGAATAATCCCACTATAAACCCATTAAAAATGCACAGGCTGCAAAAGGTATAGGTTAATAAAGTGCTCAATAAATAAATTAAGATTCTGGCCATAAATTACTGTGTTCTGTCAACATCAAATTTGTTAACCACAGTACAGCAGAGAGTTTTAGATTGAATTAGTGCTGTGGCTGAATTAATAGGAGAGAGAGAGAGATGGTGTGAGAGGGAACAGTACTCCTGAATGGGGGAAGTTACTTCAGTGAGTTAGAGCTTGTGCAGTTATGAAAAGTCAAGTGTATCAATCAGCATGGGTTAGCCTATGCTGCTGTAACAAAACCCCCACATCTCAGTGACTTAAAACAAGGAAGGTTTATACCTCTCATATATCACATGTCCACAGCCACTTAGTCAGATGCTTCTTGTCATGGTTGTCTTCATTTCTGGACCCAGGATGACAGAGCAATCATCTGAAGAACTGCCAACTATCAGATCAAAGGGAAAGTGAAATCTCTGGGGAATGACTCCAGGAATTAAATGCACAACTCAGATGTGACATATGTCATTTCTGCTTGGAAGTTATTGGTCAGAAGTAGTCCCTGGGGACTTCCCTGGTGGCACAGTGGTTAAGAATCTGCCTGCCAATGCGGGGGACACGGGTTCGAGCCCTGGTCTGGGAAGATCCCACATGTCGCGGAGCAACTAAACCCATGCACCACAACTACTGAGCCTGTGCTCTAGAGCCCGCGAGCCACAACTACTGAGCCCATGTGTCACAACTACTGAAGCCCACTGCCTAGAGCCCGTGCTCCACAACAAAAGAAGCCACTGCAATGAGAAGCCCACGCACCGCAACGAAGAGTAGCCTCTGCTCGCAGCAACTAGAGAAAAGCCCACTCACAGCAATGAAGACACAACACAGCCAAAAATAAATAAATAAAAATAAATTTATTTTTTAAAAAAAGAACTAGTTACTGGCTCCACATAACACAAGGAAGTACAATCCTACCAAGTGCTCTGAAGTTAGGTAAAAATATTTGATAAAAAGATTAATGACTATGGCTTAGTTTGGAAAAAAAAAAAAGGCAGATGGCTTAATTTGAAATGACCTGAAAAATTTCTGGTTGGAATCTAAATGCTTCAGAATGTTAACTCCTGGCAACAAGGAGCTTAACTTAGCAGTAGTACTCAGTAAGTAGTGTATGAGAAGCCTGTTCTTACAAAATTTTCCTTTCTACGTCTTAATCATCATTCATACCTCATCCTTTTCTACAAAAAAATATCTTAACTCCTTTCTACACAGAATCGTAAAAATGAAGCTCAATAGTCTTAGGTGGTGAAACTCAACTACTTTATATTTTGGGGGACGGGGGTAATGAGGGAACTGTTTAAAAGCTTCTTATGAATGTTAAACAGAAACCCAATAGCAAATAATTTGTTCTATGTCTTCTTTAGGTTGGTCACACTGGTGATATTTACATTTCTTTTTTCCCACTTGGAATGCTTTAGATCATTTGAATAATACAGTGTTATGTCAGGTCTCTGGTTTTATTTTTACCCATTTATTGCTCCATTCCTTTTAAATTGTATTTATTTTTACCCTGAGGAAGGAAAATGTTGGCAAACCCTGAGGCACTCTTATGCTTACTAGGCTGTAGAGAGTGTCTAGCAAAAAGCCACTTGAAAAGAGCTCTTGGTGCCTTTCCTTGTGCAACAGCTCAAGAGGTGCATGGAGATATTACATTTCACTCTTGGTTCTTTGAGTGAGAGAGCAAACCAGCTTGCTGAAGTTGTCGTTAAAGTTCATGAAAGGCGTGGTGCCTCTTGTTAGACGCCTAGACCGAAGTAAGTGTTAAGAAACACACTGAATTTTAACCTTAAAGTCTGTACACTTAAGAAAAGATATAGAGTACATTACATACTAAGGTAATAAACAGAATAATTCATGACTCCCTTGAGGGGGTTGGGCTTTTTTTCTAGGGAGCAAATGAACAGGAACAGAATGTCTCTCAAGCCATTGAGGGAAGAATATATTGTGTAGCTAATTCTCATGGGCACAACTCCTACTTTATTCAATGGGAAATTGTGTTTTTTTATTCAACATCTGTTTTATCACTTTTCTCCCCTTAATCATCTTTTTCAACATTGCAGACCATTTAATCATATCGCAAGCATGGAGAAACAATTGCTTGGTGATCAATGATTTGTATCCTCTCTGTCTTGATCAGCAGAGGGAAATTAATAATAAACTAGTTCACGGAGGCATTTAGGACATTATTCCAACTGGTTACTGGGTGCTCAGAAAGAACAAATGCATCAATGTGCAGCCAAAAGTGAGCTCTTGATATTTCAAAGCTTCTTTAGTGTATATAGGGCAAAACTTTCTGTATTTTGCTCAAAGAGTTTCCAGTCTTACCCTTTGGAAAAAAGAGTGTAAATTGTTGCAGAATAATGGTCATATTCGTGGTAGCCACCACGAATATGAGTACCTACTCAATACCAGATACTCTCCTCAAATGTTTTTCTTCTATTACTTTTAATTCTTTTTGAGGAATATTTTATTATTCCCAATTCACAAATGAGAAAACTGAGATTTAAAAGCATCAACTTGCTTAAAGCCATGCAACTAGTAAATAACAGATTTTAAAGGTTTGATCTGTTTGACTCTAAAGCTGCTTTATTTCCTCCATTCCTCTTGCGTTGCTCTGGAATCTCCAAAATGCAGTTTTGTGTATGGACTCTAGGTTCCTGAAAACAGACAGAATAATTAAGCCAACACTGTTCAGTCTTTCTGTTCATAAGTCACTTGTTATTTCAGACTTTCAGACACTGTCACCGGGGAGTGTCTGGATTTGGGTCGGAAGGCAGGATTCTCACACCTGGTTGGCTGGATGACCTAGAGCAATGTACTCATCCTTTCTGGAGGATATCTTCAGTGTACTCACCTGAAAGATGGCAGTAACAACTCCCATCTATCTCCCTCTCAGGAGTAGATGAGGGAAAGTTCATGAAAATGTTTGAGAAGAACAAATTGTTACATAACCAAGAGGCATTAAATTTACAAATATTGATTTGTTAAGGGGGAGAAGCAGTGCTAACTAGAAATTTCAGGGTAATCCTCTCTTACGTTAATTAAAAACAAATAAACCCACAATAAACCAACAGATGTCAGCAACTCCCTACAGAGGACAGAGAATTATCCTGTGTGGCTGCCTCTTCTGATTCTGGCAGAGCCTACGTTCCCGATGTTTCACTACCATGACCAGTTGTAATCTTCCAAATGTCACCTTCCAGTTTCATTCTTCTCTTTTGGTATCATCTGGCATCATAGGCCCCTCTGGACTCTGGGTACTTTGTCAGCACTTTGGGCTGTAGCAACATCTAAGCGGGTAACTGTGATCAGCAATGTTCTCTGGCTTGCTATTTTTGCCGGTGGAAAATGGACTCTCCTAACAACTTCTAGACTTCCTAAGTAACACTGACATTTAGCCCTTTGTGTGGGGAATGAACTTCTCTGATAGAAGATATGTCTCCCCCTTAACAAGGCTCCCTCTGATCTGGCCCTTCTGGAATCATCTTCTGCTATTTCTCACTTTACACTCCAGAAGCACTGAACAGCCTTTGGTTCTCTTGACCCACCAGGCTGCTGGTAATCTCTATGCTGTTGCTCAGGCTGTTTCCCTTCCAGAGGGCCCTTGCCCAGCACAGGCCCCTTTCTTCCCCTGGCTTACTCCAGGTTACTCTTAGGGATTTATTTAGGCATCACTCCTCCCAGGAAATTGTTCTTCATATCCCATGTTCTCTGTGCTCCCACAGCTCTGAACATGTCTCCCATTTCTATTACCACAGAACATCGAAATAATGTCTTGATGTTCTTTATCCTCCTGACTCAGCTGTATATTCCCTCAAAAAGGATTGATAACTAAGTTTCTCATTCTCTGCCCTTCACTTCTACCACAGCACATGACATACAGTATGTGCTGAAAATCTTTGTCGAATGAAGAAATCTCTTAGTGTCATTTTATACATTAAAATTAGACAAATCTCTAGAAAAAGTCTTTTTTTTTGAACAGTGGTTTGGGAGTGCTTAATCTTTTCCCGTCAGTGAAAAGATTTCTGAGAACCAGTTATTTTCAGTGTTTTTGTTTTGTTTTGTTTTTTCCCCTTCAGAGCCCACTCTTCCTAACCCTCCAACCTCCCTGCCCTTCTCTGCTGAAGACAGGATTGTTGTAAACCTCTTCATGATTTGGGAAGAGATGGGAGAAGAGAATTTTGAAATTATCTAATTAAAAATCATATAACCATAGAAATCTACCTCAGTTGAGTCTAAAATTAGGCATTCCTTGAAACTGGGAAAATGGGATCTGGTTATGACTTGAATTTGTCTGTTCACGTTTATCACAGAGGATGAGGCACATGAAGTTCAAAGAACTCACGTCATCTTCCTGATACAGATCCCCGGGCAGTTTCAGGGTCTTTAGTCCATCTCCGTGTTACAAATTACAACTGTGTCTGAACCAAACCCCTATGTCTATATACCCTATTTACTTCTCAATAAACCCATGTTTTCTTCCTCTTATACTTGGGTTCATAAGTTCTCCTTTAGGTTTTTTCGGGGGGCTGGGGGTGGGGTTTAGGACCACATCTAAATAGGAAAAACAAATCTAAGTGATTATTTGGATGAGTAAGGCCTCAAGTTTCTTCTCAGCTGGTCTAAAACATCAGCTGAAATGAAAGCGTTGGCTTGCAGAAGGGCCAGGATGAAGCTGCTATTGCTTTGACTCCTCGCCGCGCTCCACGTCCAGAAAGCCACAGCCTAAATTTTCTTCATTGGACACTCGTACCTCCCTCTTCTTGCTCTTTGATTTTTGCTTCTTGTTCTGTGCTAAAGCTGCCTGCCTTCTCCCTTCTCCAAAACCATATTTTACACTTGAATATACTTTCTTCTCTGCTTTAAAAATTGGGGGTAATCAGATGATGATTTTATAGTCCTGATTTATGTTTTAGAAGTTACTTTTCATAAATATCCCAAATGAGGTCTATTTGGCCCCTGCTGCAGACCAGATGCTAGTCAGATCTAGCAGAGCAATTGATTTAGTCCTGTACATTTTCATAATTGGTAGGAATCAGTTTTCCCTTTTATTCTAACATTACAGATTTGTAACAATATGTGAAACAGGCTTCATGCTTTCCTTCTCCCTTTCATGTATGGTATGGCCTTAATAAATATTTAGGAGTTTCCTGCAAGAGCATCATATACATTAGGATGCGAGGCTTTCATTTTGTTTTCTGTTTTTACTAAACGAATTGAGTTAATAGGGGAGATTATTTTAAAAAGGGGGGGAGGGTACAAGGAAACAAGAATATATATTTTCATTATAGAGTCTCTTCATTCTTGGTATGCAGCTGACTGTCTTTCTTCCCATCTTTGAAACCCTCTTTAAGATTGCATTCTCTTGGGAAGCTCATCATGAGCCTTATTACGAATTTTCTAGGTTATTCAGACAAAAACAACTTGTGCCTCATTTTAAACAGACAATTTCAACTCTCAGGCCCTCTTTGACTGAGAAAACTTGGTAATGAGGGTAAAGATGGACTCTCCTTATGACAAATTTGACCCTGAGTAGTAGGCAGAGACATACTTACAGAGAGAAGACCTAGATTGAATCTTTGTTCTACCAAACTCACTATAGATTTTATTAGCTTCCTTTTAAATTTTTTAATTTTCTGAATATTACTAGTACAAGTATTTTTGAGTATTTCTGAGTAATGGAAATTTTGAAAAATAGAGAAAATTTTAAAATCCGTATAGGCTTACTACCTTACTATAAATGCTTTTAGTAGTATTTTAAAGTATTGCTTCTAACTTACTAAGTCTTACCAAACTCACTTCCTGTGTAAACTTGGAAAAATATCTGAATGGCTTTCAGTGTCAGTTTTCTCATGTGTAAAATGAAAATCATAATCTTACCTCTGGGTTATTCTGAAAATTAACATGAGACAATTCACATACATTTCACACACACTGCCTAACACAGTGCTTATTTCATGGGCATAATATCTGAAAACATTAATTTCCTCCTCTCTCATTTGTCTCCCATAGTGATACAGTGCCCCTCCTTGATGGGGACAATGTTGGCCTAACACATTGTTCACAATGCCTGTTGAGTGAAAGGGACCATGATGCTACAGAGACATGATCATTTTTAGTAGACAAAAATTGCACTTTGAAACATGGTGTGTGCTGGTTTTCTTCTCCAAATTGCAAGACCTCAGAAGGTTGGTCTGTGAATTGACCTGAAAAGTCACCCTGAAAAATCAGCTTGTAGTGTTAAATAAATACAGATTTTTAGGACTGGACAGCACTTTAGGGTAATTTAGCCCTCATTTTTCAGTTGAGAAAATTCAGGACCATAGACATGAATGACTTGCCCAAGTTTGGTTATATACATTAATCAGTTAAGGTACCACGTCACAAAGAGCAGAATCATTACTAGGGATTTTAAATAGAAAAAGAATTTTCTAAATAACACTAGGTGGCAGATAGAGCCTCCAGAAGGGCCAGAGACTCAGGCTTAAATGCTGTATGACCAGGAGCAATTCCCAGATCACACTTGTGGAGGGTTCCACTGGGGACCCTGCTGGTACTGCCAGTGGGAGCAGGCATTCCAGTTCACCCCACAGGACCCTAACACTGGGCCTGTCCTACTGCCATCTCTGGGAGCAGGGTGACTTCCTACATTCTCCATCAGCTGTCAGGATGGGTTCCACATGGAGACTGGTTTCTTCTCATCTCTCTCTTCCCATTTGAAATGTATCTCATTTGACCAAGGGGCATCTAATGATCCCAAGCCTAGGCCATGGGTCTGGACCTAGCACCAAGGGGGGCCTGAAAAATCAGTTTCTGACTTCTACCTTGGCAAGGTGAGCTTCCCAAGGTGGGAAATTCCCCAAGTAGAAGCGGTGCTGGATAGCACGAATCCACGTCAAATGCTCGCTACATTAGGAGATCCAGAATTGGGGCCGGGTGGCCATATGGTGCCTCATTTACTATTCTGATAGTGTTCCTCATCAGTATAGGGCCAACCCTGGTTTCAAATGTGAGACTCATATTTCAGGAAAAATATTCAGTGCATCAGTGCTCTGTTGGCCTCTTCTCTGGGCATCACTGGGTATCTGTGGAATCTTAGGTAGAGAAGTATATCAATCTCCTCAAATAGTATGTGTATTTCTAGAATATAAAACTGTAAATAGATTTGGATAAATAATCAACATTTCATTTGAAACATACTCGGGCTTTTATCAGATTTCTTGTATAATAGCTTTTATACAGTCTCATCTTTAGATTTGTGTGGGTCAAAGATAGGATTTAAGTTGTGTTATTTGTCCTAAGGTGCCCTGCATTTATGGGAAATCAAAGAGAAGAGGAGGAGTCTCTAAACTCAGGACCATCAAATCTGATGTTGATCCAAGGCAGGTTTCTCAATGCATAGTTTACTAGCACTTTGAGAAAAGGAAGTGATCATTAGGACCTGTATGAATTTGCAAAGTTGGAAATTTGTGTTTTCAGGCTTGCTGGGAATGTCCTCGTGGTCTAGGTCAGATATAAAATGCATGTGCCATTCTTGTTCTATGATGACTTAAGCTTGAGAGCAAAAAGGATAAAGAGAGAGAAGGAAATGCAGAGGAAAAGACTGATATAACACTCAGGAGTAATACGGACCACTCCTATCCATTTGAAATATGTCTATTAAAAGCTTTAGAGCCGGGCTTCCCTGGTGGCACAGTGGTTGAGAGTCCGCCTGCCTATGCAGGGGACGCGGGTTCGTGCCCAGGTCTGGGAGGATCCCACATGCCGCGGAGCGGCTGGGCCCGTGAGCCATGGCCGCTGAGCCTGCGCGTCCGGAGCCTGTGCTCCGCAACGGGAGGGGCCACAACAGTGAGAGGCCTGTGTACCACTAAATAAATAAATAAATAAAAAAAGGCTTTAGAGCTGTGTTTTGAGCATATATGGAAGTTTCTTCATTCTATAAATGTATTTCATATGTATTTTATGCCAGGCCCAAGAAATGAAACATTTTTTAATGCCTGAGTATAGTACTAGAGCCTATGCTAGGTTCTTCATATCATTATCTCATTTAACCGTCACCATCTTCCCAGGTAAAAACCATCATACCTTTTTATAGATCACATTATATATATTTTTAAAAAGATTTTTTTTGATGGGGACCATTTTTAAAGTCTTTATTGAATTTGTTACAATACTGCTTCTGTTTTAGGTTTTGGTTTTTGGCCGCGAAGCACGTGAGATCTTAGCTCCTCCACCAGGTATCGAACCCGCACCCCATGCATTGGAAGGCAAAGTCTTAACCACAGGACCAGCAGGGAAGTCCCACATTATATATGTTTATAGGTCACTAGATTACAGTAAACTGATTCTCACAAAGGTTAACAATTTGCCCAAGGTAAACTGCAGAGCTGTCTCTGTCTCTAAAAGTTGTTATTCCTCCAACCCCCTCCCCCATGTTACATTGGCTTTCATGTGTCCCACAGAAAGAAGCTTGTTTAAATGGGGGCCACAAGAAGGGGTCACACTGGAATGGTATTTAATCTGGATCTTGAAGGAAGAGGTCACCAAGGAAAAAAAAGAGGGGAAAATTATTTGGTGCAGAGAGGACATGAGGCATTACCTAGGCCTTATATTCTAGGCTCTAGAGCAAAACCTCTGCCCTAGACAATGACATTAATGAGCAGGCAAAGGATACAATCACGTGTTTCAAGTTAGTATTTTACCTAATAGCCAAATGAAATAAAACCAAGGATCATATCTGGATCATGAATTAGAGATTCTGGACTTCTGATACAAAAAAGATGGCCTGACATGCCATTGGCTGGGTATGGGCTCTGCTTCTTTTCCTAGAGTGGAAGGCCACTTTGTTGTACTCCCACTCTTTAGCCTCCCTCTATTGCTCTTGAACACCCTTACCTGTGTTCAGGATGTAAGCCAAGGAATAGAACAGAACAAAGTGAGGCCTTCCTAGCATCTTAGCACGATTATTAGTTAATGCATTTTGCAAACATGGGTATATATATATATATATATATATATATATATATATTTAAAAATCTCCAAGTGCTACACTCTCCCAGAGTTTGACATATTAATATCCCTAAAAATAACATGGGATCGTTAAAGGAAAAAAAAATGAACCTAGCCTGATATCAGCTCTTAGCCAGTACAGCAGGCCCATGAATTGCTTTGCACTGTCTGGACTCTTTCAGCTCATCAAAGTCTGCCTGCATTGACATTATACTCCTCTCATCACTTTGAGGGGCTAGGTCAGCATCCGTGTCCACCTTAGAGCTCTGGTTTGAAAATGTCTGAACTTACCTTTTAAGGATGTCAGCTTTCCCCTTACTTCTCAGGGGCTTTGTGACAATGTTCCAAGCTTCACGGGCAACCCACAGATTTACTATGCTCTGGTTCTTGCTCTGTAGTTCATAACTTTTCTTTTTCTTCTTCAAACAAGTAGAAGAGATGGATCTAGCAAAACCAAAAACACTTTCAGCTGCCTCAGAAAATAGTAAGGCTGCAATAGTGAGTCTTCAGGAGAGAGTCTTGGTCTCAGTTTCTCCCCCAAACTCATTAATACATCAATTTTCCCATGACTCAGTCTGCCGTATATGTACATTTAGCGTACATGTGTTGAGAGGTTATTCTAAGAATAAAAAGACTAACCAGAGTACTTGAAATTGTGTTGACCATTCTGTCCTGCTGCAGTGCATTTCTTTCATATAGTTGTCTTGGACATCAACTCTGAGAGGGCACAGTGACCAAGTCCCCCTCTCACAGACCACCCTCCCCATGGTGTCCCCTCCTCTCCCAGCTGGGCCCCTCTGTGTGCAGATGGCAGCACATGTGCAAACCCATTTTCCCCTCCTCGATTCTGCTCTAGTTAGAAAATGCAGGAACCTCAATGTTCCATTGGGGTAGCCCTTGGTTTCTCACCAAGGGGCTTGAAGCTTAGAATTCTGAGTACTTATAGGCTTCTGGGGGAACTTGAAGAAAAATGTCTTCTCTGAACTATCACACTAGTTTGGGTGAAGTATTTCAGCCACTTTCCAGAAAATTCCATGCCCAGTGGCAAAGTGGTGAGTAGCCCTGGCTGGGATTAGGGAACTTTGGGTTAGGTCTAGCTCTGCCATTTCTTAACTCTGTGAGGTGAGCATTCTCCCTTTTCCTTTCTGGCCCTTAATTTCTTTGTTTACACTGAGAATATGTAATGTATAACTGAAACTTTAAATGAAAATTATTTGAAAACAGTATCTTATCTGATTCCCATGGAGGTAGGTGGAATCAGTCTTAATATCTTCATTTAAGAGATGAAGAAACAAAGTCTTGAGTCTTTATTTATTTGTTTTTATTTATTTGGCTGCGCCGGGTCTTAGTTGTGGCACGTGGGATCTTTGTTGCAGCATGCAGGATCTTTTTAGTTGTGGCATGCAAACTCTTAGTTGTGGCATGTGGGATCTAGTTCCCTGACCAGGGATCGAACCCAGGCCCCCTGCATTGGGAGCACAGAGTCTTAGCCACTGGACAACCTGGCCAAGGTTATGTGGTCATTGAGGCCAAGTCAAAAATGTGAAATCAGGTTGCCTGCTTTTTCCATTATTGTATTCATTCATTCAAAAATTATTTATTGAGCACCTACTATGTATATGAGGCTCTGAGATCAATACCAAGATGCATCAGGAGCAACTCTACCCATGAGGAGCTAACAGTTAGGAATCACACCAGGCTGCCTCTATGAAATGAGGAGGTGCATTAAATCAGGGTTTCACAAATTTGCCTGGTCATAAAAATCCTGTGGGGATCTTGTGAAAACGTATAGGTTCCAGGGCCCTCTCCCAGTCCTACTGAATCGGACTCTCCAGGGCAATGTGTCTAGTAGTCTCTGTGTAACACAAGTCACCCAGTGATTCTGATGACCAGACAAGTTTGAGAAACCCTGGGCTAGACAAGCCCCAAAGTCTCTTCTTTTAGTGCAATGTTTCTTACCCCAGACTTCACTGAATCATCAGGGTACCTTTACAAATACCATTGCCTGGACCATCGGTAGAGATGGGGGTGTGCAATTGGTCATTCAAATGTGCATCCAGAGTTGAGGGCCATGGTTTGTAGTCCATCATTCAAGTACTCAAGCATGTCTGGGGACACTTGCCCTCTCTGAGATCAAGGGGAACCCCTTTACCCCAAATTACCACCAGAATGTGGATGTTAAGATATTGGCAGTACTGTAGCTTTTAAAGGACACCTGATTCTGATTTAATTCATTAAAAGAAGTTTCCAACACACTAGGAACCAGCCTATAGATGCTTTTTGGAGTCTTCAGCTTGCAGTAATCATGTCTTGATTTTATTGGATCAAGCTATTTGATCCCAGGATTTTTAAATTGCGTTTGTCCAGCAAATTTTCACAGTAGCCGATCCTGAGAACGCTCAGTCTACTTCTGAATAGGTATTACTGTAGTGGGGATACGGCTATTAGGAAAGGTGGTGTTTTGCCTTTCCCTCTTTCAAATCCAGAAGGAGTCCACTAGGGAATGGGGAATTGAATATCTCACTTTAGTGTGTTTTGAGGGTAATTTGTAAACCCAATTCCATCAATAAAATTGCCTGCCCCAGTGACTGCTCCTCTCACCTGTTGATATCCGATCTGCAAGTGACTCCCTGAGGTCACAGGGACAAACCTGCACCTGGCTCAGTGGCCAGGTGCTCCTGGAAGCGGCCTTTCTTGTGGGTAACACTTTTGCTCTGGAATGTTCATTGCTTTTCCCAGGGCTCAACATTTGGATTGCCTGGCGCCAGTCAGGTACCTGGAAATCACACTGTAGCCCCCTCAGATTGAAACAGGCCAGGAGCTCTGAGATGCTCTTGGGCTGTTGTTGACATATGGCCTTCTGATTGAGTACAGTTTCCTCCAAGTCCCCAAGGCTCCCTGGTCCCTCCTTCCCAGTCCTCTGGGAAATGAAGAAAACTGCCCCTCTCCCTCTCACCTTCCTGTTCATGTGTTCATGGGTAGGTCAAGCTGGATCCAACATGACTTGTCCCTTTTTTTCCCTCCATCAATAGTAAGTGCCATTAGGCTGTAAACTGGTAATGACAGTGGTAACCATCAGTCCCAAAAGATTTTTAAAAAATCTTTTCTCTTTTAGTCTGGCAAGGAACTGAGGCAGCAACACTGAAAAGTCCACAGGTAGACTTATATAACACAAATGCTTGTGGGTTGCTAAGTAAGTAGCCCAGCACTTGCTTTTCTGTTTAAGTTAGAGGTTAGGGTGCCATAAACCTTGAAGCTTGTCAAGAATAAGCAGCACTGGGCAGAACGATGTGCTGTGAGCGCCAGCCTCCAGTTATTGGGTCCAACCACATTTTAGTGAAATGAGATTGCCTAGCTGGAGTTTCATTTGTGGGCTTGTAACTGAAGGGTGCATAGCAGATGCTATGATTAAGATTTCATTTCCTGGTTGATGCCACCACAGTGATCACAGCACGAGGAGGGGAAGCTCATATTTGCTGGCAGAGTTAAATAGTGGGTAGTTCTGAGTTTGATACAAAGATTAAAAACAAAAAGAAACCGCCACCACCACTGCAACAAAAACTCACCCAGGTTCATTAAGGAAACCGGCTTTTACATTTTTAAAATGAAGCCCTTATGTTCGTGTCTTCCTACCTTGTTTGAAGACACCAACTTTTCCCCTCCCATTCATTCTTTCATTCATACATTTATTGAATTTTAGATGTCGAGGATTTCGAGTGAACAAAACAGCAAAATCCTTACTCTCATGGAGAGAGAAAAACAATTTTTAACAAAGAAACAAATATGTCAGGTTATGATGAGCACTTTAAAGAAGGCCAAAGTAAAGTAAAGGAGGTAGAGGTGAGAGGGGAAGCTTTCTTACAGAGGTTGGGGAAGGCCTCTCTGAAGGTGTGAGATTTAAGCAGAGGCCTGATGGAGGAAGGGAATGAATCCTGTGGATATTTGGGGGAAGAGCTTTCCTGGCAGAGGAATGATAAAGTAAGAGGAGTCAAGGTGGGGTCATCTTTGGTATATTGAAGAACAGCAAGGAAGCCAGTGTAGCTGACCTGGAATGGGCAGAGGGGGGCAAGTCAGAGAAGGTGTGGTTACAGAGGAGGAGATGGCACCTTTGGGAGGTTTTGAGCAGACGGGTGACATGATCTTTCTTATATTTTAAAATGTTCCTTCTGGCGGTCACGTGTGATTAAGGGGGAAAGATTAAGGGTGGAGCTGAACAGGAGGTGATTGTAATAATCTAGGTGGGAGATGATGGCAGCCGGGTGTCTGTGATTTGGTGGAGGGTGGTAAAGTGTGGTTGGATTCTGGATATATCTCAAAGAGAGAGCTGGCAGAGTTTGCTGATGAATTAGATGTGGGTGCATGAGAAAGAAAGGAGGCAAGGATGTTGCTGGCTGTTTAGCCTAAGCCTCTGGCCAAATGTAGATGCCATTTATTGAGATGGAGAAGGTGAAGAAGAGCAACATTTTGGGGGGTGCATGTTGTCTGGTTTTAGATATGTGAAGTGTGAGATGCTTGATAGACTTCCAAGTAAAGATGTGGAGTAGGAAGTTAGAAAAGGGAGTCTGGGATTCAAGGGAGAGTTTGAGGCTAGAGGTATTGAGTAAGGGGCTGCCAGCATGAAGAGGGGTGTTTCAAGTCATAGGACCAGATAAGGTCAGCGAGGAAGTGAGTGAGGATAGAGAAGTCCAAGGTTTTTGCTGCTGGCACTCTGACATTTACAGGTTAAGGAGATGAGGAGGAACCAGTAGAGGGACCTGAGAAGAGCTTCTGAGTGCAGTAGAAAAATCAAGAGAGAAAGGTGTCTCAGAAGCCAAGGGAAGATGTTTAAGGGAGAGGAGGTGGTCCAGTGTGTTGCTGGGAATAAGAGAAACACTGATAAAGCCCCATTGAATTTGGCAACGTGGAGGTCATGGTGGAGGTCACCTGACAAAAGCAGTTTCATTGTGGAGGAGAGGAGGGGACTTACTGAAGTAGTTTCAAGAAAGCATGAGAGGAAAGTGCAAGGAGATGTGGAGACAGTGGGTACGGATGGCTCTTTTCAAGAAGGCTTGCTGTAAAGCAAAGGAGACACATTGGGTAGTAGGTGAAAGAGTTTTGAGGTTAAGGGAAAGTTTTCTTCAACAAATGTTGAGCACCTACTTCGGGCCCATCACCAATTCCGCCCTCATGGTGCCCATAGAAGGGGGAGTGGGCCGAGCAGGTGCCCCTGCCATGAAGACTCAGAGTGTAAGTGCTATGAAAGGGGCAGGCCCAAGAGGCTGTGCTGGCTACACAGAGGTGCTAAAGGGGTCCACCCAGACAGGCCAGGGAAGGTTTCCTGGAGGAGGAGATGTCTGAGCCAAGCCAAGGAGGATGCCTCGTCTTTAAGAAGGGTATAAGTCCTCTCGAGTGAACACATCCACTAAATTTAGCCTTTTGGGGCTTCTGGCCAGAATCAGATTGTGATTAAAGTCTTGCTTATCAGTCAGTGCTACCTCCTTTTTGCTCCATGCTGCTAAAAAAGCGACCTCTGCAAGCCCACGTAGCCTCTCCCTTTGTCACTTCCACTTTATAGTTTTATGCTTGACACATTTGGATAGGTCAAACCTGAGCTGATTGTAGGTTCCATACACACAATTGCTATTCCACGTGAGGCCCCCATGTCCTTACACAGTGGCGCCCTCTCTCTGGAATTCTTACTTTTGCTTCTCCTTGCCTTCTCATTCTCTTCCATCGACCTGATAAACACAAATGGAAACTCTTACCAAACTTTCTAGCAACTGGACTGAAGATATTCGCACCTTACTACCGTTATTGGTAGATTCTATTTACTGAGCACCCGTAAGTATCTGTCAAATACATTCTCCCGCATTGCCTTTTGTAAGGGCCTTCCTCTAAATTCCTGTGTTGCTAAGGCAGAGGAAGGGATAAGTTGACTTTGCAGGGAGGCCAAGTCTGGAAATATCCCTTTTCTCTCTTCCCCTGTCTCCTTCCACTCATTCCTTCCCACTCAGACCACAGGCCATTTGCACAGGGCCCATGAGTCCAGGCTTTACGATGCATGACACCACTTACTCCCAAAGTCTCTCTCTTGCTTTATATAAAGTCCCCTCCCCTTGGTGCCTCAGGGTGCTAGGTGGGAGGTTGGGACCCAAAGGGCCAATGATCTAATGGATATTCTGAATACTAGGCAGATGGGTTTTGGCAAATGCAGGCCTGAGCAGAGCCCATACTAGGAAGTTGAAGGCAATGATCAGGAGAGACCAGATGGGAAAGCCAAGTCTAAAGGACAAGAAGCAGGACCGTGAGTGTGAGGGCGGGGGCAGGTAGGGATGCAACAACTATCCTGCGGACATTTTCTCAAACCCTGGTGGGGTGTTTGCAGCTCCACATTAATGGTTCTGAGGGTGTTGGGTGGTTGAGAGAAAGGCATCTGATAAATTCATCCCCAGTGGAGTCTAACTAGCTCATTATAGCTTAACTGTATGAACTCTCCTAGGGCAATCTTTTAAAAGAAAGTGCCTGAAGAGGAAAAAAGAAGCGCTCACAGTGGTGGAATTTCAGGCAGTGCGGTGACAGGCTGGGAGTAACGATATTCCTGGGAGAATGAGATTGACAGGGTGACCTCCTCAAGATCCCCCAAATGGGACCAGATAGACATTTGCAGTGGCAGACAGATGAGAAGAGCTCTAAGGATAACTATCTTAGTTGAGGTTACCGCCGTAACATTGCAGAGGGCCGCGGAAAGGTGCTGGAGTGGAAGCGTGGACTGTCCCTCCCCCATGCCCAGTATCAGGACACGCATATCGCAGCTCAGCTTCCTGGCTTCCTCCATTGAAGTCCAGTCTAGGATTCGAGTAAAGTGGATTGCCTGGGCTCTAGGAGGCCTGCCCACTTATTGTGGTGTGACATCTGGAAAATCACTCAAGTGGGCTTACTGCCCTCATTCATTAGGATGGATGAATTGCCCGCCGCCGTCTCACAGGCAATTGACCATCAAATGAAACACCATGTCAGGTGACTTTGTAAGATGTAGAGTTTTACATAAATAAATAAGAAATAAATGTAAGAAGTTTACCCTTCTACTGAATTAGGAACTCTTTGAGGCAGGAATCCTGTCTTATGCCTCACTATATTCCAAGCCCATCATCCGACGCCTAGCCGTGGAGGCTCCCTTTGGTGGAATGGACAGCTGGACGAATCCAGGGACTGCTGGCTGGCTGTGTGGGGCAGCCCTGAGCAGGGAATCCTGCCACCCCTTGTCTGATGGACAGCGATTCACCCTCTCTCTTCCCCTCTCACTGCTTACAGTTTCATGATTTCCCCGTTTAAAGTGCCATTTTGGAAATTTGTTCTCTGCCAGAGAATACATCAAGGTGACTCTGCTGGTGGTGCCCTCCTACCCTCAAAGGCTCATTATTTAAATTATTGCTCACTACGAGCCGTCTTATCTCCCCCCCGCAGCTGGGAGGTGCGATGTCATTTTCAGGTTTCTCAAAGCACCTTGGGAATGATGCTAAGTCAGGTTGCTCCCACTGACGCGGCAGAAAAGGGAATGGGGGGGGGAGGAGGTACCCACTGTCACATAAAGTGGGTGACAAGAGAGAGGGTCAGACGTCCTCACCGTGGGCTCTACCCCGGACAAAGCCTCTTTATTGGACTGCCTGAAAAAAAAGAAAGCCAGAGGGAACCTGGTTATTGTCCTGTAATGTGGTGAGCCCTAACTGACAGGGCTGGACCAGCCTGGCTTCTTTTGGGTTAAAGTATCGGGAATAAGAGGTCACAGGCAAGGTGGGAAGGAGAGAAGCAGAGAAAATCTGTCTGTGGTTTAAAAAAAAAAAAGAAAGAAAAGTTCCTGCTTTTCTTTCCTGTGTGAGAAAAACTATTTAAACTGGCACAAAATATATTTAAGAAGCATATTCTTAGAGTTACTTAGAAAACTACCCTGTATATTCTGGCAGCAGCAAAATGTATCCTTAATAGAATTCATATGGGGCCTTCAATGATCGCGATGTTTGGAGAGGAGCCAGATAGTAAGTAATTTAAACATCACAGGAAATTAAATTTTGGAATTCAATTTTGCATAAAGTTTTCTGTAATGAAAATGTCACACATAAATTATGAAGTCTGATTATATTCCTTTTTGACTTTTTAATAAAATAATAGAGGTACTTGACAGTCTAGAACAAATGCATATTTTATATGAATAGTATTGCGTTCAACCAACGTCCTCTGGAAATAATGGAACAGATGTTAACACTGCTCTATCAGCTATCAGGTGCTCTGTTAAACAGCTCCAAACACAAGTATTTATTATAAAATGCTAACAGCGCTGTCTTTTAGGGTTATCTAATTGTAGGCTTAAAATGTAGATGGTTAATGTAATTAATTATACATGTAGAATTATATAGTTGGGCTATAATTTATTATATGTATGCATATATAAATTATATAATATTCTGTTGTAAATTAATTTAATATGGGCACACGGAATGACTTCTTGAAAATATTAAATAGTTCATAATGTGGTTATAAATCAAAACTAATCTGAATTTCCACTTAATTTTGAATTTTGAGAAGGAGGATGCTTTAACTCACTGTAGGGGACTTTGGGGGTGCTGATTGTGTTTTAGATTAAATCCACAGCCTGTAATTATTTTTAATAATATTCAACTAAAAAAAATGCCACAAATAAAAAGCCTGAACACTCTTAATTTGTTTAAGGCCAAGCAGCATTTTTCTTCAAAGGGTAAAATATAATGAACGTTTATTTTAAAAATTGACCTACTTCATCATAACTCCAAGGCCCTAAGCAAGTCTTTCGTCAGGCTCACAGTGAACTCTTGCTGAATGCAGAGATCATGACCTTGCTCTCTTTTAGGGGTGAGAAGCTTTGCCTGTGGATGTCCTGTTAAATATTTCCCTCTTTGAATCCTGTTATGACTTCATCTACATACTTTGTGTTGGGGGGATGGGTCTGCACATATTTTAAATTTTAAAAGAGCGCAACAAAAGTTTCTTACTTAATCAGGGTCACACAAAAATGTGGGCCAGGCTATACAAAAGCTTGTATCTTCTTTTGGAAAGTAGGTCATGTGAGTTCATAGTGGTAGGAGGATGCAGATGATGATTTCCAAGGCAGTTTCTTTAGACATGGGTACCTTTTTGTTTTTATCTGCTTTTTTAAGAAAACAATGACTAGGGTCACCAACCTGTCCCAATTTACCTGGGACTCTCCTAGTTTTAGCACTAAAGGTCCCGTGTCCTGGGAACCCTCTACGTCCGGAGTAAACGAAGGTAGTTGGTCACTGTAACTAGGACCCACAAAAACTTACAAACCAATTTTTTTTTTTTTTTTTTTTGTTCCCCTGCATCGGCAGGCGGACGCGCAACCACTGCGCCACCAGGGAAGCCCCCCAATATTTTTTTTTGAGGTATAATTTTGTTTTATTGGAGTAAAATTGTTTTACAATGTCGTGTTAGTTTCTGCTGTACAATGAAGTGAATCAGCTGTATGTATACCTATGTCCCCTCCCTCTTGGACCTCCCTCCCCACCTCCCCACCCACGATCATGTGTAAAATAGCTAGCTAGTGGGAACCTGCTGTATAGCACAGGGAGATCAGCTCGGTGCTCTGTGACAAACCAATATTTTAAAAAGATGTAGGTACAAAACGTATGCTGTCCCCACAAAGGTGGCATGAAGAGACAGAAGGTGCCTATGTCCATTGAGGCTGGGCTTCTGTCCCTTGATTGTCTCACCACGTGCCAGGGGACTGGCCAGTCCCTTGACAACTTCAGCACTCAAATGTTATAGGCTGGCCCAAGGATGATCAGGCTCTAGTGACACAGATGGAGGAAGCTTCCTCAGTCACTAAATGGAAGGGAGCTCCTGCTGTTTTGTACAAGACTTTATGTGAGCAGGTAATGAGTTTTTGTTGAGCTGAGTCACTGAGATGTGGGGTTTGGTCTGTTGTGGCAACGTGTGCCATTATAGAACTTCTTGTCTTGAAGTGGGGTGCTGCCATTAGTAAAATCTAAAATGTACGGCATCGTCTTAGTCATCGGGGATGAGCTGGGCGGAAACTAACATTAAAGCTGGAAAGATGATGACCCCTGATACGCCGTGACAAAATATTCAACTAAACTATTGCTTCTAATAACAAGGCAGGCAGATCACTTACCTAATAAACTTGGAGTGCTATCAGAGAGAGTGAAAAACAGGACTTTAGTGTTGGGTGATATTATTGGCTGTGTTTGGCAAGATAATACAAGAAAGAGATACGCTAAGGAGAGAAGTAATCAGTTTATAAAGCAGAAGAGAAGAGGTACAGAGTTCAAAATTCGGGGCCTAGAAATTTGGAAGAGTTGACTGTTTCTAGAACCCGACTGTAAGCGGTGGTATTTAACAAGACTTTGAGGTGGCCGGGGGTGGGCACGGGGGAAGCCTCTCAGTTGATTCATATGCCTCAAGGAAAACATTGTTCAAGACGTGTTTTTCCCATCCACGCCCAATAGCCTGATGTCAGTAGCCACCATGAAGGGTGAGAGAAGGAGGCATGGAGGTAAGGAAGCAAAGAAATAAAACAGATCTGGGAACCACATGTGGAAAAGTCCTTTGAGTGTGCCTATTGTCCAATGAAGTGAAGAGCAAAGAGAGTTTTTAGGCAACTACGTAACTAAAGCAACCATAAAACGGTATCTGAATATTTAGAACTTAAAACAACCCTGGGACCCCTAATAGTCAATGAGTAGGAAGCAAGTTGAGAAAGCTGAATAGCCCCTCAGGAGCCCAAATTCCTCAAAGCTTACTTCAGATGTGGCCAGAGAATAAGGGAAAAGAATCTTCTAGAGGACGAATCTAAGAGCCATAGAGAACAATGAAAAATGGAGCTTCTTCTCAGAGAGCAGAATCATAGCCTAACCAAGGAACCTCCCATCCCCAGGGTAGGAGGTCTTCCCAGTCTGCTGGGCTGGATTCCAGAATTGCCACAGCTCAGTGGCTGCTGCGTTTCTCCCATTCTTCTCTTTCCAAATGGAAGTATTTATACATACCTTAGTGGGTGGGTGTGCGTGCACATGAGTATATGTGGGGAGGCAATAGATAATTTGTCTTTTGCAAAATCAGGACTCCAGAGGTTGAAAAGTCACATGTAACTGAATCTGATGGAGAGACAACTGGACATCACCCAGAAAGACGAACTTTGAGTTGAATGCAGCGGCTGGATGGAACTTTGGCTTGTCTCCTTTGTGGAGGAGTTAAGTGTATTCTGTGTGGGAAGAAGGAAACAAAGAAATACTTGGTGATGAGAAGAGTGGACTGTAGCAGATTTAGTAAACGATGATCAAATATTCCATGTGCTTACTTATATTTCCCAGGCTCTCCGCAGGTAGATTGGGCATGTGATTAGTGGATTTCCACTTAGTGTAAATGGCCTATTTCTGAAGGTAGCCATTCTCATTCTTTTCACATGGATTCTTATTTATGTACTTTTACTTCAAGCAATATGTCCTAAGTTGCCTATACATATCCTGCTTGGAACTTGCATCACTCCTATTCACCATCAATAGATATTACTTTGATCTTGCCATGATAAAGTTGCCCAGGAGTTGGGGACAAAAACCTAGTTTACATATATTCAACGCTGGGCAGGCTTCTCCCCAAATCTATGTGTCCTGGAAACAAGCTTTTACATCCTTGCCATTTTTGGAATCAGCTAGAAACACCATATACGAATGTGAGAGATTTCATTACCTCCAGAGCACTGTCTATTTTAAGTCTTCACCATATTTATCAAGTGGAAAACTTGGTCTCAGTGAACCTTGCAGAGAAAGTGATTGGCCAGAATGAATCACAAGTTTTCAGTTTTGAACCGCTTCTCCAAAATATTACCCTAAGGATTTCAGAAATTTTATTTCTTGGCCTGGAAAGAAGATGACTCATTCAACCAGAATCTTTTCTTGAGTAAAAAAAAGTCACAGGAGAGACTATTGTTGATGTGGTGGCCAAAAGGAAGACCCTTATCCAGTAATTGCTTCCTGATCTCAAGCCTGGAATTCTAATTCTACTGACATCTCTGGTTGTCGAGAATACCAGCAGCATTGCTAATGCAGTTGGCCTTATCTGAAGATGTACATTCCTTTCCACTAAACTGCCTTCCATAGACACATATGTAAAACTGTCTCTATTTATGGATCATAGCAGATGGGACTAGCGGTTTCTCTTCCTCTGATCTGCTAATTCCAATGAGCTACCATCTTTACTCTTTGCTCAGCTGCTAAGAGAAGCCAGATTTTTGTGACTCCAAGGGACAGCACTAGGAGGAATGGCAGCCGGAGCAGGCTCTTGGAATAGTGCTGCTGTCCTAAGATGGAGACTGGTGTCAGGAGTTCCGGTCGGCACTGTGACTGTGATGTTTTTCTCATGATTTGGGGAGGTAGGGATTTCCTTACTGGGGTTATTGAGCACAGCCCTAATGTCTTTACCTGTGGTGCTGCTCCCGGGTGATGAGTTCTGATTGGAGAGGGTTGGTGGTGGGAAGGGACAGCCTTTGGGCATAGATAACTTAGATTCTTCAGACATGAGCTGTATCATTCCACACTTACCGTGTAGATGCAAGAAAAAGCCATTACAGGAGATTTTCATGGTCTGAGTGTTCAGTATCTGTTTCCTTAGTTTCTGAGTGAAAGTTATTGTATCATAAAACATAAAGAGTGACCGCCTATAAAATCAGGTCCCACTAACATCAGCGTGCTTGTCTGCTGGCTCCTGCTGGGTTTCTGAGGTGGCAAACATCTGACAATAAAATACAAACACAAGGGAAATTGATTGCAGGGGGAAATGTGCAAGATTTCATGAAATTGAGCAAAGTGATGTTGAACTACTTCAATCACATGTAAAGGCATTGACAAATGAGGATTGGTCAGGGTTAAAAATTTAAAAATCAAGAGGACTGGCTTCACCGTAGACATTAAAAGGAGAATGATTGAACTCTCGATTTTTTTCTTGGAAAAATTTCTGAAGCTCTTGGGTTTATTTGTGAAAAGGACATTTCCTAGGATCTTCTGGGCATGTATAAAGAGAAGATTGCTGTTATTTTGCTCTTACTTGACTGAAAAAGTTATATGAAATCCAAACAAACCAAAAAATACTTGCTATATTCTTTGTTCCTTCTAAGAGTTAGCAACTAGTTGCAGTTATGATCTACATCTACACTTTGTTAAATATAGCATAAAACTTATTTTCATAATTTTAATTTCATTTCTTTTTCAGGTTAAATTATAGTAGAAGCTTTTGTTCTCCACTACTTATTATGTCCTTATTTTAAGGGGACTTAAAATTTTTTCAGGTACCAATTAACCTCAGAGAAGGAGGGACTCCTGTATATGTAGTAATGGAATAAAAATTATTTAATTTCACTTTTATTAAAAACAATTTAAATAGTAAACAGTGAATAATACAATACCAAATATATATAAATGAAATATTATATTGATATAAATTATATGTGTGTATATATATACTTATATATGTTCTGTATATATAAAACATTCCTGAGTTCAAAAGATATGCACTTAAAAAAAAATTTAATTTTATTTACCAGGTTGTTTTCACCTTAGATTGTCCCTTTTCAGGGGCTTCTTGCCCTCAGGTTTATTGTCAGCTGATAATCAATGTCTTGGTGTTTAAATAATCCCCTATTTACTTATCCACTTACCTGGAGCCGCTTACTTGAATTTATCTGCTCTGATTCGTTCCTATTTTTCTGAAACTGATCCTCTTGGTCCTGAATGTTGGAGCAAATTCCCTGTGCTGGTTTTCTGTAAGGTGAAGCAGTAGAAGACTTAAGTTATAAGCCAAAACCCTCCTTACTGGGTTTGTGAAAATCATTTAATTGGATAAAACCTTAGTTTCATAGTCTCTAAAATGGAGTTAACACCATCCTTTATCTCCCTTAAATGGGATGATGTCCATGTTTGGGAAAACACTTCGTACAGTGTAAAATGGAACTAGCATTGACAGAACCTCTCTGAGGAACTGTGTGGGGCTGAGTGTATTTACAGACCTTCTCTCATGTGGTCAAGTGCTGGTTCAGTTATTATTATAATTATGCAGCGTGACTGTCCTAATAGTCTTTGATTATTGTGAAGCAAATGCCCTGCTCTAGTTCTTTGACCCTCACAGTGGAGACCTCCAATCCCATTATGTCTTCCCGAGTTGTTTCTAATAGACTTACTCAAGCTGTTCCAGGGTGAGCAACTCAGTGTAACCCTGTGACCTGGGGACACAGCCTGCCCAAAGGGAGACCACCCAGTAACTCAGACTTCAGATTGCCAGCCCAACAGCCTGAGTGCTCACTCTGTCTCACCACCCCCAACTTCCAGCAAATTAAGAAAATCAGTCAATTCCACCTTTGTAATACCTCTTGAATCCATTTCCACCCCTCCCCTCCTTTGTTATTGGTCTATTGCAGGTGGCTGTTAAGTCTCACCCAGACACCCCTTGTGGGTCTCACCAGCAGGCCTCCTCAGAGTCTGGAAGGCCCCCTGCTGGTTGGTTGGCGCTGGTGCTCCTGCACCTAAAGGCAGCTGGAGAAGCAACAGGGCTATACATTGAATCTTAAAAAACAAAAACCAAAAAACAAAAAAACAGTTCTGAAGAACCTAGGGGAGGGACAGGAATAAAGATGCAGACATAGAGAATGGAGTTGAGGACACGGGGA
>NC_041214.2:52408572-52449266 GCF_002837175.3 Physeter macrocephalus | reverse complement strand
TCCTTGGGGGTCCAGGTCTCAGAATCTACTTTAACTTAGACTGACTTCTACAGCCTTATCTCTATTGGTTATGTCAAGGGGTTGACTTGGTGGCATGGGTTGAAGGGTTTTAGTTTCCCCATAATTTCCATCAGAATCCACTAGACCTACCCCCAGAAGATATAATCCCAGTTTGCCATGCGAATACAGCTTTAAACCCTAACACCCCTCCCAATGAGATGCTCATTCTTGAGGTCCCTGCAATGTAGGGATTCCAGAGCCATGCCATCTAGTCCTGCACCTGGATTTGCTGGGCATCCTCAGTGCCCAGTTTGACCTACTCTGCTTGCTGGATCCAGCTCTGCTGCTTGTTTTCCCTCCCCTGACTGCCTGTTCCTAGGTCTTGATCTCATTCATCTTTCAGACTCCTGAATTCTTCACTTACCCGTGGCTTGCCCTGAGCTTCAGACCTCCCCAATTCACCCTCAGCTGAAGGGGTTTGCTGTGGAACTGAGAGTAAAAAGTGAAGTTCAAAGAAAGTTGACTTAAAATGATTTTGACCATTTTACATTATGACCAATTAAACACACATACATATGTACACATACATAATTACTGAAACTAATGTTCACAAAAACAATACTTACCACCAGCACATGTGAGGCACTGTGATATTTTCTATTCAGTTCAGTTTCATTTTTTTTTTAAAGTCACCGCTCCTGATCCACTAACTGTTCCTGATCATTTGAAGGAGCTTAATTTGCTGTTTGAAAATGCTGTTCTAAGGAAAGCTTTGTGGGAAAAGTGGAACTGAACTTATTTATAAAAGTGAATGAAATTTATTAGAATTTCAGTTGTTTGTGAGTTACCTCCTCTTCTTTTACCTAATAGGGGTGAATTGGGAAGGAGAATCCCAATGTATCTCTTTTGGAAGCATGTGTCTAAAGTAGAACAATTTTAGGAAGTGCTTATTTTTCAATCAAAGGATTTAGAGTACATGCACCAGGCATGTTGTCTCCATTATCTGTAATCAGGGATTAAGAAACACACCATAATTGCTGTGGTTATTCTACCATCTCCAGGAGCAGTTCTCCTGGAACTGTCAATTTTATTGTTAGGGAGTTTAAGATGAGAGTGCAGATTGCTATTAGAGCCCTTAGCTTTAGGTTAGAAGAGTTAGAAGAAGCAAGGAAGCTCTGAGCCTGGGATGGGATCTTCATGGAAGTCTGACAGCCATAGCTGATGGCACTGAGGATTCAGGGGAGGGGCTGTACTTACAAAGAACCTGTGTCCCAGGGGTCTTCAACATGGTATACTGTGAAATTGCCTAGAAAGACTTTATATTAATTTATTTTTTATTTTTTATTATGTAGACTTTCAAACCTTAGTGAAAGTAGAAAGTAAAACACAATGGACCCCCATGTTCTCATCACTCAACTTCAACTGTTATCAACTCATGGCCAATCTTGTTTCTTCTATACCTTACCACTCCCTGCACCTGCCTCATTATTTTGAAGTAAATCCCGGACATAATAACATTTCATTTATAAATATTTCATTTTGAATCTCTAAAAGACAAGAATTTCACTTTGAGAACAAAACCTCAATACTGTCACCACACAGGGAGTTTTGGAGAATTCCAAATGCTTGGACCCTAGACCAAGTAAGTCAAAATATCTGGGGGTGGGACCCAGGCACTGGTAGCATCACAAAAAGCTCCCAGGTGATTCTAATGGTGTTAGCATGCTTGGTTAGGAGGCAGAAATTGAGTGGTCAGGGCCAAGGACTCTTGTTGAGGGTGGTCATAAATAGGAAACATCTGTAACAGATGCCTCTACCAGGCCGAGGGTCATGCCTGCTTGTCTTTCTGACCATCGTCACCTCGAGCAAACCACGTCACTTCAGTCCTCAGCTCCCTGTAGGTGACCCCCAATATCAATATCTCCTAATCTTGACCAAACTTCTGGACTCCAATCTCAGATATATCATCACTTGCCATAAGCCATTTCCATTATCATGTCCTATCATACTAACATACACGGTTTACTTAATATGCTTACAACAGACTTTTCCCTCTTTTCCCAAACCAGCTCCCCGCTCTATTTCTCTCATCAGGATGGGCAGAGCTACCCCTCACAGACAGACCATGCTCCTGTGAGAATTAGGGGAGGAGCCCAAAATGCCTCCGAGACGATCCACTGTTCTTAAAAATTCAATGCCAAGGGAAGCATCCTCCCTTCCCCCTTCCTGTGCTCCTGCATCTCTTTTGGAAAGCAGCCAATCCTCTCTCTGATCCCTTCTCAAGGCCAAAGAAATGCCAATTCAGCATTAAGAGTCATCAGGAAGTGATTGAGAGGCTGGCAAAATCCCAGATCTCATATTTGGGACAGAACAGTGTGAGGGAGGTCTTTTTACTTCTCACAGAGAGATGTCAAGACATTGTCTTCCTCAAATAGCAAACATGAAAAAGGAATGGACATGTGGATTTGGATGCAGCTCCTGGACTAATTTGATTTGGTCATCACTGCTCACTTTTTGATAAGGAGAATCATTCCTGAGCATCTCCTCTGAACTTCTTCAGACAAGAAAATCCCAGCAATTTCCATCTTTTACCACAACCATTCTTACATTCCAAACTAATAAATCTTAGTAGGAGGAGAGGGTGTAATTGAAAAGGAAAAAAATCAAAAACCTCTAGACTAATTTTTTTTTTTCATAAAGGAGCAAAGAAAATTATGTGCTCAGCCTCTCAGTTTTATTTGGGATTTATTGGAGTCTGTAAAAGCCCAGATAAAGCTGGAAACTAAAATTACTTAGGTTATGGAGCTTGTTAAAAAATAGTTATCATGGAAAATCTAGGAAACTAGGGTGTGCCATATAGTCAACCCTTCCCTCTTGAGGAAGCTTCTAGAACCCAGAGTTGTGTTCTAGAATTTGGCCCACATAGGTTGGTTAGGTGAGTATTGAGGAGAAGGGGGTCCACCCCAGCACAAATATTATAGATGTGGAGTCGATGCTCGGTATACTTCATCTTCTCTCTGATGCCTTCCCACCTCTGCCATTATTCTAGGCCTCTATCCCTCTACTCTAGGTTCCCTACAGCTCTTACTTACCTCATGGTTAACTAAGCTCTTCAAAGCATTAGCCAAGAATAGCTTAATATATTTTCTCTCCCATTCAATAATTCAAACTTCAAAAAATTGCTCTTTAGAGAATTTTCTGGGGTTAGGGGAGACATTTTAGGACAGGGAACCTTGACCAGGCATTCCTCACATAAAGGCTACTGTTGGGCAACTCATTCTCCTGCTACTGTTGATAAATAATTGCTATCAAAGTGCTTCCTTACTGGAGTAATAAACCGCTTGGGGGCAAGGATAGTGATCGTCTTTATGTCTCCAGGACACAGCACAGTGCAGGGCACAGAAAGTGTGTCGAAGAGGGGAATGCAGGAAGGTTTCAGGGTCAAGGAAACATGGATCTAGGAAGCCATCTGCAACCCACCTCACACCCCTCACACCATGAGATCCCTGAAGACAGAACAGGTAAAGGGAACTGACATTTCTTGACACCGCCATGTGAACTGTTCCACTCACATATTTCTTTGTTATGTCATTTTATACTCCTAATATGCTTTTATGGGTAAAATTTTTATCCCCGCTACATACCATGAAACCAAGCCTCATGGAGGATAAGTAAATGACCCAAGGTCATGCAGCTGTCAGGTGTCAGAGCTGAGATTTGAACCCAGACCTTTATAATTCTAAAGCACATGCTCACCTGGTCTCATCCACCTGTCTCCTGGGAGAATGCTTGGAGATAAGTAATTATTCAGGCCCAAGATTGCAGAGTTCGTTAGGGGCAGAGCCAGGGCCGGCCTTATACCTGACATTGCCTGACTCCAATCCAGTTTGGGGACATTGATTGGCTGTCAATGAAATAACCTTTTAGGATTCCATGCTTGTCTCCGTTGTATTAGTACATTTCAAACACCGGTCCAGACAGTAACAGTACATCAGTGCAAGAGCTACCAAAGGAGGCCTTATTCCATGGTCTCTCTCTTATGCTGCCCTGAGAATGGGCCCACATTTCTGATCACCTGAGGTTTTCTTCTGTTGAGGGGCCTTTCCCACTGACTAGCATATCTCCGCTCGTTGCTCATTCTTTGGCCTCTTCTGCTGAGTTAGCAGCTGTCCTGGAAGAACAACTGTGCTGTTGAAGAGCCTTCGCAAAATCCTTGACATAAGTTGAGAATGGTTTCCAAAAGATGACAGTCATTATGATTTTGTTTCTTTGTACATGTTCCATATAAATTTGGCCTGGCTTCCTGAGGGACTAGCCATCCGATCACGTTAGCATTCAGCTTAGTGGTTACTGTTAGGTCCCCATTACCTACAGAGTAAAGCCCAAGCCTTTAACAGGACACACTTCTTTCACCCTGCCTCCCTGGCTTTATTCCCTTCTGCTCTCTGCCATGTATTCCTTGCTTTATCCATAAAGAACTTCCCAAAATTTCCAGGTCCTTCCACGACTATATATACACCATTTCTCCTTTCTCTGATGGGTAAATTTTTCAAAACCTAGCTCAAGTTCATCAGCTTTGTAGTTGCCTTTCTCAACTCCTATATGGCAGTACTCATGACCTTTGGACTCTTCATAGAATACTTTGTACAAATCTCCCTGGCAAGGGAAGCAGCAGGGTACCATACTTAGGAGCATCTATTTTGCATTCAAATCGTGGCTCTGCCTCCTTTTAGCTATATGAACTTGATGAAGTTACTTAACTTTTTAAGCCTCAGTTTCATTATTTAAAAACCAGGGATAATAATAATACTACCTGATGGGGTCATCGTGAGGATAATGTTGATGATACAGTAAGATGTTCAGGGCAATGCCTGGTACATACTAGGTGCTCAATGAACCACACTCACACTGTGATTTAGCCTGGTTTTTGTTTCCACCTGCCTGTGTCCTCTACTAGACAACGAGCTCCCAGAAGCCAAGGAGTTGAGTCTTTTTCTTCTTTGGGTCTCCCCCCACTACATGATAGGAAGGCTGGCTACATGGGTGAGTGACCTACACAGTTGAATAGGACCCTTTGCTCAGAAAGGTCCTGTGCTTGAGGTTTAAGGCTCTGCAATCACTGTCTTGAAATTCTTAACAATTTTATCTTTGGATTTGTAATTTGTCCTTGAGTTTGTGTAAATGAAGGGCAATGGACAATGGAGAGCGTGTCGGGGGCTTGGGGCTCACATTGCCTCCCTGCCTCTTCAGGTTGGCTTCTTAGTTGCCTGTTCCTGCCCTCTGGTGCCCTGCCTCACCTAGCCTCCCCTTCCCTACCTGCTCCAAGCCTGCTGTTCCCTTCCCCTGGGGAATGATGACCAGGTCACGTTGCTAAGATGGGGGAATGCTCACGTTTCACTGTCACTCTGAGCCCCACTGGGGGCCTGGGTGTTGGTGTGGGGAGGGTTCAAGTTGGCTGTGTGTCCCATGGTATCTCTGTGGGGCAGGGTAGTGGCCATCCCTTCCCCAGGCTGGCAGCTCCATGGTGCATTGGGTGAGTGGCTCAGTAGGGGCCTCTCGAGATGCTACTACTAATCCTCCCTGGATCCTTAGTGCATCCAGGGCACAGGTTGCTGTTCCTTGGTGGGAGGGGTGTCCATCCACTGTGGATTGAGGTGGCTGGCCCACAGGAAGGGGAGATTGACTTCGTTGTCCTGGATGAGGTCCCATATGTCCATTTTGCACTGGGCCTGCAAATTATGTAGCCAGCCCTGCTTGTAGATACTCAACAAAATATGCTCATTGGACTGCAAGGTGAGAGGCCAGATAGGGCAGCGTGAAGGTCGGAGAAGCCAGTATCTGCAAAAACTGGGCTTTTCATTAAAGATCACAAGCTAGAAAGACAGCTGGGAGCTGGAAATCCCACAGTCCAACCTAGAATGGCATGTGCTTTCCCATGGTAAAACACAGAGCTCACTTTCCCCTTCTTAATTCAGTTATACTCACTTTTTCCCTCCACTCAGATCTATTCCAAGACCCAAAAAATATCTTCTGTTTTTCTTTTGCCAGGATGAGACAAGGATCTACATTTGGGAGATGGCGAAACAGTGATAAAATCTCATTAGGAAGGGTCCCTTATCGTGCATATAATCACTATGCTCAGACATGTTAAGTGCTTTCTCTTAAGCAGTCACTATTCATAATGAAAAAGGTACAGATGATAAATTCTTGGCAGTTTTCAACACAGTCTTTGCAGAAAATTTCTCACGGTGAGACAACAGAGGGACTCTGGCTGAGTGTTTCACAGATCTCTTAGTATGTTTCTAGCAGCTATCTCTAAGTCCTCCATCTTCCCCAAACACCCATAAATATCCCAATCCCTAATTACTCTGCCAGAAAAGTTCACTTAACTGCTATCATTCCTTCCCATACGTTACAAGACTTGAAAAAAAAGAGGATTGAGGTAAACTTGGCTATATAATATCAACAAATATTTATTGAGACCCAGGGCACTCCAGAATTCTCTTATGTGCTAATTCATTTCTGGAAAGAGAGAGAGGGTTAGGGGGTGGGGCAGAGAGAGGGAGAGAGACCAGACGTCAATTTGATATCATCTCCAGTGCATTCAGACGAAGAATATGATTTATAGCAAAACATTAATTAAAATGAAATCATCAAAAAATATTTTGGAGCCCAGTGGAATTCTTTATAACAGAGTGTGATCTATAGCAGACAATTAGAAGCATACATCAAGTCATCCAACCTTCTGGAAAGGCAGGGAAAAAAAGCTCAAAATGAGAGAGAAAGAGACCAATGCAGAGGCTGTTTTGCAAGATCCAGAGTGAAGTTCCACATCCAACAGCCCTTTTGATAATGCTGAGTAAGCCTGCGGTTCCATCTGGAAGATTCTCCAACTGGTAGTTTTCTACCTTCTTCCCCAGGTCTCTGCCAGCCTGAGGCCACTGACTCTCATCCTGCCCTCCATCCTCTTTTCTTCCTCCCCCCTTCCTCCTTTAAAACCAGGGATGGCGTGTGAAATGCTAAATGGGCCATGTACCTCCAGGCACAGCGATGGTTCATGTACTGCTTGTTTTAACATTAATTTATCAAAACACAAACAACAAAATTGCAATGTTAATATAAAGTATATATTCGGTCCTTAAAAAAAAAAAAAGTGCCTAGTGAAAATACACAAAACAAACCCGGTCAGCACTCAGACTGCTTTGAAAATAAAGTGGGATTTGTTTGCAAGGATTTAAATGGGTAAATGATTTGAATTTCTCCACCCCTAGGTGAATGATTTAGATGGCCTTGACCCCAGTCTGACTGCAGGGATTAATGTGGGATAATGATTGCTGAGGCTATCATTGCAGCCGGCATCATTAATTATCCTTATTGATTGTAGCTTTCAAAGATAAAGCATTATGCTGACTGGAAAATACCCTCTTCCTGCAAGGTCAAGGCTAAAATAGGGAAGCTAAATAATTGCATTAACAAACAAAGAAATAAAAATAACCTCTCAGAGCATTGTGTAATTAAGATCCAATTACAACGTTTGTTCTTGTTTACAAAATGACAAAGCTCTTCTTGTCAAGTCATTTTCCCGAAAATTGCTTCAGTACATGATAATTGCATTATAGCAGGTAACCCAAAAGGAGCACTGAAAGGGGGGGGAATCAGTTTCCTTGGATAGCTGCCAAGGCTCTTGCTGTCTGACTCACCTAGGAAAGTGTGAGAGCCCCGAGGGACTTGTCTAAAAATACTAATGATATGTTAAATGAAGGGGGTTAGATGGAGGAAGTAATAATTGGGCCTCAAATCCTATTATATTTCTTTGGGATAGTGTAATGGAGCTTAGAGATAGCCCAAGGATGTTATCGCCCAAGTCTTCTTTTACCCCGCCTCCCTCTGGCCGCATCATTTTCATTGCTGCGAAAATCTTGGCTCTAAAGCCCTATTAGGTTGTAAATTTCTCTGGTGAAAGGGATCAGTATTACAGCTTCTCTGCTATTGATCAGATTTGGACTCTTAAAAAAAAAAAAAAAAAAGAGGCTTTTAAGTGTAAAACCCAAAGCTACATGTGATTTTCTGTGTGGAAATATTTCAAACAAATGCTTAGGCTTTTCTTCTGCTACATGTTTGGAAGCAGCACATATTAAGATCTGATTAGAAAAGGGGTGGGGGCTCTGGGAACCAGGAGCTGGTGCAGGAGTTGGGCACTTTCTCTTTAGCTGTGGGACTGAGGACCTCTGCCAGCATTTGGTCTTTGGGGACTTAGTTCCTCCATCTGACAAAAAGTGGGAATCATGATTATAATCTCTCCTTAGGGTGAATTGAAAACTAAGGACCTAACAACAACAATTCTGTCTGTAAATTGTTTCTTATATAGTGGGATTCTTGAATAGAGGATATTGTCATAAGAGAGGGTGATGCTTTTTACCTCCCTCATTTTATTAAAAAAAATAAATAAAGCAGGAGATGGTCACATCAGGCAGTGGGGTGGGCACAGCCATGATCATTTTAGTTATTTTATTTAATTCTCACAACCACTCTTGTGAAAGATACTACTATTATTATCATTTTATAAACAGGGAAACTGAAGCTCAGAGAGGCTAAGTAATTTTTACGATGACACACACTGGAAGTGATGGAGTAAAGATTTGAACTCAGGTCCCAACTAACTATAAAGTCTGTGTTCTGTCTGATCAATACAGTTCCAGGGAAAGACAACTTCCAGGCTTGCACCTCTACTACTGGAACCTAGTCTCCTTTTTTCAGCTTCACCTACCACCTCCTGCACCCTACTTAATATAGAAGTGAAAGATGGATACATTCTTGTTATAAAAGTTCATATAGTATGTAAGCTCACAGAACAAACTGTAGAAGCCCCCTGTCTTGGAAGCCCCCAACTCTTAGATCCCTATATATAGCAATTGTTAAGTTCAGTGTGCTTTTTTTTTTTTTTTTTTTTTTCTGTACGCGGGCCTCTCACTGTTGTGGCCTCTCCCGTTGTGGAGCACAGGCTCCGGACACGCAGGCTCAGTGGCCATGGCTCACGGGCCCAGCCGCTCTGCGGCACGTGGGATCTTCCCGGACCGGGGCACGAACCCGTGTCCCCTGCATCGGCAGGCGGACTCTCAACCACTGCGCCACCAGGGAAGCCCTAGTGTGCATTTTTTATACCCTTCTCTCTGCATACGTAGATGCATACACATTATTTTTTATTTTAAATATACGGGATTTTAAATATTTTTCTGCAACTTGTCTCTTTTCTTTAAGAGTATTCCTAGGAGAGATTTCAAGCAGTGTTTACAAATCCATCTATTTCTTTATAATGACTTTGCAGACTTCTAGTGTAGGAATGTATCATAATTTATATAACCTGCCTCTTACTTTGGGGCATTTAAGTTGTTTCCAATTGTATAATTACAGTCAGTGCTGCAGTGAACATCTGTGTACGTCTATCTCTGTGGACACATGAACATTTTCCTAGGTTGTATGTCTAGAAGTCAAATTTCTGGGGCAGAGGATATGCACATTGTAAATTTTGATAGATAATAGAAAATTTCCAATCAAAAAGACTGTACCAATCAACACTACCATAGAATGTGTATATTATAGAATGTGTCATTTTTCCTCCATTCTCACAAACACAGGATATTATTAGTTTTTTATTTTTTCTGTCAATTTTTTGATAACAAATTATTTCTTATTATGCTTATAATTTGCATTTTCATAGTGAGGTAAAATAGTTTTTATATGTTAATTGGCCATTTGTTTATCTTTTTGTAAAGTAAGTATTCATATCCTTTGATCATTTTCCTATTCGATTACTTAATAGACATTTGTCTTTTTTTTTGATCATTGAAACATCTAAGCACCCTGGCCTGGCCAATTGGTTGCCCTTGCCTAAATCATTGAACTTGCAAAACCATGAGGACAGTTGATTAATTATCCATGGCAGCTCTGGTAGTACCAGTAATCATGTCCTCACCAGACTGTTTCTGTGGTGGGAGCCTGGCCTGTTTTTTGCTGTCTAACCTCGCTTAGTTCCTCCATAAGTCCCAAGCTTTCCATTGATAGGATGGGGTATCTGATGGCCTTCCCCCAAATTCTTTTTGCTTAATGTTAGCCAGAGATGATTTCTGTTGATGGCAAAAAAAAAAAGACTCTTGAAGTTATAGTAATCAACAAGAGAGTAGGTTAGAGTCAAAAGACTTTCAAGGAGATGAGGAGGATCTGGAATTGGTTATGTATCATTAATGGGGCTAAAGGCAACAAAAATGCTACTGGTATTCAAAGATTTGAACTTGGCAGTCCCTGGTAAGGGAAGGTAAAATAATTATTATGTAAAATTATTTAAATTATTGCTTGTGATGACCTGGAATGAAGTGTCTATTGAGGAGAGACAGTGTCTATTGAGGGTCTTTTGCCCCCCCCGTAAATTACACTGTTAAAATCCAATTCTATGTATGTAATGTACAGCTGACCGAACAACATAACCACTATGATGCAGCTAGGATAGCGTTGCAACTACAATTGTGTGTATTTTTTTATCGTCTTGTCTCAAATTTGTACATCCTGTATAAAATATGAATGTCTTTCAGACTATGAATATTTCCTGTATAATATACGAATGCTTCTGAGAAAAAATGCTAATTAGTTAAGAAGTCTGTTGAAAGGATACCAAATAATGGTTTAACTGGACAACCTTAACATTAACATAGAGAAAAATCTTTTGCTACATTTTAGTGATCCACCAAGAATGAGAAAATATTATATAGTCAGATTATGACATTCTTGTCCACTTTATTCTTTGTGCGTGGTTACAAATTTCTTTTCAACCTCAATAAAAACATGCATCTTAAATGGGGGAAAATGTGGAAAACCATTTTGTTATTGCTATAAGACAGTATGAAAGGGCATTCAAGGTTGTGAGTAGGATCATTGCTCTAGAGTTCTGGGCAGCTCAGAGAAAAAAATAACAAGTTTAAGTCCCGAAATTTTTGACACAAAGCATTGAATTGAAATAGGAGGACTTAACTAGAATTAGGCTAAAAGAGTCTTTTATCTCTTAAAATCCCAGGACTGACATAGCTCAATATCAAATCAAGGTTTGATCCTGTGAGCTCCAAAATTACCCTATCAGTTGAATTCATACCTTCCTTGAGTTTTTTATGTGAAAGTTAAGTAGTCGATCAAGAAAAAGTGAAAGTTAGAGAGCTGAAATAGGTATATACAGGAAGTTTCAGAAGAGTTGGGAGTATGCTGAGCTCCCAACTCCCACTAAATCTCCCTTGCTCTCCGGATTAAACAGCCCCTCCTTCATGGTCAGATGAGGCTATTATAACATTTTTACCTGAAGAAGACACCTTGTAAAAGGATGCCAACACTCATCATGCCCTTTTCCATCCATTGTCTCCATATACATAATTAGGTTAGGTGCCAGAATGTGGCTTGGGGCCAATCACAAAATCAAAGATTAAGAGTAGGGGAACTTAAACCCCCAAAATAATTTTTTTCACTTCTGTCTGTATAGTTTATAGTTTATGGTGAATTGCATTTTTGTTGGGAATACACTGGGGAGAGTGTATGTTTGTAGAGCGTGTATATGTTAGATTTTAGTAGATAATGCTTCACTAAAGAGGTCATATCAATCTTAAATTCACACCAGGAATGTATGAGAGTTTCACCTGCTCCATATCCTTACCAACACTTGGCATTGTCAGTTTTTTTCAGATTTCAGTCATTCTGGTGGATATGTAGTGATCTCAGTGAGGTTTTAGTTTGCATTTCCCTGACGATTGATGAGACTGAACACTCTTTCGTATGTTTATTTTCCATTTGAGTATTCTCTTATGTGAAATATCTCACGAGTCACATGGTCTAAATTTCATGATTATTTTTTCTGTTAGATCTTTTAAAATGTAGATCTGTAGGAATTATTTACATAATCTGGATATGAGTTCTTTGTTACATGTATGTACTGAAAATATCTTCCACTTTTTAGCTTCCTCTTTACTCAATAGTGTCTTTTGATGAATGTTGCTTATCTTAACTTTGTTTATGGCACCTTTGCACAGAAACTTAAAATTTTTAGGAACTCATAACTATATTTTTTATGATTTGTAAATTTTGTATATTGTGTAAGAAGGCCTTTACTGCCTCAAGATTTAAAAGCTCTTCTTTTGTACTTTAATTCTTAGTAGTAATTATTAAGTAATACCTTTGTCTCTATACTCCCTTTTGTACTTGTAATGCCCTGTTTATAATAAAACAAATTCTACGTATCCATGGACCTGTTTTAAGACTCTTTATTCCACTGAACTATGCCTACTTCCACATCAATATAATACTCTTTTAATTACTATAGCCCCCCAATATATTTTGATATCTAGTAGGGCAAATGCCACCACATTGTTCTTTTTCAAACATTTTTGACTTTTATCTTTATACTAAAATAAAATAGCTTGTCAGGTTCCATAGAATTTTACTGTCGGGATTTTGATTGGGATCACATTAAATGTATAGATTAATTTGAAGAGAGAATTTATACTTTAAAAATATTGGAACATTCCTTTTGGGAACAAGGTATGTTTCTCAATTAATAAAATATTCTCTTATTGTCTTTAATAGAGTTTGTAAGTTTTCTCTGTAGAGTATTTTCATTACTTGGACATTTTATGCTAGGGTACTTTATCACATACAACTGGCTGCCATTGATAATGGTATCTTATCTTCCATTATATTTTCTTAAGTACATTTAACTACTGTGTAGGAATTATTTCCATATGCTAATTTTGTGTCTGGCCACCTTGAATAGCTCTCTCACTAATACCAATAACTTACATTTGCTTTTCTTTGATTTAATATGCATCGTTTGAATCTGTTGCAGCATCAACCAATTTTAGTATTTTTGATGACGTGTGATAATGAATATTTGATTTAAAATATTCTGAAAGAAAAATAGACCTAAACTAAGAGCAACTATTGCTCCCTCAACGGCTGATTTGTCAAAGAGCAGTGCTACATTTGTAGTAGATGCCAGATGCAAACTTCCTGGATTCTCACTGGATGTGGTACACTTTGTTAATTGGATGTGGAGCAGCTTCACACATCACCAATCATCTGCACCTCACATTTGAGGACTACTAGATAAGGAGAGGCACAATTTGTATCTATTTTGCAATTATTCTTTGTTCTGGAAAAAAATTTTTTTACATTATTTATTGCTGCTCTTCCTTTCCCGAATTAGCACAGGTTACTGTGGTTACTGTATTTTCTATAGATCCCTGAATTCCCACTATTCATTCAGCTTGTACTGTATGTCACTGAGGATGTAGGAATTAAGGATGTAGAATTAAAGAACACTCAGTCCTTTTCTTCAAGGAGCTTATTGTCTAGTCAGGAAGTCCCACAAGTAGCGAATGACTGTGACTCAGAATTCCTGAGTGTGAACCATGATGAAGCGGTATAATTATACCAGTAATGGGAAATTCAAATCAGGGCTTGAATTTTAGATATAATGCTACTGAGAGTTTGAAATATATCCAGAAAACCTTTGTTATTCCTCATTGCTTCTGACTTGTGAATACTGATTGGATCACAGAATTTTAAATTTGAAAGGGATAATTAGAGATCACCTAGTTCATTTTACAGATGAAGTAAGAGGGGCCCAGAGAGGCCATGTGCTTTGGCCAAGAGAGTAATCTGTGTAAATGCTGGGATGTGAAATTACATCTCACTAGTCTCTTCATCTAGAACATCTTTCATTATAACACATGTAATTTACTCTTCCTCAAATCATGTTCAAACCAGTAATACATATTTTTTCAGATCAGTGATTTTTTTTTTGGCCTCAGTTTTAAGACACCATAAAATGTTATTGTTGGGTTTTCAGAATATCTGTCTATGTATATCTATATATCTTCTAGGCTGTTATGAAATAAAATTAAAACAAAAGGTTAATATTTGGTGAATGAATTCAAACTGAGATACACCTGATATATACTCCAAATAGATAATGTAGTTGAGTGACATAGATTATGTAAGGGTTATAGTCTCTGGCTTTGGATTCCACTAATGATTTCAACCCAGTTGTTCCATTTATAGATTCTGTGACTTTGGGCAAGTTGTTTGCCCTCTCTGAGCCTTGGTCTTGCTTCATTGGTAAAATGGGATATTAATACCTATATTATAGGGTTGTTGTGAATATTAAATGAGATAATATGTCTAAAGGGATTAGCACAGAGCCTGGAATATAGTAAATTGTAATTGTTGGCTATTAATTTGTTAAATATGGACTATTGCCCTTAACTTGTATAGTCCCATTTTACTGTACATTTTCTCCATCTTTAGATGTTTTTTTGTACCTACACTCCTCAAATATACTGAAGTCACCTGTTAGTCTCAGCATATCACATTATAGTGTGACTGAAGTAGTTTTCCTTCTCATCAGAATATTACTTCGTGGTATTGAAATATGACATTAAGGTTTACGGTGCTGAGGTATATGTAGGACAATCATTAGGCATCTAGACGTATTTAATAGACTTGAAACTGGTACCTTTTTCATTTTAAAGCTGATGCTTAATATTATTTCTTTGCTCTTACTGGTCTAACTACTCAATCAAATAGTTATTGAAACACATGAGCAATAGATGGTCCCTGCCTTTAAGGAGTTTAAAGTGTAGTTATGATACAAGTCCTAACCATGCAAAAAGGCCAACACATTCAGAAATCTATATAGGGTATGACAAGGCAAATTATTATAACAGGGAAAATAAGGGCTATGAATATAAAAGAAGGGAGGACTTTTTGACCGGTAAAACCTAATCTGGAAAAGGCTCATGGGTGAGGGTGGATGAGAGCTGGATCATATTGGATAGGGAAGATTTGGGGGTGGAAGTGGGGGGTCGGGGTGGGAGAGGGGAGAAATTATGTGAGGGAACATTAGTGGTCAACTAGCCTAGAAGAGAGAATTCATGAAAATTAAGGTTAAAACCAGACTGTAAAGAACTTTCAACTACTTTAAGTATGCAAGGTTAAGGTGTTTAAATTTTGTTTTTTTGACAGTGGGATGCCAGTGAAGTTTTCAAGTAGTAGGGGAGTAAAATCAGCTAGGTGGTATTTTAAAAAGATTAATCTGGTGGCCAAACATAACCTGGAATCTGGGGGAAAGCTAGAGATAAACAGATCATTTAGTAGGTACAATTATGTGGTAATGAAGGGCTGAGTGGTGGAAATGAAAAGGATGGGAGAATGCAAGGTGCATCATCATGCCAAATTGCAAAAAACAAATTGGCTACTGACTGGCAGTGTGACAAAGCAGTTTCAAGCTCAGCAGCAGTTACAGTAATGGGGAAGTTAGTAGCAGGGAATGAGTTTTGGTTAAATTTTTGTCAAATTGAGTTTGAAGGGGTGGCAAGATATCTACCTGGATTGTCCATTACACTTCAAGATCAAGACTGAAAATGTAGATTTGAACATTATCACCAAGAAGTGAAGGAGACAGTTGGTGGGAGGGAGAGAATGGTTAGTGAGATGAAGTTTTAGAGATTTGGAACTGGAAGGAAGGAATGATGCAGGAAGCTAGCTAAAGGGAGGAGGCACCAGGTCAAGTGTTTCTTTTCTTTCTCTTTTTTCCAAAAGATGGGGTAGGTTTATGGAGGTGTGAAGTTAGAAATGATGGGAAGAAATTAAAGCTCAATTTCTTAAATAAATTAAGAGAGAAATGTTGTATAGGGGGCCTTAATGTGAACTATGAAATCAAGAGAAGGATGAGATGGGATCCATGATTTTTTTAAAATTGAAGTATAGTTGATTTACAGTGTTTCAGGTGTACAGCAAAGTGATTGAGTTGTATATATATATATATATATGTATATATATATATGTATATATATATATTCTTTTTGAGATTCTTTTCCATTATAGGTTATTACAAGATATTTAATATAGTTTCCTGTGCTATATAGTAGGTCCTTGCTGTTTATCCATTTTCTATATAGTAGCGTGTATCTGTTAATCCCAAACTCCTAATTTATGCCTCCCCTAACCTTTCCCCTTTGGTAACCATAAATTTGTTTTCTATGTCTGTGAGTCTACTACTGATTTGTAAATAAGTTCATTTGTATCACTTTTAGATTCCACATATAAGTGATATCATATGATGCTTGTCTTTGTCGGACATGCTTCACTTAGTATGATAATCTCTAGGAACACAGGATTTGACGACTGTTTCCCTTGCAATGTCCTGGGCAATATCCTATCAGGCTTTGCATGGTATTTGTAAGACATTTTGCTCAGGATAACTAAGTTTGCATGAAGCAGAAAGGATTTGTACTATATGTTTTCCAACTTTTCCTTGGGTAAGACTGTCCAAATAGAACAGAGCTGAAAAATGGTGCTGTTGCATCTTTTTGCAAAAACAATAAAACCCCAAATCTGGATTCTATGTGGTATAGTGCTTGTAGGTGAGACATTTGCTTCTTAGGTTATGCTGGCAAAATGAAGAAAAATGCAAGCATTTCCTCACAGAAAATTAGGAAAATGAACTTGTCAACTGCTGAAGTATTGTTAGAATGCTAGGGTTTGGATTTGGAGTGTTTGATGTCACAATTAATTTATCATTGTCAAAGTGTGACTTCCTGCTTTTGACCCTACACCAAAAAGGCGTAAAAGAGTTTGTGAAGAAAAGCTTCTTGGAAGTCAAATGGCTCATCCAAAACAGCATTTTAATGATTTAAGTAAAAATGAATCAGAAACATGTGGATTTAATTTCCCTTAAAATTCACATGAGTTTGAGACTTAAAGGAAAATAGTACTTGGCACAATGTGTTTAGGATTTGGTTAAACTCAAAACATTTGAAAATCTCTTTGGAACACTGGATGACTTCGAAATACATCTGGGTTTGCCCATCCATTTGGGCATAGTTACAAAAGCCTCATCCTTCGTGGCACTATTCAAACATTCTATCAACATGCTTCGGTTTTCAAAAGGCTTAATTAGGATAAAATAAACAAATTTTATTGATTGCAATCAATAAAGTAGAGAGCTACAGCTTTCCTCATTCCACAGCTGGGAAGTCTTGGCTGGAGTGTGGTCAAGGGAAGTCCCCACACAGACTAAGTCAGGGTGGGCCACTAGCATGGCCCTTTGGGAATTAGAATTCCATTACATCAACCATTCCTATTCACATCCTCCATTATTGTAGAACTGCATTCAATTTCAGGAGCATGAAAAAGAGACAAGTTATGTTATATGGCACTGAGTTGGTAATCGAGCATTGCTTTGGGTTTTTAAACCATTACTTTAAAAGGTCATTTTGGTGTGTGTTGAAAAGGCAATACACGCTCAAAATGTTACACTGGGGACATTAATTAAAATATGTAAAGAAGACCATGAAAATGAGGAGAACCAGCGGTTGGCAAAGTAACCTCTTTGCAGTTGCAACCCGAACTAACCCGCATGGCAAGCCCAATTGTTAGCAACTCAGTGGTAAGGGAATTTGTAATGAAACCCACAGAGGTTCTACCCAAAATGTACTCGTATTATTTATAGCCAATTATATTAGTCCCAAAGTTGAGTGACACCTAGGAAGATAATTGAATTTCTTAGATTTCTTTATATTTCTTTATACTCACTGCCATGATCAGAAAAACACAATTTTAAATGCTCCTCTCTCTTAGGGTAAGACCACGCAGTCCATGTAAATGGATAAGACTCCAGGGAAAGCTAGCTTCTCCAACTGCATTTTCTAAAAAAGCTTTATGGAAAGTTGGCCTCAATTTTTTGGGTAACTTTTTCAAGAGACGAAAAAGATTAATCTCTTCTCGTTTTTACCCAAGGACATTTATGAACATTAATCAAATAAAAAGCACGATTTAAGGAAGCTGCCTCAGAAGGTCTAGGCTACATGGAAGAAATAGTCTTTAGAAAAGGACAGCATTCGTTGTTTGAAAAACAGTAAAATGCAACTCAAAAAGAAATCCATCCCCTCCTACCCGCCAAAAAGAGAAAATTCTAAATTACTGTGGCTGGAAAACAGACCTTGGGAGAGGCTGTTCTATACAGTGCCTCAGGTAATTGTGATCAGCTTAGATAACCAATCCACAGGTTATAAAAAGACAAAAATGACATGTTGACATAGGAGAGCTATTGGGAAATCTCTATCTAGATTCATAGAAAAGTTTATATAGCTCTTCTCATCCCTTTTCATATTTGTGCTGCTCAATGACCATCTGACATTCTTGGCAAACTTAGGAGGAAATCAACTGTAGATATAATATCCATCATTTTAATTTAGAAAATTTGAGATCCTGAGATTTGAGACTATTGGAGGAAGCAAAGCAGTATGTCTTTCATTAAAGGAGGCAGAGAGGTTAATGGAGACTTCTGCATCACTCAGAGCAGGATTTCTTAGGCTCCCTTAGCTGAAGCTGTATTATTCTCAACTGCCCTGCTGAGGAGAAATGAAAATACCCCCACAAACGTGGGTAAATAGACAGGTGTTTAGAAGGTGAGACCTTTTTTGGTGTTGCTAAAATCCTTATGGACTCTCTTTGCTTGTTTTGCTGCTGTTGCTGTGCAATTGCTAAGGGATCAGTGGTCTTTTTCTTCAAGGAGGACCAAGGAAATAGCCGATGAATACATTACAGACAGTATGCCACATAACAGTCATGGGAAACATTTCGTTTCTTCAATAAATTATATAATGAGGCTAGTCATTCATGGCACTGATTATGCCCATGAAAGCTGGTTTTTTAGATAGGAATAGAGGATACATATATACATATATATACATATACATGTATATATATATATATTTCCCCTGTTTTGGTATGAATTAAAGCCTTCTTTCCCCTTCCTCTCTTATTTCCACATAAATTAATTCTACAATTTAATAAACTAACAGGTGGTTCCACTTCAGGCTGAGCAGATGTTAGACTGAATGAATGGAGACCCCTCTTGTGTTCAATATATCCCTGAGCTCTTTCTTTCTTTATCTCTTTACTTCTCCCTTTTCTTTCCCTCCAGTTTCTGCCAGATTTATGAGCAGCTACAGCATGAGCTGTTTTGTTTGAGCAGTATGAATATTGATGACTGACACGTGCTGATTTTAGATGTATTAGTGACATTCATAATCCTGAATATGTAGACATTTTTCACCAGATAATGAGCTACCAGATTGCCATACCAGGAAATTCCCTTCTCTTGGTGCTTATAAGTAGAAAATTTCTATAACTTTACAGATGGGACTCTAAATTGGAAGCCTATTTCAGAAGAAGTTGAGGGAAAATATAAAATTAGATTCACAATTCAGAAAAATCTCTATGTTGCTCAGAACTCTGACATATTACTTCAGTGACATCTTTGACTCCCTTTGTGGTCATTTCTGAGAAATAACCACCCAGTTTCAAAAGAAGAGCTTTCTCTGCCTTCTTCCTCTTCAGGTCTAACTTAAGAATGATTCCATGCTCTTTCTGTTTCGCAGAGAATTTGTAAACAGTGGGACAGTAGAAGTGAGTCAAGAGAATCGTTGCTTCCAACAAATCCTCTTTTAATTGTTCACCCAGGGAAATGCCTTCTGACAATATTCAAAATGGTGATCTTTAGGTGAAAACTATGTTCTATATTAATATCATACATACATTTATGCTTCTGACATAATTTCAGATTGTGTTTAATAAAGACGTATTTTCTGGATCCTGCTTCTGACTCCTTACTAAAAATATACCTGGATGCTTATGGCATGTTCTTGGCTCTCCCAAAACTTCAAAGAAAGTCATTTTCTCCCCTTGGGACCAGCCAGATATAGCCGAGACATTGCTGATGGGATGAAAAAGTCACCCTCAGCCATTGATCATCAGGATTGGGATGGGATTGGTATTATCCATCCTATTCTTGTCTTTCCTCTTTCATTCTTTTTCTTAAGGCTTACCCTTCAATAAGAAAGGAAACTACAAAGCAAAAACATAGAAGATGTGATTTCTCTCAGTGTTGGGATAGTTCTCTCAGTCAGCTTAGATTTTTCTTGGAAAAGCACTTAAGTATACATTTTATTTCCATCACTGATTATAAGTAAGCTCTCTGGAAAGTTACTGACATTATCTAGATATACAAATCAGTTTCTTCCACTATGAAATGGAGTTGTCAGGATTTGTGGGGATGCAGAGGGTTCTGAGACCATAGGGATAGTGTATGAGCCAGAGTGTGGTGTGGTGGGAAATTCCCCCTGACCAACTGGATGTAAAAACCCACAGTCCCTCTACTTTCTCTGATCTTATTCTGCCTCTTTAATACCATTGGTTTCAACAGCTTCCTTGATTATCTGCACCCTGATTTCTGTTGTTCCTGGCCTTGACTTTATCTATGAGACTTACAGGGTACCTGATCTTGTTTTGACAAGGTGATACTCATCTCTTACATTCTGTACTGGACTTCCTGCTCACTGCTTCAACTGCTTCCTAAATTTTGACCTCTGAGTTCCTGAGTCCAGGCTGATAGCTTGACTTCAGCTCTGATAAATTCTTCCCAACAAGCTCAGGATCAAGGACTTGAGGCCTGTCCTCTGGTAGGGGCTAGTGTCCTCTGAATTGCCTTCTCTCAGATGATGTAGAAATAAAATGTTGCTAAGGACACTACCAAGTATCTAATATTCTAGACTCTTTGTTAGGAATTTTATATATGTTATTTCTACTCTTATGTGATACCACTAGCCTAATGAGGCTATGTAGTGTCATGGTAAGAGTGCAGACTCCAAAGTTTGGATCCTTGGATTTGAATTCTGGTCACATTTATTAATTGTGTGACATTGGGGCAAGTTACATAAACTCTTTGCGCTTCAGTTTTTTTTTTAATATGTGAAATGAGGATAATAATAGTGGCCATTACATAGAGTTTTTTGATGATTAAATGATTTAAAACAAAGAATGTGCTTATAATACTACCTGGCACAGAGAAGAGCTTAATAAATATTAGCTATATCATTACTATTTCCGTCAGTGTTCTTTTGAAGTGTAAGTACATAAAATATCATTCTTTATGTGTTAAAGTTACTTTGTTTAGATTTGTTTTCAATTAGTTATTTAATAAAGTTGTAGATTCCATTTTCTTTTGAATAATAGCTATGTACAATTATTTTTGCTTTTCTTTGTAATGAAAAGTGAAGCCCTGGAGATATCCTGATGGTATTGCTATTTTACATTCTTTCTATTTCCCGTGGGCTTTCTCAGCCAAACAAGAATAGTTTTTGTTCTTGTGAGAAAAGTATTAGAAAATAGAAGCACAACTTCCCTCCCACCCCGCAAACTGGCATATTACCTAAACTTACAGTGAATTCAGTCCTCTGTATGGATGCAATTAGGCAAGACCCAAGATCCTGATAAATGGTGTCAAGTATTTTGCTTCTGTTCTACTGAGATTTCTGCTTCTAAAGTATCAATATCTGATCTTGACTAAACAACACCTAAAGTGGTGAGTTATAAAATTCTATAGAAATGATTCATTTGACAAGTGTTTATTGAGTACCTACTCTGTTTTAGGCACTGTCCAGCTCTGGGGGTTCAGCCATGAACAAGACAGGCAAGGTCAGTTTCTTCTCCACTCTTGCATTCTAAAGGGGGAAACACTGCAATGAAGAACAGAAAAGATGGTTATGTGATGGTGAGTGATGGGGTGGCTTGACTAGGTAGTCCTTAAGATAGAGTGGGTGAGGAGATGAGAAAAAGGAGCCAACCATGTGAAGACCTGGGGACTGAGGGGTTTAAGCAGAGAACACATCACATTCAAGCAAATGCCCTGAAATGGGAATGAGCATGCTCTATTGGAGGAAACAAAAATGCACTGTGGCTGGAGGGACATGAGAGTTTGGGAGTCAAATCAAATTTTTTTTCCCCTTCTTTCACTTTTATCTATTTTTATTAACTTTGTGGTATACTTTTTAAACAACTTAATTGAGATATAAATCACATACTGTACAATTTACCCAACTAAAGTGTACAATTCAATGTTTTCAGGACATTCACACAGTTGAGCAACCATCACCACAGTCAATTTTAATAAAATTTCCATTGTCTCCAAAAGAAGCCACATACTCATCTGCAGGCAGTCACTTTTCATTACCCACCCTTCCAAATATACCAGCTCGAAGCAACCACTGATCTCTTGCTGTCTGAATAGATCAAATGCCTTGTTTTGATCCAGTTATTTTTGGAATGCTATAGGCCAAACATATCAGTGATTAAAAACAATACTTTTGGTAAATCTATCTGCAGTAGAAGGGGAGATTCAGGTTGCAGAATGTATGAATAACCAAATAACTTAGATGTAAAAACTCCAGTTTAAGACATAATATGGGCTTGCCAAAGAAAACATGCAATTAAAAATCTCTAATTTTTATGTGGCTATAAAGAGGTTTTAAAATCAAATTGTCATATTACTACCAGTGGTTTGTTTAAGGACAATATATCTTCTTTTAGAAGTTGTAATCATTGATTCTTTCAGTGTTTTCCCTGCCCACTTTCACACACCTATTGTTCTTCAAGTCTCTTGTAGGTGTCAGATTTTATTAACAAATTTAATCCTGAATATTTTAATCTTATTTTGAGTTGATATAGCTTCCTCATGATTAGATAGCAAATGACTATAGACAGTGTTATGATGTAGTTCCTAATTGACAGGTGAAAATTTTATAGTAGTTCTGTTGTCATTATGGTCTTCAGGGTGAATGTTATCATTGGATATCCTTATAATCAATAAGCTCAGGAAAATTTGGGGCCCAACTCATTCATTACACATAACTTGGTAGTCATCACTTCATCTATAGTTTAGCTGCTTTTGATTTTATTACATAGGTTTTATAAATACACACTCAAATACTCAAAATCATAATTTTGCGTTAACTTAGGCACTAACAGCTAATTTTGGTATATCAAAACATACAGAAAAAATGAACTGCTATCATAGAGAACATAATGAAATACTAAACTTCCCTTATTCTCATAGCTAAGGATTAAATTACAAGCTTAATTTGCTGATTGAAAAAAAATTCCTATCTAGTAGACTGCAATGCATCCAGTGATATGTGCTGTTTATATGAATAGCATGGAGGTTAATTCAGACCATTTCATGGAAATGGTTTATGTATTGTAATCATGAGTCAATACACAGTTCTCTCTAAATTTAAAACAATGTAAATTAGCCAAGCCAATTTAATTCTTGCCAAGAAAGAGTATTCCTTAAAGCTATGTTTTAAAGTTTATTAGGTTAAAGGCAACTATATTCTGTAACTAATAAGTGAGAGGATTTATTGAATTTTGAAATGCACTGATTGTAAGTTATGTTTTTAAAGTTATTTAGACAAGTTAAATATGTTTATAATAATTTCATTTCCTGTGTGACATCTAACTAATGAGGAAAAAATAAGGCTAGGAGAGAACTGGAGTTGGTTTAATCTTTTTCATGGCCAAAGCCAAGTTTAAATCCTGTCCAAATGCCACTTCTCAATCACAGCTTTAAAGGATTAAGCATGATTATAGAGGTATTTCTCTACTTTTCTGATACACAAGTTCGTGTCAAAGCTATCTTGAAACCTGCCATTGAGTTTCATCCTTGAGGTGAGAAAGTAGCCTGCTGAGTGAGTATTTATTTCAAGGAAGAAGATAAATTTGCTTAACATAAATTGGGTAGCATTTACAACTTATGTGTTCAACCCTCTTTATGCCAAATTCATGTGAATATTTTGAACTATAAGAAGATAATGTGTATCAGTGTTTTCTCATTTAGATTATATTTTGCAGATTTGAATAGGCTTTTCTGTGCTCAAGAAATTTTTGCTAAATAAGTCTGGTTATCTGCTTGTTTCATTTAGGAGAAAAGTCCAATTTAGTTACAATGATTTTAAAAATGATCTGACCAAACATATAATATGCAATAATTTCTTTCTTTACATTTTGGTAAAATGTGGGCTCTGAGATGGAAAATACTTGGTTTAGGATTTTTCTTCTCTGTTTGGTTCAGAGTACAGTCTAATTTGAATATGGTTTCTCTGCTATTATCTTTCCTTATTCTTTTTTTTTTTCCTTGAGCATGTACTGTGAAGAGAACAATGTCTTTCTAAGGACATTTTAGTTTTATTTATTCCTAAGCTCTCTGTATCATGGTTGTCCATATTTTCTGATTAAAATATTTGGCTTAATTATCTCCCAATGAATACTTCTATTTGTATAATAGGTACTTTGAGTTTGGAGTCAGAAAATATTGGGGACTGTATTCTAAGCTTGCGTTCCCCATCTCAGTGTAAGCATGGCAGAGTCGGGGCCAGTTTCCTCTGTGCTTCGTGCCTCAATTCCTAACCTGTTAAGGGGACTCCTGATGCCCCACATGGCTGTTCTGGGAGGGGAAGCTTACCCTGCCCGCGTGTAAACCATTGACGTCCTCTCTGGGCAGAACAAACCCGAGTTTCAGATGCCTGTCAGTAGCAATGATGGTCTGTGGCAGGGCTGATTTGAAGAAGAGAGTGTTACTGGAAGTGCTGAGTCAGCCTGTCTCATTTGGTATTTAAAGGAGACTTTGGAGATGTTAGCTGCTGGGAAAGCTGTTTCTTCAAGAATTTTTTGAGCCCTGTTCTGGTGATAAACCTGTCACCTGATAAGTACTAAGTAGTAACTGTACATTTTCAAGATAATGCCACAGCAAAAATGTGGTCATTATATGCCACCAAAGGAAATGCATTTGACTTTGGGTTTTAGATAGAATGTTCAAGAGAAAACATATTTTAGGGGTGCTAGAGTGTACTTCGCAACAGTTAGCCTGTTCCTACCAGAAAAGCTTCCTCTCTTAGCATGAAGGGTACATGGAATAATGAATAAACATGTATGCCAAATTCTCCTGAGTTAGTTAAATAACTATTGATTAGACATTTACTATATGCCACGAACTGTGCTAGGTGTAGGGGATACAATGATAAGTAAGTCACAGCCTTGTCTGAAAAGATTTCTACACAAGAAGGGAAAGACATATAAACAAATGAGTACAATAAAAATGATCAGATATTAGATTAGGAGTATGCATGGGAAGTAAGAGTGTAATGAAGAGGGCTCAGTCTTTTCACATGGAGCAAGAGGGGAAGCAGGAAAGATTTTGGGAAGTGTCAGATTTAAGCTGAGCCTGGACAAATGCATGGTGTGGGCACCCCGAGGGAGAACAGTTGGGAAGGGCTGCACCAGGGCCAGGGGCTCATAGGTTGGTGAGGCGTGGGGCTGTTTTTTTCTTTGTTTTTTAAACATCTTTATTGGAGTATAATTGCTTTACAATGGTGTGTTAGTTTCTGCTGTATAACAAAGTGAATCAGCTATACATATACATATATCCCTATATCTCCTCCCTCTTGTGTCTCCAGATTCCATATATATGTGTTAGCATACGGTTTGTTTTTCTCTTTCTGACTTACTTCACTCTGTATGACAGACTCTAGGTCCATCCACTTCACTACAGATAACCCAATTTCGTTTCTTTACATGGCTGAGTAATATTCCATCGTATATATGTGCCACATCCTCTTTAAACCATTCATCTGTCGATGGACACTTAGGCTGCTTCCATGTCCTGGCTATTGTAAACAGAGCTACAATGAACATTGTGGTACATGACTAATTTTGAATTATGGTTTTCTCAGGGTATATGCCCAGTAGTGGGATTCCTGGGTCATATGATAGTTCAATTTGTAGTTTTTTGAGGAACCTCCATACTGCTCTCCATAGTGTCTGTATCAGTTTACATTCCCACCAACTGTGCAAGAGGGTTCCCTTTTCTCCACACCCTCTCCAGCATTTATTGTTTGTAGATTTTTTGATGATAGCCAGTCTGACCAGTGTGAGGTGATACCTCACTGTAGTTTTGATTTGCATTTCTCTAATGATTAGTGATGTTGAACATTGAGCTGTTTTGAGGAGAATTTGCTGGGAGATAAAGCTGGAGACAAAAGCAGGAGGAAGATCATAGAGGACTTGGTAAGCCATGATGAAAATCTGTACTTCGTCTAGCTGGTGATGGAGTTTAAGCAAGGGAGTAGCATTATCATTTTGCAATTTTTTCTTTAAGAGAAAGGAGTCATCTTGACACTTAGGAAATCAGTTAGGAGACCACAGCCCAGAAGAGAGACCAGAGAACTAGTACTTAGGCAGTTGCAGAATGTGGGGCAGAGGGAAGGAGTTGGATTGGAGAGATGTCATAGAATGGAATGCATAGGTCTTGTCTTGGTGACCAACTGATTGCAAGAGAGGGACTAGGAGTCCAAGATTTCTGGTCTGGGTGGTTGGGTAGATCATGAGACCATTTACTAAGATGGAGACACAGTTAAAACTATTGGATAAACTCATATAAAGAATATTAATGAATTCAGTATAGGATTAACAGTGAATTCTTTTTTCTCCAAGAATACTCAATAACTTGATAATTCAAGGCCTCTCAGCACTTTCTTGTCTTCTTCCTCTGCCAAGATGTACAGATAGTTGAAAGTGGGTGTGTGCTTATCTTGAATTTTCTGGTGGATTTCTTCAGTTCTCCATATGGGAATGTGTGTGGTACCGCACAAATATTAGATCTGAGAATACTGCTGCCTGCATTCACAGTGAATTTTTCTAGCAACTCCAGGCAACTATCAAAGCCCCAGTGAAGTATACAAATATAAGTTGGAGGTTTTATGAAGGGGTGAGAATGTATGTTTGAGTTACCATGCCACTTTTTAAAAGTCTCAGATTTTATAAATAAATATAACTGAATTATAGTAATTTTTAATGTATTATATGTGTATGTGTCTCTTTAAGCTTTAACAAATACATGAAAGAATGTGAATTGTCCCCTAGGATACCAACAATAGAGAGCAATAGTAATTAAGCAAAAAACAAATAAATTGACATAGATGTATTGGGGCTAATATAAATCCTGTGCAATTGGCATAAAGGAATTTTTTATTTTCAAAACAGAACTAAATCTCTTTTCCATTATAGATTTAATTTAAGTAACATGATAAATAGTGGTAAATTGAACTTTATTATGTATTCATGAAATGCAGTTTAATACAATTGTTATTTCTGGCATTTGTGGTTTAAATATATTCCCTTATGGGTAGATGTTATTTTTAATGTGCAAATTCAGAAATAATGACCTCCAGTTCCACTGGTGAATTAGGGCTGATATATACACATGGACAATAAGGGGGAAATAGTCTCTAATTCCTGGCTTTATGAACATTTCTAGTGGAATCTCTGATCCTTTAAAAACTGACATTAAACAAATTATTTTAAGGTTACAACTGTATTGCCAGTGAAGAGAAAAGTAATAAAGTAAATATTTTCCGAAGGTTTTTAAAAGAATGGTATTTGACAAAGACATACCTGAAGGGGGAAAACTCACTTACTAAGAACAGGTTATTGAAAAATCTCTGCACGATTAAAAAAAAAAACGATTAAAAATTCACATGACATGATACCTTACTGGCAAGCTCAGAATATAAAATTGGAAACCCAAAAGGAATAGATAAACAGATAAACAACACACACCAAATAATTTCTACAAGCCTCTCAGAGAATCAGTAGGAAACTGTTAAGAGAAACGATGGCACTTTGTCATAACTTTTTATTTAGCTTAATTCTTTTCAGCTCTGGGAAGTTTGTTGGGTAGATAAACCAAAAGGTAGAACAGTGTTAAAAAAAAACCAAACAAAAAAAACAAAAAAGTACTTCAAGAAGCCCCCAGTTCATGCTAAACGGTGTGTGGTGTGAATTCCCACAAACTTTTCCTTATCAGACCAAGAGTGACCTTTCTCCTGAAGCTGAGTTCTGATGAATATTTGATCTATTTCTTTAAAAAAATCTGTTCTGGGGAATGTTGGATGGCTGAGTTTGACTTTCATCTGATTGTTCATCGCAATTTGTAAAGATTAGGTCAGACGTGTATAGACTGAAATACACAGCCGCTCTTCAGGAACGGGTAGCCCGAGGTTGGAAGAATGGAGACGTCTGGGGTTATCCACTTGTGACAAATGTCTGTGGAATGTGAGGCTTATTTTGGGCACTGAGACCTTACTTTTCAGCATAGCTGTGGTCTTGTCTGGAGGCAGTCAGATCTCTGGATGCAGTGCTTAAGTCCTGTTCTATTATGGAGAATCGCAAAGGAGGTTTCTTTAGATCCGAGAAGTTATACGCAGACTAAGTGACCGCTGAGGCGGGCCATCTGATGGGAAAGCTGGTCTAGAGACAGAAAACTTCAGCTATTGGAATCATCTCAATGTTATCATTCTCAAAGTTTTCCTTTGAGCAATGACCCCAGATTCTCTAATTAGAGGGCTGCTTCTTTCGTGAAGGGATAATTCAGCACAGGTCTTCTGGCCTTTATCCACAATCCGTACACTCCAGAGCTCTAGAAAGTGGAAGTTATTTCCATAATTTATTTTTTGGCAAAAACTGACCTCATCTGAATTTATTTGATAGAACAAGCTGACTTGAAGTTATATAAGGTTATGTATAGCGTTTATCTCACCTAGTGTAAATATTCATGCATTTTGATTATTGGGTACTGCCTCAGATTCTACTCAGGGTGTGATATAATATATGATATGTACACTTTATTAACTTCCCAGAATTTGAAAAATTCTGAATTCTGAAACCCATCTGTATCCAAGGGTTTCAGATAAAGGAAGGGACTGTGGAGCTGTAACCACAAATGAGTCTTGATTTTCCTTTTTCTGCATGCAATACCTACTAATAATGTCCTTAAGGATAATTTGTTTGGGGAAGTTAAATAGTCTTTCTAAAATTTGATTTAAACTATTAACTTGCTTAGCAAAATTAATAGTAAAATTATCACAAGTTCTGAATTAGTTGTGTTTGAATTAATGAGGTTTTATTATAAGCACAAAGCAGCATTACTTCCAAGGCCTGATTTTCATTAGTACAAAAAAGACCAAATAAAGCTGAAGAAAGGAAAAGAAAAGAACCAGAATTGCCTATGTGTGTGCCCTGTAAGCATTCAAAGTGTCTCTAGATTTTTTATTAATAAGGAGCTGAGAATATGTTTATATTGCCTGCCTCAAGTTGATTTGCTTTAAGGCTGCCACAAAATCCTTTTAGTTCCAGTGGGCTATGTGTTATTCCTGGATGCCCATTTCCTTATTCTTAAAATACCGAGGCTAATAGTTTTCTCACAAAACAAAGAGGAGACAAATGATTCTTTCTTTCCTTCTTTCCTTCTTTCTTTCTTTCTTTCTTTCTTTCTTTCTTTCTCTCTTTCTTTCTTTCTTTCTTTCTTTCTTTCTTTTCTTTTTAATGAGAGGACAGGTAGGAAGCCTGGGATCCAAAGAGCATTTTGCAAAGTGCAAAAGCAGGTAAAGCTCGAGGAGGGTAAGGGTAGGATTGCAGGGCTGAAGGAGAGGTGGGTTGCAAGGGGCAGCAGGAAGACAGGGTTTGGGAACGGGCTACACGGGTGGGCAGCAGGGCTCAGGGCTAAGTCCGGGATACTCGCATTGCAATCTACTCTGCTTCTTTAAAATCTGTTATGCCCTTTTCTGTTTGTTTGCAAAGAGGAACTGTGTGTTTAGTTCCTACTGAGTAGAAGGAGGTTGTCTGTCTTTTAACCATAAATTCACACATAAATACTCCAGGAAAATCCCTTTACTAGACAAAAATGGTTTTTATCTCGAAGCCCATGGAGATGTGGCTCTTCTAAAATCTTGGCCAGCTCACCTTTCTCTTTTTTCTTGTGGTTCAGGACTCTCTTTTTCTGCTTTCTCTTTCAAGAGGATGTTGTCACTGTTCTTCTCCAAAGCATGCACTCAGACAGAACAGCAGGCAGAGGTTGCAGACACCTTGCAGGAAGAATTTGAGGAAGGTGTTGATGTAAGCAGATTGGCTGTTTATATCAAATATGTTGGAGCAGGGCCTCGATAACAACGACCTCCCAAACACTGAGGAGCCCCGAAGGATGGGGGGAGATCAGCTCACCCACCGAGATGCTGTTAGAGCTGGAATAACTTCTGTGGCAGAGCTGTCTTCAGTTCTGTGGGAAACTCGCGGGCCTGGCGTTACCGTGCATAGGCATCTGGGTTCGGCCAGGTAGCTGTACTCGGGCCTGTGCAAACATGCCTGCCTCCGTTCCACTGCACTGATTGATATGATGGCGGCTTCACAAGGTTTTGTCACATGAAGGATGAGAGAAAGCCCCCACCAACCAAAGAGACTGCGTCCGGGTCACATTCCTTGGTTAGAGTCTTTATTCTATGAGATGGAAAGAATATAGGCAGAGCAATGCATTCCAGAATCTCAGAGGGAGGTTATGACATGAAAACTCATTACCCTGTAAAATAACAGCGAATTCGCCAGAAAATGTAAAATATTCTTTGGGGGAGGGTATCAAAGAAAGAGCAAGGGGTGGGTTTAAAGCAAGGGGAGAAGGCGTTGGGAATGTTTGGCCTGGGCCCAGGCAGCCTTCAATTCACTTTCCACACTGCTGTTGGTTATAGTTTGGAAAAAATAAAACAGGCTAACTTTGTTATGTCTTATTTATAGAAATCAGAGAATTCCCTGCAGCCTCCAGGATAAGGTCCTGGCATACAAGGCTCTTTATATGCTGATTCTAACCTAAATCTCTGCCTGATCTCCTATCACTTCCTCCCTGCCCATCCCTGGGTGCATTTGCAAATGAACTTACCATGATAGTAGGTTGCCAGACCTTTGCATGCATTGGACATATATACTGTTTTTTTTCTCCTACTTTCTCCTCCTCTTGTCGGGTTCCAACTCATTTTTCAAGGCATTGGTTCAAATGCTACCTCTTCAATGGAGTCTTTTCTCTCATTCATTCATTCATTCAACAGATAGATAGTGATTAAGCAGTGTCAGGCACTGGGTTGGGCCCCAGGGTGCAGGGAAATGATGGACAAGATGATCCATTACTTGTCCCTCAGGAGCATCAGTCTTATTAGGTATCTTGTCAATCAGGGAAGGAGTCCTGGAGGGAACGACTGTCAAGATGAGAGCTGAGGGCTCATGAGGCCTTACCCAAGTGAAGGTTGGGTGGCATGTACCATGCAAAGCAATATCATAATGAACTTGATTGCCTGCTATGATTCAGACGTTCCTCTATCATGTTGTATTGTAATGAGACCTTTACTGTCCCCAGTTTCATTCCTAGTCTGTGAGCTCCTTTGTAGTAAGACCATGGCTTAGCTTCTTCTGTGTCCCCAGAGTCTAATTCAGTGCCTAGTATTAAAGACTGTGGCTCTGCTGGGTTAGTAGGAACTGGGGAAACACAGCAGTAACTAAGACTACTGCTGTCATACAAGACCAGCCAGGTCACAGTGGTAGCAACTTCACGTATATTAAATGGCAATCCCATTTTTTGTTTGCTATATTCCATCTGCTAGTAAAGTAATTTTTTAAATGTTTTCATTCTTTCGAAATTGAGGAAGCACCTCTTGCATCCTTATAACTTCATCCTTTCACCTGGTAGTTAGTAGCACCCTTGGTAACCACTGCAGGTCCCAAGGGAGTCTTTAGTCCACCTGATGTGCCACCAGGAAGTCCCGCATCAGGTGCTGTGAGAAGAATGGTAATCACTGGTCAGATGGGTAAGGGAGCTATGAGAGTTCCCGTGCTACAAGCCAGGGGTGTCTCAACATGCTGTGGGTGTCCTCAGTGGACAGGAATGGAGAGAGTACCAGCAGACCAACAGATGCCCAAGTGGCTGCCACAGCACTGGAAAGTCCTGAGTGGATGGTGTGCGCAAAGCATGGTGCTGCATGCTCTAAGGAGTCTATAAAAAAAGTGTCTTTATTCAGGGATGTGTAGTGGGGGTTGGTTAGGTGGGTGGATGGATGTCTGAAAGATCAAGCTACTCTACGTGCAAGTGAGCCAACCACAGTCTTTCTAAGAGTCACTGTCTCATAATGTGAATCTATCTGGATCCCCTTTGGGACTCAGCTTTTCTTCTGGGTTCCAAGAAAGCAAGCCCCTTTGAAGCTTTGCAGAGAAGATGATGGAAATTTCATCTTATTCCTGGGGCCCTATCTACCATTCAACACAGGAGTTGGATACCCTTTCCCTGAGGTATACTCTCTTTTTACTCATATGGGCTAAGTCATCTCAATAGGTCCTAATTACTCTCAGGCAGGACTAAGAAAAACTTTTGTTCTTTTAGGGACAAGTACTGGTTCACAGTAAAGGCCATACTTCACAATTCCTAGGCCTGTGTGCCCCAAAAACCAATCTTTAATCCTCCTGGATATATGGGGAACAATGGGCAGGTCAGACTTGGGATTTTGAAATCCAGCTGAAGCTAAGCATGAGTACCAAAGAATCAAATTTACCAGGACAGAAATCTTAATGCACAAATTAAGAGGGATTCTGTAAAAGAAGAGAGGGTTTGGTTTCTGTTTTGGCATAGATGCCAAGGGTCCTTTCCAACCTGAAGATGCTTGTGTGACTCTCAATCTGAGAATCACTCAGTTTCTCTAAGGAGTACAGATTAGGTGATCTTTTCTTTTCTAAAGGTTTTGTGACATAATGGTTAATAGTTTGCTATTATTTCTAACAGAGAAACTGGGACAAGAATTATTCTCTGACTAAAGTCTTAATGGGTATTCTAATCAGCAAATGTTTTTTCAAACTGTTGTTTGAAAGATTCAGTGGCTGAGGGCTGCAGAGGGGCTACAGAGGTGTGGAAAGTCTGATCCATATTTAGGTGGGAGTGAGGGAATATGTGATTAAACTTTTTGGTGTTTATTTAGGATGAATAAATAAGTGAAGAAATGTAAACAGATCCTAGCTTCAGAGGGTTTCCCTCCACCAGGGATGTAAATTTGCATTATGAACTAAGAGCGGTAGAATTTGGTCAGTTTTGGGGATCTCAGCATCCTGACCTGCCAATGATAGCATACCTTTCTTCTTCTTCTTTTTTTTCAGCTGCACCGCAAAGCATGCGGAATTCCAACCAGGGATTGAACCTGTGCCCCCTGCAGTGGAAGCGTGGAGTGCTAACCACTGGACCGCCAGGGAATTCCCAGCATACCTTTATTCTTAATGGGTTAAGACAGTAGATGCGTTTGTGTGTTTGTCTCCCTTGAGTTTTACAAGAGAAATCTTAGACCCCTGGAAACTTCAGGCACACCTGCTATTCTGTCTATCCAGTAGAATGGAGAACGCTTCTTTTCCTTGCCTGAAAGTTTTATTACTATGTATTTTTAAGGGAAAAAAAATGATGTGATGGTGCTTTTGTGGTCAAAAGGTTTGATGTGAATGAAGAACCAGAGCAAAGCTAGGATAGAAAGTGTCTACTGGTCCTGAATAGCTCCTAGGGTCTTAGCTCAGAATACCTTAACTCTGTGAATCATCTGTGGGCGTTGGTGAGCCGTCCAATCACTGTGTTTCACTTTGAAGGAATTATCTGCTCCATAATGGAGATTTTGTTACTGAAAAGACCCTAAAGCACACGCAACTCAATGGTCCCTTTTAGCATTTTATTTCCTTCAGAAATAATGATACTTCCAGTACAACTAGGGTTTCCATTGAAAGAACACATATTGCTTGGGATTCGACCCTCTAAACCAGAGGTTAGCAAATTATGGTCTGTGGACCAAATCCGGTCAGCCCCTGCTTTGTACTGCCCTCAAGCTTAGAATGGTTTTTACATTTTTAAATGATGACATTTTAAATTGTTAGACAATTTGCTTACATACTATCCTTAATTTTGCCTCTTGGCCTGCAAAGCCTAAAATACTGTCTGGGCCTGTACAGGAAAAGTTGACCAACCCCTGCGCTGAAATCCCTGACTTTATTATTATTTTTTTTATTTTTATTTTTTGCTATCTTTGGTCATTTATTTTTCCACATGAACTTTAAGACAACTTTATTCAACCCACATTCCTCCCAAATCCAAGGGATAAAATTGTAGTTTTTATATTATATATTAATTTTTGGATGATTGACAATTTGCCATATTAAATCTTCTTATTCAAGAACATGATAGATTTCCCCCTTTGTTCAGAACTTGTTTTATGTCCTTTGATAAGATTTTATGGTTTTCTTCACATGTCCTGAACAATATTTCTTATGGGATGTTTTCCTATTTTATAGACATCCCTATTATGAATTAAACATTTTCTCAATATCCATTTTAGCTATTTAATACCAGTATAGAAAAATAGTTATGGGTTTTTGCATGTTTACCAAATTCTTTGATTAATTCTAATGGTGTTTTTTTTTTTTCCTCAATGTATCCTGAATTTTATATATATAGAATCACATCACCAGCAAGGTAAGAAAATTTATCTTCACTCTTCCAATATTTATATGGACTGTAAAACCCCTGACTTCAATGGTTGTTATCTGAAACAGGGATTAACAATAATAGCACACAAAAGTACATCTGTAATGAACATAAATGCAGTTAACTCTTTATTTTAGGTCACAGTTCACAAGGCAGAAGCCACAGCTGTTGTGTGTATTTTGACTTGAGATGGTGCAGTGTGTTTAGGCAGAGTAAACCCCTCAAGGTAATCATACGGCGCTGAGACAGTGTGGCGAGAGCTTGGGCTGGGGAAACAGGAGCCCTGGGCTGTCATCTTCCCCGCTCTGCTGTGTGACATGGGTAGGCCCATTTACTTCTCTGAGCCTTGGACTGCTCGTGTTTTACACTTTGTCGTCTTATTTGGAAAGCCGAGACTCTTCATATCCCCACCCCACCCTTCTCAATAAATACTGTTTCCCATGGCTTCCTGCCTTCCCCCCATCCCTCTGCAGGCCCTTATTTCTGAAGATATAATTTTTTGGGTGTCCTCCTGGTATACACTTGATTAAATTTGAGGAAAGAGATCATATCAGAGCAATATGCTATTTCACATAATTTTTTGTCATTTCTTGGAGCAGCTTCTGGGTTTAGGTTCCTGCCTCTTTTTTAGGCTAATACATTATGGATGAGGTACAGCTGTGACCAATAAAGATCCTTCTTTCAGAGTGAAAACAGGTCCCCTTGGGGTGGCCCAAAGGCCTGGGTGAGACAGAGAAGGGGGCTGACACCTTCTGGCACATCTCTGATGGGCCTTCCAAAAATGTGCTCCTTTTTGTTTGATTCTTGTTTTACCTTCTCTTCCATTCTATCCCCTAAATCCACCTTTAAGCCTTCATACTGACACATTTAAATGCAACATAAAAAAAAAAACAATATCAACGTTTATTCTGGTGAATGAATAGCCAGGAAGCACTGCAATACCCATCTAGCAGCAGACTTTCTTCTGAATTCTAAATGTTTAAAGTCATTGTGCATGTGGAAGGGCTGAGGCTCTGAGGAAAGCTGCATTGCATGACTTCAGGGAATGATTTACATTGTGGGCAATGAAAAGGGGGCCTCCTGGAGTTGTGCAGCTGGTCCCAGATCCTGTATGGTTTGAGTTGATTGTAGTTTTGATCATTTGCGAGAAAAAATTAAGAGACGACATGTTATTTACTCAATAAATATTTATAGAGTCCCTACTATGAGATGCTACAAGGGATAAGTAAGACAGCTCCTGACTCCAGGTTGTTTCAGGTGAAGGAGAGGATGAAATATACAACAGAGTGGGTAGAAGTGTGTGCCCAGTGTAGTGGAGAGGAACAATCGAAGTACTCTGGGAGCTAAGGGTAAGAAGGTGTTGCTTTTAGCAAAGGAGGAGATTTTGCGGAGGATATGGAATTTGAGCTGAGCCTTGGGAGGTGGTAGAGTTTCACTAGGTAATGAGGGGGAGTTAGGGGAAGGGCAAGAGCACAGGCATGGTAAGCAGGTGGGGAAGTGTAGAGTGTTGGGGTGAGTAGCTCAATTTGTTTGAGGTGCAGCTTCCCATAGGAAAACTGCACGGTATTTAGTTGGGGAAACTGCCTGAAGCACCACATTTGACCTCACCTGCACGGCCTTTAGCTCCAGAGTTATACTTTCTTCCTGATCATCAGAAAAAAAGGGAAAGGAAGCCTGGATGATTGTCCCTGACACTTCATTTCAGAATAAAGGGCTGCAATCATTCAAGGAGTTGTCTCAGAAGTGATGGATTTTCCATCCCTATTTGAATAGCACTAGTATCTCATTTCTGGATACAAAATGATCATGCATATCCAACAGTCTTCTTTGCCATAGTCCCATCCCAGCAGAAAAAATACACCCACACCCCATCATCCATCTAGAAATATCCACATGGTTAGTATTCTTCCAGTGCAGGGCTATCACCAGTCTGATTGTCGCTTCACTTGAGACAGCCCAGAAATTTCTTTTACTCCCAGTAAGCAAAGACCTGATCAATTTAATCTGGCCAACATCAACCTGAAAAACATATGCTGCTTTATAGGAAAAACACATGTGTATGAAACGGCCTGATCCCTCACCTTCTTCATCATTCACAGCTCTCTTCCTGTAGGTGAAGCAGAGATTTTGCATGCCTCAGAAGTAGGTTGAATACGTTATTCTACCCAGGGATATTACTGCTCATCCAGAAAAAAGGCCTATTTATACTGAACGGAGGAAAAGCAAACACTGAGGCCATTTATTTGCTAAATGTGAACCCCTTGGGCAGAATGAACTTGAAGATTTAAAATTCTGTGTGGACTGCCTTGTCAAGTTTCCAACTTGCATGATCAATTTCTGCATTGATCTCTTATTGCTGATACATAGTTTTCTTGAATGTTCTGCATCAAAATGCCATAGACCTACAGTGCTCCCTAGCAGAGTATAGGGTGCCATCAAATTGTTATCATGTTATATTAGTCAGCTTGGGCTGCCATAGCAAAATACCAGAGACTGGGCAGCTTAAACAACAGAAGTTTGTTTCTCACAGTTCTGGAGGCTGGTAAGTCCAAGATCAATAGGCCTGCCATTTCAGTTCCTGGTGAGAGCGTTCTTCCTGGCCTGTAGACAGCTGACTCCTTGCTGTGTCCTCACATGGCCTTTCCTTTTTGCATGTGTGCAGGGAGAAAGATCTCTTCCTCTTCTTATAAGGCCACTACTCTCATCGTGAGGGCCCCACCCTCATGACCTAACCTAACCTAATTTACCTCCCAAAGACCCCATCTTTGGGACCATTGTTACAATATGTGAATTTGGGGGGACCCAAACATTCAGTTCATAACACATGCCATAGAGACAGTGGCTTCCTAGGGAGTGTTGTGGGGAGTTGAGGCCAGGCACAAGTCTTGGAATGCCTCAATGTGTCCTGTGTCCTGTCACGAATGAGCACTAGTGTGTCGTGAGTTGAAAAAAATGAGGAAAGCATGTGAAAATTCAATACCACAATAATGTGTTGACAGTTTCTCAAAATGATGATGATGTAACCATAAAGTTAATACATACTGAGCACAGATTATGCCAACTGCTGTGCTAAGCTCTTTCATATGTATCATTTTGATCCTTACAAGAAGATGTGAAAGTAATTTTTACCTCTTCCATCTTAAAGAAGAAGGAACTGAGGTTCTGAGAAATTAAGAAAATGGCCCAAGGTCACATATCTAGGAAGATCTGTTTGACATTAAATCTCATGTTCTTTTTTGTATACCCCTTAGCCTAAGAGGAAAAATAATATCCTCTCTGAAATTTATTTGTGAAATTTAATTGGTACACAAACATAGATTTTGGGGGGAATATGGAATAAAAATTGATAGTTTTAGATCAATAAAAACATCTAGAATTCCCTTTTTATAACAAAAGGACGTTAAAAAGTTAAATGACAGAGAGGACCGTGGAAGTGAAATAGGGAGAGTTGGAGAGTGTTTGCCAGAGAATGCAGACTAAAGTAACATCAGTGTGATCCAGTGGAAGAAATGCAGCACTAAAACAGGACTGCCACATACAGCTGGGCTGGTGGTGTACTGCCCAATGCTGAGGACTGCCACTGAACACTGTATTTTACACTAGCAGTACACAGTAGAGATGAGCAGTCCACAACATGTGGGGACATGTGCAGTGGTCCTGACAGAGTCCTGAACTCTAGTTGAGGCTTGGCCACTATAGTAGAATTAAGCTGGGCAACTCATTTCCCTTCCAGTTTTTGTATTTCCATTGTAAAATAACTGTGAATATTGGTTTTTAAAACTCTGTTTTTAAACTTGTACTAGGCAATAGATTTTTGGAGAAAATGGAGAAAAACATGGCTAGCTATTATCTTTTGTGGGTTTATAGAATGATAGAAGACTAGATATTGCTTTTGAATCATTTTTTTGGATTTTTCCTTTATAAATGTAAAATTATATTTTTGTTACATCTTTTTAAGCATTATCCATCTATAATACCAAATAATATTTTTTTTCATGTTTAGTTGTTAGTATTTGATTTTTATTTTAAATAAATAATAGAGCTGAAATGATTTCCTATATTACATGAGGAGAATTTTCCTTGAGTTAAGTTAGCAGTAATGGGGAAGCAGGAGATGTATACTTTAGTCTCTGTTGCAATACTAGGAAACACACATTTATTTTTAAATGAGTGAAATAAGAAAAGTATGCTAATCTTTAGGATAAACATGTGATTAAGAAACAAGATTTTTTTTTAATCTAAAGTGATGAGAATAATTTAAGCCTTTTCTTTTGGATTATATATTTAGATCATGTGAAATAAGATACAGTAATGAGATTTAAAAACAGATCTTAAAATATCCTAAAAGGTCGAAATAAACTATTCAGGCTATAAATTAAATGAGCAATAATGACCATGAGGCAGGCTGCAGTAAATATTTCTTCTGTTTTCATAAATTGTTTCTCTATCAGTAGAGCAGCTTTCATGAAAAATAAAAAGGCCTACAGCAAAACTAATTATGATATTTACATCTTAGCTTTGAAATTGACTCGATAGTTTTGGTTTTTTTTTACTGTTTCTGTCCGGCCTTTTTAAAGGGAGAAAAGATTTAATAATAATGTACTTTGTAGCATTATTTATGATCATCAGTTAAATCTGGCACATTTGAGGTGGCTTTATTTTACAAAGTTCATGGCTGGAAGACAGGTTTTCACAGTTTTTCTGTAAATAGTCCATTATTCTGAATCTTTTGACCTGGGATTTTTTGTCCTTGAAATTTAGTTATTAATTTAATTGGTGTACTCCTTGGGGATCCATTTATCTTATCTTTGTAATCAAATAACTGGGGTTTAAGCAGATGCTAAGCAGAAAACCAAGAGAGGGGGTCTAGCTCAGGAGGAGAATCCTTTGTCCTTCGTGACTATTCTCAGGGGCCTTCCTTTCCCCACTAGCTGCTCTGGGGCAAGGAATGCCAGCACCCTATGCTAAAAGTGGCCACCATAAACTCTTACATTTTGATCTAAGCTCAGTTTCTATTTTTCTGTGTTCTTTGAAGTGTTAATTAACTATAACAATCTAAGATGCCAGTGGTCGCTACACGTGGGCAAAAGGCAGAAAATGATTTGTAGTCTGATTCAGTTGGCATCTTCATGCCAAAAATGGAAACTAGAAGTTGATGATGTAACTAAACGAAAGTGAAGCATGCAAGGCCAGTCTACTGAGAGCGTGACTTGAATTGAAGCCGAAGAAACGTCTAAGGAGGCTTTCTTCTATTTTCTGACCTTTTCATATTATGAACAATAAGGACATCCAACCTCATCAGGTTTTAAGGAAGGCTGTTCAGTTTATCTTCATGTAAGTAAGTTACAATGAGGTCAGAAAACATCGAAAGTCTAAAGTTGCCAAAATGATGCGTAAACATTCAGTACGCTTTGAACAAATTTCAAAATGCATTTTCTGGAGGCTCTTGACAAAGAAAGTCTCCAGTGGTAGATTTTGTTTTTCTAAGACAAGCACCGGTAAAGGTCAGCAATCATTAGAGATTTGGACCCACTGCTAGTAGTTGATTTTTCTTCATGATGGTTAGGAACACTTAAAATGGCTCATTTGTCTTTATCATAGTGTCTCACATGTCTACTGTTTTCAGAGTAGCTGCAAAATAACATTTTCTATGAATAACTGTAATTTAGCAATAATTGGATGCCCAACATATAAAGAGAATGATACACAAACACATACAACATCTGCTGTTATTGTCACTAGCAGTTGAAGGCACATGCTGACTTGTCCCATCATGTATGTGCCAACATTACATTGAAGAAGACCTTATTTCTCAGTCAACATATTTTGTACCTTGGGGAAAACTCAGAAATAATAACCATCTTAGGAATATCTTTATCAAGGCCAAAGAAAACAAAGGGTTATATTGGGAGACTAATGCAAACATATTAAAAAACAAAAAGTAGATAACAAATGTGATTGTGGGACCTGCAGCCTGTGACAAAACTGTGATGGGAGAGGCAGCCCTCACAATATGAAGTAAGGGGTTCTTTACCTGAACTGTTCTGTTTGACCTTGTTCTTGTCTCTTCTCCGTTTTGTTTCTCTACTCATGGGAATCTCTTCAATGAGAGAAATAAAGTCAAGAGAAAAATAAAACATTACCTAATGACAACCAGTAAAGGAACCTTGGCTGATTCCATGAAAAAACAAGAGCTTTGATTCATTAAACAACATTAGGGGAGAAGATGGCGGAAGAGTAAGACGTGGAGATCAACTTCCTCCCCACAGATACATCAGAAATACATCTACACGTGGAACTGCTCCTACAGAACACCCACTGAACGCTGGCAGAAGACCTCAGACCTCCCAAAAGGCAAGAAACTCCCCACGTACCTGGGTAGGGCAAAAGA
>NC_041214.2:52406780-52408193 GCF_002837175.3 Physeter macrocephalus | reverse complement strand
CGGGAAAAAGTCTGGAGCTGCCGAAGAGGCAAGAGACCTTTTCTTCCCTCTTTGCTTCCTGGGGCGCGAGGAGAGGGGATTAAGCATGCCGCTTAAAGGAGCTCCAGAAACGGGCACGAGCCGCGGCTATCAGCGTGGACCCCAGAGACGGGCATGAGATGCTAAGGCTGCTGCTGCCGCCACCAAGGAGCCTGTGTGCGAGCACAGGTCACTGTCCATACCTCCCCTCCCGGGAGCCTGTGCAGCCCGCCACTGCCGGGGTCCCGGGATCCAGGGACAGCTTCCCCGGGAGAACGCGCAGCGCGCCTCAGGCTGGTGCAACGTCACGCCGGCCTCTGCCTCCGCAGGCTCGCCCCGCATCTGTACCCCTCCCTCCCCCTGGCCTGAGTGAGCCAGAGTCCCCAAATCAGCTGCTCCTTTAACCCTGTCCTGTCTGAGCGAAGAGCAGATGCCCTTGGACGACCTACGCGCAGAGCCGGGGCCAAGTCCAAAGCTGAACCCCAGGAGCTGTGTGAACAAAGAGGAGAGGGGGCAGTCTGTCCCAGCAGCCTCAGAAGCAGCGGATTAAATCTCCACAATCAAATTGAAGTGCCCTGCATCTGTGGAATACCTGAATAGACAGCGAATCATCCCAAGTTGAGGAGGTGGACTTTGGGAGCAAGATATATTATTATTTTCCCTTTTTCTCTTTTTGTGAGTGTGTATGTGTGTGCTGCTGTGTGAGATTTTGTCTGTATAGCTTTGCTTTCACCATTTGTCCTAGGGTTCTTACCAAACCGTTTTTTTTTTTAGTTTTTCTTCTTAATAATTATTTTTTATTTTAATAACTTTATTTTATCCTACTTTATTTTATCTTCTTTCTTCCTTTCTTCCTTTCTTCCTTCCTTTCTTCCCTCCTTTCTTCCTATCTTCCTCCCTTCCTCCTCCTTTCCTTCCTCCCTTCCTCCCTTTCTTCCTTTCTTCCTCCCTTCCTTCCTCCCTTCCTTTCTTCCTTCCTTCCTTTCTTCCTTTCTTCCTTCCTTTCTTCCTTTCTTCCTTTCTTCCATCTTTCCTTCCTTCCTACCTTTCTTTCTATCCTTTCTATTTTATCTCCCTTTTATTCTGAGCCATGTGGATTAAAGGCTCTTGGTGCTCCAGCCAGGAGTCAGGGCTGTGTCTCTGAGGTGGGAGAGCCAACTTCAGTACACTGGTCCACAAGAGACCTCCCAGCTCCACGTAATATCAAATGGCAAAAATCTCCCAGAGACCTCCATCTCAACAACAAGACCCAGCTCCACTCAACAACCAGCAGGCTACAGTGCTGGACACCCTATGCCCAACAACTAGCAACACAGGACTACAGCCCCATCCATTAGCAGAGAGACTGCCTAAAATCATAATAAGGCTACCGACACCCCAAAACACACCACCAGC
>NC_041214.2:52404529-52405279 GCF_002837175.3 Physeter macrocephalus | reverse complement strand
AATGAAGGAAATGATAGCAAAGATCAATAAAACTAAAAGCTGGTTCTTTGAGATGATAAACAAAATTGATAAACCATTAGCCAGACTCATCAAGAAAAAAAGGGAGAAGACTCAAATCAATAGAATTAGAAATGAAAAAGGAGATGTAGCAACAGACACTGCAGAAATACAAAATATTATTAGATTACTACAAGCAACTGTGTGCTAATAAAATGGACAACCTGGATAAAATGGACGAATTTTTACAAATGCACAACCTGTCAAGACTGAACCAGGAAGAAATAGAAAATCTGAACAGACCAATCACAAGTATTGAAATTGAAACTGTGATTAAAAATCTTCCAACAAAAAAAGCCCAGGACCAGATGGCTTCACAGGCGAATTCTATCAAACATTTAGAGAAGAGATAACACCTATCCTTCTCAAACTCTTGCAAAAGATAGCAGAGGGAGGAACACTCTCAAACTTATTCTATGAGGCCAGATGACATGATACTATACATAGAGAATCCTAAGGATGCTTCCAGAAAACTACTAGAGCTAAACAATGAATTTGGTAAAGTAGCAGGTACAAAATTAATGCACAGAAATCTCTGGCATTCTTATACACTAGTGATGAAAAATCTGAGAGTGAAATTAAGAAAACACTCCCATTTACCAATGCAAGAAAAAGAATAAAATATCTAGGAATAAACCTACCTAAGGAGATAAAAGACCTGTATGCAGAAAATTATAAGACACTGATGAAAGA
>NC_041214.2:52396254-52402084 GCF_002837175.3 Physeter macrocephalus | reverse complement strand
AGAGTGGCATGGACTTATATATACACTACCAAATGTAAAATAGATAGCTAGTGGGAAGCAGCCGCATAGCACAGGGAGATCAGCTCGGTGCTTTGTGTAGACCTAGAGCGGTGGGATAAGTAGGGTGGGAGGGAGATGCAAGAGGGAGGAGATATGGGGTTTTATGTATTTGTATAACTGATTCACTTTGTTGTAAAGCAGAAACTAACACACCATTGTAAAGCAATTATGCTCCAATAAAGATGTTTAATAAATAAATAAATAAATAAAAATAAAGAACGTTAGGTTGGGAGACACCTTAGATGTTATCTACTCCAACCCCTGATTTTATAGATGAAACTGAGGTTTATTCACTCTTCATTCATTCATTCATTCATCTATTTATCTATTCATGCATTTGATAAATAGATATTGCCCTAATCTAGGCACTGGAGAACAAGAGAAATAATATCTCAGACCTACTGAATTTACATTCTAGTGAGAGACAAGCAATAAAACACATAAATATCTGGTCACTAAGTTTAGATTATGATATGTGCTGGGAAGAAAATATATCAGGATAAGAATCACTAGGGGCTAACTCTAGGTCGAGTGGTCAGGGAAGGCTTCTCTGAGGTAGTGGCATTTGTGTTGAGACCTGAATGATAAGCAGGAACCAGCCACAGAACATTCCAGCTCGAGGAAGCAGCTGACACAAAGCTGCAAGGTGAGAATGAGCTCAGCAAACCTGAGTAACAGCATGAAGGAGCCTGGTGGGCAAAAGGGAGGGGGAGAGGATGAAATCAAAGAGTTGGCCATGGTAAGATCACAAAGGCCTTGTCAGCTGTGGTCACAGGTTTAGATTAAGAGAATCTAATCAGAAGAGCTGAGTGTGCTGTTTTAAGCAAAGGAGTAAGACTGTGACTTCCTTAAGCAGAATCAGTTTAGAAGCATTTATTGAGTGTCTCTCTTTTTTTTTTTTTTTTTTTTTTTTTTTAGTTTTTATCATATACCTTTTATTCTATGGGTTTTTATTCTTTGTTTTAAAACCTCGCTTTACAATGGTGTGTTAGTTTCTGCTGTATAAAAAAGTGAATCAGCTATACATATACATATATCCCCGTATCCCCTCCCTCTTGTGTCTTCCTCCCACCCTCCCTGTCCCACCCCTCTAGGTGGCGAGAGTACATGGCATTGGTACTGGGATTGGATAAGGGACCAGGTTATGGAGAATTTAAAATCTAGATTAAGAATTTATTTTATTTTGAGGGCAAAAGAGAGTTCATTAGAGGTTATAGAAGAGGGGGAAGCTATGATGAACAGTAGTTCTATTCATTAATGAATACATGGAAAACTGAGTATGGAGAAAGGAGAAAAGGAAAAGATTCTTCTCAAGGTTTTGAATTCTAGTTCCTGGAAGAAGGATGGTGCTATTGCTGGAAATCCTCAAATTATGAAGGGGACGCTGTTCATGGGCCGATAACGAGCCAGGGTCTGAAAACACTGACAGCAAGGAGATGGCGTGCTCCTCATGCAGGGCTGGGCTGCAGGGAGTTGGGGATCTTGGGCAGGAGGTTCAGATTTGACTATCATCTTATATTGCAGGTGGCTAAACTATGAAGTAGGCTCTGTTAATGAGTGAAAATAGGTAGAGAAAGTACTGAGGAATGAGGACTGAGCCTCTGTTTATACCCAGACTCAAAATGGAAAAGATGTAGACAGAATGACAGGTAGGGAAGCAGGACTGGAGAAGCACAAATGTACTTTTTCTCCAGGAATGTGCTGCCTGCTTTTCTTTCCTTATGACTCAACCTTGACCTTTTGAACCCAGCTCACATTCTCCAGGACATTTTTTTTTGGCTTTGGTTGGTTACACCCAGTGAATCTCCCATTAACATGCCATGCCTGTTCGTTACTACGGGACTCTTTTCTGACTTCCCTATTGGATTATAAATTTCTTGAAAGCAGAGATGGTGCTAACCCCAGTGCCTAACACAGACTTGGGTCCATCAGTAGATGTCTGATGAATGACTGCATCCAGAACTGAGAGAGAAGATGGCTTTGAGAAGAAAGGATGGTAGGCAGGAGTAATACATAATGTGGTATAAAATACTAAGCATTGATGGGAACATTTGATTCCGGAATAGGGGTCATTAGAGATCTTCAAGTGGCAGAATCGCTACAATAGGATTGGAGTGGCCTGACAAAGAGCTCACTGAGTAGGGGGGGAGGGGTTGTAGAAGGGAACAGGTGGTAATAAAATGGAAGTGGAGGGGTCATTTGCACCCCAAATTTGGTGGGGAAATAAAGGAGATATAGAAGAGGGGGGGAACAGAAGTTTTGTTCATTTTTTAATTTTTGTTTTTGAGATAAGGAAAACCAGGATCATGGATAAATCATGAGTAAATCCCCCCCCAAACTATAGTTAGCTATTATGCCTACATAATGCCAGACATTCAGACACTTTTTACATTGTGCCATCCACCTTTACGGGGAAACTTCCCCTCAGGCACAAATTAGAACTGAAGGTGGTGGAACCATATTACATCATGAGCTATGACTAAATGCTCTGCCAATAGTCAGTCTAAAGATTATTTTAACCTAGATGGCAACTGCAAGTTTTTATTTATTATTTTAAGAACCTTTAAAGCTGTATTTCCACAAGAATGAATTGCTGGTTCATTTATCAGGTGTGAAGGAAGGGATGTTAACCGGTAGGCCTGAAAACTTGGGAGAAGGGATAACCTACTTAACTCATTGTTGGTGAAGGTGTGGAGAGGTTCCTGACAGGACTGTGACGTAAGGTGGAGGGAATGCCAAAAGTTGATTGATGTCCTTCCTTTGGGTCAGAAAGTGTAAATTTCTCTCACATAGATTTTGAGGTTGACAGTATTTGCACCTCCAAAATTTTATTGGCATGTAAGTTTGAAGTTAAAATCCATGTAGTCATCCTATTTATTTCAATTAAAATATGCCACTGCCTCTGGTATACTTGTGCTCAGATTTTCAGACTGATAAACTCCTATCTACCTTCAAGGACCTGGTTGTGAGGTCACCTCCTTTCTCTAACTCTCCCAGTAGAGTAATTTGTTTCCTTCTCCGTGTTTCTTCAGCACTTGTCGCTGTGTGTACTCTGTGGTGTCGTAATTTATTTTGGACACAGTGTCTTTTCTGCTAGACTGAGCTTTTTTAAGCCAGGGTCCTGTTTTAACACTTTCTGTGTCCTCGGCACCCAGCACAAACCAGCCAGAGCAGGCTTCTAATACAAGTCTGTTGAGTGGATGAATGAAATGGCAGGGAAAGGACCTTATACACACTTGGATTCTTCTTAAACACATAGTTGATCAATTTTGTTTTTAAGACCTACCTGTGTTGAAAAACAAGAGGCAACTGTGGGGTGAGGATTAGGTGAGAAGAGATGAAGCCAAGCAATGATGCAGCTGAGGAGTTTCAGGAAAAGGAACCACCTGGAGGCTGCTGATGGGGTGGGGTGAAGGAAGTGCAGGGGACTGGCCGGAGTTTTTCAGACTCCTGGATGGTACGCCAGGGAGGCTCTAACGTTATGGAATTTGCATGGAGCAGGGATGGGGAAGGCTCTTTCTTGCATCTGAGTCAGGCACATCCACACAAGGCTGCCTCTGGTGGAAGAAAGTGAGCTGTGTTGGAAAACAGGTAAGAAGAATCTTGTTTCACTTAGGACAAAACTAATTTTCAGAAGCCCACAAAAAGATGCAAAGGAAACTTTTGAAAGGCAGAAATTGCTCGTAGAAGTTTCTAGACAACTGAGACTGATCCGGACACACTTGCATGTGGTGATAGCTTCATCATGCAAAAAGATGTTTTTTTCTGAGCTCTTTTGGTAAAAACTATGGTCTTTCTTCTGTCCTATACTGGAAGAGTCTTCCCAGAAAATATAATAACCTTCTGTCTCACTGACATATAATATTTCACTTATTCTCAAGAGTTTGCCTGCTTCTTAAAAAATTCAAAAATATTAAAACTAGATAATTTGTTTAAGGTTTGGCAATAAAAAGTTCCACTTATATGAAAATATAATACATTTAAATGTAAATTTAATTAATCCATTAAATGGTTTATTTGAACTATAATGAAACCTAATGATTTTGTGAGCAAATCAAATTACAATTGATAATATTTCATGTTCCATAAACTAATGAGTAATTTTACATTTGTAAAGGTATAAAGGAATGTTTTAAACCTTAATTATAGGGTTTGCATTTTTTTTTCTCTCCAGTTCATTGCATTTCATCATTTCTTGAAATTTTCAGGAGATTTGTCATCCCTAATTGCTGTGAATTGAGAAAGGCTGACACACAATTGGGGTGTGGGTTGGTGAGAGAAAGCGGTAGGAATTTCCTGGCCTTGGTAAGGTAATAGGGTAGGATAATAAGATCAAGGATTTGGGGAAAATCATGTGAATAGGAAATTTTTCCTACAGTGGCTTCTCTGAAGGCCCAGGTGTGTTTCTATGCTATGTGGCATGTAGTAAGTGACTGTCCCAGCCTCTTGTGACTATTTGGATGCCTCAAACCAGCAGAGTAATAGAAAGACTTGGACTTGGGTCTCAGCTTTGTCACACATACCCTGGGTGATATTAAATAAATAATTTAACCTTTTCATGCCTTAATTTTCTCATTTCCAACATGGAGCAGCTGATATTTGCCCTACCTACTTAACAAGGACGAAATCATAAAAGTTACAGAATGTTACAGCTGAATGTAAGCATCTACTTCTACAACAAAATCTTCATTTTCTGGGTCAGAAGTTAAGTGACTAGATTAAAGAACGCAAAATAGGACTTCTTAGCACCTGTACTAATTGATTGTGCATGGCCTCTTGCCAAGGAGGGATCTAGATACAGTGTTTCCCAGACTTCGAGTGTCTTTCTTTCTGGGCATCTTCTGTGTCTAGTGTTCCAGGGAACACACTTTGGGGAATGTTGGTGTTGTACCATAATGAACAAACTACACTGGGATTGTAGGGGGCCCCTAAAACTAATGGAGGACACTTTGAAACAGATAAATTTCTGAAAAATAAAAGGCTAATGATTACTTCAGTCATGACTTCTTTTATAATCACAAACTGATGAGAACTGGATGATCTGAATTACAAATCAGAATATTTTTAGTGTCATAAAAAGAATCATTTATTGTCATCAGCCATATGTGATGACAACTATCTCCTTTAAATTTTGTGGAAACACAATGGAAAGTATCAGAAGAACCTCCTTTACTGTTTAGAATTTTACACTGCCAAGCAGCATTTTATTTTATTTTTTTAACATCTTTATTGGAGCATAATTGCTTTACAATGGTGTGTTAGTTTCTGCTTTATAACAAAGTGAATCAGTTATACATATACATATGTTCCCATATCTCTTCCCTCTTGTGTCTCCCTCCCTATCCCACCGCTCTAGGTGGTCACAAACCACCTAGCTGATCTCCCTGTGCTATGTGGCTACTTCCCACTAGCTATCTATTTTGGTAGTGTATATATGTCCATGCCACTCTCTCACTTTGTCACAGCTTACCCTTCCCCTCCCCATATCCTCAAGTCCATGCTTTAGTAGGTCTGTATCTTTATTCCCGACTTACCCCTAGGTTCTTCATGACCTTTTATTTTTTTTCTTAGATTCCATATATATGTGTTAGCATACGGTATTTGTTTTTCTCTTTCTAACTTACTTCACTCTGTATGACAGACTCTAGGTCCACCCACCTCACTACAAATAACTTAATTTCGCTTCTTTTTATGGCTGAGTAATATTCCATTGTATATATGTGCCACATCTTCTTTATCCATTCATCTGTTGATGAACATTTAGGTTGCT
>NC_041214.2:52394518-52394868 GCF_002837175.3 Physeter macrocephalus | reverse complement strand
TTATAATTTTCTGCATACAGGTCTTTTATCTCCTTAGGTAGGTTTATTCCTAGATATTTTATTCTTCTTCTTGCATTGGTAAATGGGAGTGTTTTCTTAATTTCACTTTCCGATTTTTCATCACTAGTGTATATGAATGACAGGGATTTCATTAATTTTGTATCCTGCTACTTTACCAAATTCATTGATTAGCTCTAGTAGTTTTCTGGTAGCATCTTTAGGATTCTCTATGTATAGTATCATGTCATCTGCAAACAGTGACAGCTTTCCTTCTTTTCTGATTTGGAGGATTCCTTTTATTTCTTTTTCCTCTCTGATTGCTGTGGCTAAAACTTCCAAAACTGTGTTGA
>NC_041214.2:52392077-52393757 GCF_002837175.3 Physeter macrocephalus | reverse complement strand
TGTTACGTCTCCTTTTTCATTTCTAATTCTATTGATTTGAGTCTTCTCCCTTTTTTTCTTGATGAGTCTGGCTAATTGTTTATCAATTTTGTTTATCATCTCAAAGAACCAGCTTTTAGTTTTATTGATCTTTGCGATTGTTTCCTTTATTTCTTTTTCATTTATTTCTCATCTGATCTCTATGATTTCTTTCCTTCTGCTAAATTTGGGGTTTTTTGTTCTTCTATCATTTCTTTATTAACTAGTGTATTGTTTAGCCTCCATGTGTTTATATTTTTTACAGATCTTTTTCTGTAATTGATATCTAGTCTCATAGCGCTGTGGTTGGAAAAGATACTGGATACGATTTCAATTTTCTTAAATTTACCAAGGCTAGATTTATGACCCAAGATATGATTTATCCCGGAGAATGTTCCATGAACACTTGAGAAAAATGTGTATTCTGTTGTTTTTGGATGGAATGTCCTATAAATATCAATTAAGTCCATCTTGTTTAATGTATCATTTGAAGTTTGTGTTTCCTTATTTATTTTCATTTTGGATGATCTGGTCATTGGTGAAAGTGGATTGTTAAAGTCCCCTACTATGATTGTGTTACTGTCGATTTCCCCTTTTATGGCTGTTAGTATTTGCCTTATGTATTGAGGTGCTCCTATGTTGGGTGCATAAATATTTACAATTGTTATATCTTCTTCATGGATCAATCCCTTGATCATTATGTAGTGTCCTTCTTTGTCTCTTAAAATAGTCTTTATTTTAAAGTCTATTTTGTCTGATATGAGAATTGCTACTCCAGCTTTCTTCTGATTTCCATTTGCATGGAATATCTTTTTCCATCCCCTCACTTTCAGTCTGTATGTGTCCCTAGGTCTGAAGTGGGTCTCTTGTAGACAGCATATATATGGGTCTCGTTTTTGTATCCATTCAGCCAGTCTGTGTCTTTTGGTGGGAGCATTTAATCCATTTACATTTAAGGTAATTATCAATATGTATGTTCCTATTACCATTTACTGAATTGTTTCGGGTTGTTCTTGTAGGTCTTTTCCTTCTCTTGTGTTTCTTGCCTAGAGAAGTTCCTTTAGCATTTGTTGTAAAGCTGGTTTGGTGGTGCTGAACTCTCTCAGCTTTTGCTTGTCTGTAAAGGTTTTAATTTCTCCATCAAATCTGAATGAGATCCTTGCCGGGTAGAGTAATCTTGGTTGTAGGTTTTTTTCCTTCATCACTTTAAATATGTCCTGCAACTCCCTTCTGGCCTGTAGCATTTCTGCTGAAAGATCAGATGTTAACCTTATGGGGATTCCTTTGTGTGTTATTTGTTGTTTTTCCCTTGCTGCTTTTAATATGTTTTCTTTGTATTTAATTTTTGACAGTTTGATTATTATGTGTCTTGGCGTGTTTATCCTTGGGTTTATCCTGTATGGGACTCTCTGTGCTTCCTGGACTTGATTGACTATTTCCTTTCCTATATTAGGGAAGTTTTCAACTATAATCTCTTCAAATATTTTCTCAGTCCCTTTCTTTTTCTCTTCTTCTTCTGGGACCCCTATAATTCGAATGTTGGTGCATTTAATGTTGTCCCAGAGGTCTCTGAGACTGTCCTCAGTTCTTTTCATTCTTTTTTCTTTATTCTGCTCTGCAGTAGTTATTTCCACTATTGTATCTTCCAGGTCACTTATCCGT
>NC_041214.2:52376714-52391714 GCF_002837175.3 Physeter macrocephalus | reverse complement strand
CGTCCGGTGGTGTGTTTTGGGGTGTCTGTGGCCTTATTATGATTTTAGGCAGCCTCTGTGCTAATGGGTAGGGTTGTGTTCCTGTCTTGCTAGTTGTTGGGCATAGGGTGTCCAGCACGGTAGCTTGCTGGTCGTTGAGTGGAACTGGGTCTTGGTGTTGAGATGGACATCTCTGGGAGATTTTCGCCGTTTTATATTACGTGGAGCTGGGAGGTCTCTTGTGGACCAGTGTCCTGAAGTTGTCTCTCCCACCTCAGCGGCACAGCATTGACTCCTGGCTGGAGCACCAAGAGCCTGTCCTCCACACGGCTCTGAATAAAAGGGAGATAAAGTAGAAAGAAAGAAAGAAAGAAGGAAAGAAAGGAAGAAAGAGAGGATAAAATAAAATAAAGTATGATAAAATAACATAAAGTTATTAAAATAAAAAATAATTTTTAAGAAAAAAAAATTTTTTTAAGTAAAACAAAAAAAAACAACGGACAGACAGAACCCTAGGACAAATGATGAAAGCAAAGCTATACAGACGAAATCTCACACAGAAGCATATACATACACACTCACAAACAGAAGAAAAAGGGAAAAAATAATCTATCTTGCTCCCAAAGTCCACCTCCTCTGTTTGGGATGATACGTTGTCTATTCAGGTATTCCACCAATGCAGGGTACATCAAGTTGATTGTGGAGCTTTAATCCGCTTCTTCTGAGGCTGCTGGGAGAAATTTCCCTTTCTCTTCTTTGTTCGCACAGCTCCCGGGGTTCATCTTTGGACTTGGCCCCGCCTCTGCGCGAAGGTCGCCCGAGGGCGTCTGTTCTTCGCTCAGACAGGACGGGGTTAAAGGAGTCTCTGATTCGGGGGCTCTGGCTCACTCAGGCCGGGGGTAGGGAGGGGCACGGATGTGGGGCGAGCCTGCGGCGGCAGAGGCCGGCGTGACGTTGCACCAGCCTGAGGCGCGCCGTGCGCTCTCCCAGGGAAGGTGCGCTCTCCCGGGGAAGGTCCCTGGATCAGGGGACCCTGGCAGTGGCGGGCTGCACAGGCTCCCGGGAGGGGAGGTGTGAAGAGTGACCTGTGCTCGCACACAGGCTTCTTGGTGGCGGCTGCAGCAGCCTTAGCGTCTCATGCCCGTCTCTGGGGTCCGGGCTGGTAGCCGCAACTTGCGCCCATCTCTGGAGCTCCTTTAAGCAGCGCTCTTAATCCCCTCTCCTCGCGCAACAGGAAACAAAGAGGGAAGAAAAAGTCTCTTGCCTCTTCGGCAGCTCCAGACTCCTCCCGGACTCCCTACCGGCCAGCCATGGCGCACTAGCCCCTTCAGGCTGTTTTCACCCCGCCAACTCCAGACCTTTCCCTGGGATCCGACCTCCGAAGCCCAAGCCTCAGCTCCCAGCCCCCGCCCGTCCCGGCAGGTGAGCAGACAAGCCTCTCGGGCTGGTGAGTGCCGGTCGGCACCGATCCTCTGCGGGAATCTCTCCGCTTTGCCCTCCGCACCCTGATACTGCGCTCTCCTCCGCGGCGCCGAAGCTTCCCCCCTCCGCCACCTGCCGTCTCCGCCCGTGAAGGGGCTTCTAGTGTGTGGAAACCTTTCCTCCTTCACAGCTCCCTCCCACTGGTGCAGGTCCCATCCCTATTCTTTTGTCTCTGTTTATCCTTTTTTCTTTTGCCCTACCCAGGTACGTGGGGAGTTTCTTGCCTTTTGGGAGGTCTGAGGTCTTCTGCCAGCGTTCAGTGGGTGTTCTGTAGGAGCAGTTCCACGTGTAGATGTATTTCTGATGTATCTGTGAGGAGGAAGGTGATCTCCGCGTCCTACTCTTCCGCCATCTTCTCCTGTCTCCAAGCAGCATTTTAAAGTTTAACGATTGCCATTTTTATGACTCGAATGCCACACTCACAGTTATTGCTTCTTTCTATATGATGATGTCTCCTACTGCAGAGGGACATCTCTGCTCCTTGGACAATACTGTCACCTGCCACCATGTGATGGCTTGGTCTGGGAATGGTGGTGAGGGTGACCTTGTCTATATATACCAGATGGGGCAGCCACTAGGGACTCACTGTTCTCGAAGGAATGGAAGAGTAATTCAGTCCCTTATAGAAATCCCTTTAAAATAAGGATGTTGGCAGTTTGTGTCCTCATATCTAAGAAATATGGAAACTAGAACTCCAGAGAAATTTTGAATTTGGAAAATTGACTTTACCTTTCGTTGTTTCAGTTAGATGGCTGGGTGCTGGTGGTTGAGGAACCCACCCTTGGACCAGGGAAGGGGCTCTTTATTTTATTCTCCAGAGCACTGTTTCTTTTGTTTCTTTCCTTTTTAAAAAAATATTTATTTATTTATGTGGCTGTGTTGGGTCTTAGTTACGGCACGCGGGCTCTTCTTTGTGGCGTGTGGGCTTCTCTCTAGTTGTGGCACAGGCTCCAGAGAGCATGGGCTCAATAGTTGTGGTGCCTGGGCTTAGTTGTCCCATGGCATGTGGGATCTTAGTTCCCCAACCAGGGATTGGACCCATGTCCCCTGCATTGGAAGGTGGATTCTTAACCACTGGACCACCAGGGAAGTCTTCAGAGTACTGTTTCTTAACTTTTACTTTTCGAGATGTATCCCTTTTTGATTCTGCTGAAAGCTATGCACCTTCTCCATAGAAAAATGCATAGAACTGGTAGAATCTGGTAACTCATAAAAGCCCTGTGATTATTCTTTGCTTAGAGCTAGAACCCTTTGCATTTAGAATTACTCTGTGTTTCAAAACTAACCTGACCCCTGTTTTATTTTCCCAAAAGGAAATTTAGAGTTCTGCATTAGGAAGATAGGTTGTGGGAATACTGGGGTCCCTCCTCCAAAGTTATTTCTGTTAATTGTATATTGGGATTGACTACTTTATACTTTTTCTGGTTTGAACAGGATGCTTGCTCTTGGGTAAAGATGACCTCTTTCCTTCTCATGGGAAAAAAGAAAGTTTCCCACTGTAAGAAATGACTCTGAGAAAGCTTTGGTTGAGAATTCATTTGATTTTGTATTTCGGATAATAACCTAATATATTCCAAAAGAGAAGATTTGGATTCACCTGTCAGAACTAGGCTAGGCTGCTTAACAGTGACTATGTAGGTTTGAAATTATACCATTCAGTTGTTTCTGAAAAGTATATATTACCACTCCTTTCAAAGTGTCTGCCAACAAATGTCAGGAGAAGCTATAATTTACAAGGCCAGAAAATGTTTTAGAAATAATTAAAGCATCACAGACAGGGAGAAGAAATTTTAGAGATGTCTTTGAGCCAGCACAAACTTTTTTTTTCCTGGGCAAGTTAGGATCTCAAGGCTACAAAAAGATGTTAAACCTCATAGTTCCTGGCATATACCAGTGTTTGTGCCCTCTAAAAATGAGATCTACTTATAACGTAAAATGGAAATTTTAGGATAATTGTCCAGAGTGTGGTAATGGGCATTGTTATTTCGTATTCCACATGTAATTAAGGATGCATCAATATTTTGCAATGTGTAATACCTGCCCATACTTGGCAAATTTTAGATATAAGAACATGCCATAGCACAATGTGGGAAACCAACATAAGAACTCGGTATGCTAGGTATGAACTGAGCAACTTTACTTTAGTGCTTAATAAAATATTTGTGTGTCGGAGAGACTAATGAATCCAAGACACGTGAAAATGAACTTGGGAACTTGAAGTTAGGTCTAGTCTCAGACTACAGCAAACTATAGACACAGAAGAAAACGCAGACCAAGTAATTTCCTTTAGCTTTACTTACTTCCAGGAAAAGTGAAAGATTCTTGTAGAGGCCGTTTGTACTTCTTTTTTGGCTTCTTAGTGAATGAACTCCCTTTCTGTTTGAAGAACTTCCCATCTTCAGAGTCTTAGTGGGAAAGAGAGAACACATTCCACTATGGGAGTGGAAAAGGCCAGATGAGGGCTCTGCCAGCCTCCCTGAGAGCCAAGGGCAGGAATGTGGCTTTGCTGACTTAGATTCAGTAGGTAGTAACATAGAAGCAGGAACTGCTGGGATTTGTGTAGGTTGTAGACAGACTCCATTCAGTAAGACTCCATGCAATGGAGCTAGGGCTCCATTCTGGTGTGTATGGGTGAGGGTGTCTAGCTACAGGGTCCTACAGCCTGCACTGGGGATGCCAGCAGTGCAAGAGGCTGATGACTGGCCAGGTCTGTGCCCAAGAGCAGTGGGGTTCTCACAGGACCGTCCTGAAGTACGGTTTGGAACATTGTTATTAGTTTGTAGCCTCAAGTCTGGCTCTTGGCTTTCTAGAGAGAAGCCTTTTAAGAATTCCTTTTCTGCCTAAATTAGAGGTGTTTTTGTTGCTACTAAGAACCCTGACAAATACAACTCATGCTTGATTATGTTGTATTTTAAGTTCCCTGCTGAGAAGCCATAAAACCAGGTTTTTTTCAATGTCCAAAACTTAGCATGGGCTTCCCTGGTGGCGCAGTGGTTGAGAATCTGCCTGCTAGTTCAGGGGACACGGGTTCGAGCCCTGGTCTGGGAAGATCGCACATGCCGCGGAGCAACTGGGCCTGTGAGCCACAGCTACGGAGCCTGCGCGTCTGGAGCCTGTGTTCCGCAACAAGAGAGGCCGCGACAGTGAGAGGCCCGCGCACCGCGATGAAGAGTGGCCCCCGCTCGCCGCAACTGGAGAAAGCCCTCGCACAGAAACGAAGACCAACACAGCAAAAATAAATAAATTTAAAAAAAAAACTTAGCATAATTGTCCATCATACAGAGAAGAGATTGGAAAACATTGCAGACTTGATTGTGGTGCTTAAGATAACACAGCTTTGCCTTATAATCTTGACATTGTCTCTTACTCATGTTGTGTGCCAGCATCACATTTCTACTTTGAAGAATATCAGGCAAGAACAAAAAGTTACATTCACTTCCAAGAAAAAGTTACACACCTACCAGTGAGCAAAAGCCAGAAGGAAGAGCTCCAAGGTCTTTCCAAATCAAGGTCCTCAACACCGGATGCCCATTAGAATCCCCTGGGGAAGCTTTAAAAAATCCTCAGGCCCAGGCCCCACCCCAGATCAATTAAACTCAAGTCCCTGGTGTGGGAGTTCAGGCATCAGTATTTTAAAGTTCCCCAGATGATCATAATGTGCAGTGAGGATTGTGATCCACTCTGAATGGAACCTTCTCCCTTGCTCTGAGCTCTGGGTGTGGTTTCAATATCATGTGTATCGAGAGGGACTATCGACTTGTCTGTAACATATATTCCCTGAAATAGCACTGACCTTTTTGACTTCCATATCGTATTGCCCTGATATCAGATTCAGTGAAATTGGGCACTAACCCTGACCTGTCTCCTTTTACCTTTGCTGCTTGCTAGGTTTCTCTGGCCCACTGAATGGCTTACTGTGGATGCTTATCTGCATATAATAAAATTCAATTCGTTTTTCAAACTATATTCCATGCAGCCATTTTTCCATATACATTTCTCCACCCTTCCATTTTAAATTTTTGTCTTTAAGCAGTTTAGATAATTGCATTTTATATGTGCATGTGTTTTTTTTAAGGCATGAGAGAATACATTACTGTGTTTAATTTTAGATATCAATTCATCCTGCGTGCTAATAGGGTAGGCTTTAAAATGTGTCAGTCTCTACCTTTTACAATGATTGGCTTTAGTTGGTTTTCCACTCAGAGTTTGGGTTTGGATTAAAAATTAAATATGCTTTAACTCTTCTCATTATACCATTTTGCATACATCCAATTAAATTTTACTAATTAGCTTTCTACCATCATTAATGTTTAAATGTTGTGTGTTCAGGCAAAGTCACTGTTAACTTCCAACTATTCATATTGCCAATTATCTTACAATCAGGTTTTATTTCAGTATGGAATTCTTTCACACACACACAAAAATATATATATATGATACTGATTGTCTCTATTATAACTGGAGTGTAGCCTGACCTTAAAGATATGTTTATAAGATTTACCATTCAGTTAGAAACGTTACAGGGATAAAGATAATATATCATAATCCTTAACTGAGGAAAAATGGAAATCTGTTATATCCACCATTTAACAAAAATCAGAAATTCTGACTTAAGTGACTCATTTTCCCTGTAATATATACAACACTGTAAGCTCAAGAGAAATTTTACTTTTCACTTGTACTGGATGGAGTGTCACAAAATCCATGTAAAATTTATTTTATTCTAGATATGAAAAACCCAAGGAGTCAAATTCTCTCCAACAGGGGATAATTCTACATGAGATGGCTTTTTCCACTTTCTGCTTAAATGTTTTACTTATATTTAAGTAATTAACTAATGCAACAGAATTGAATCATGGAAGGAACTCTTAAATAATAACTGAGATGCCAGAAATGAAAATAGCTTATATTTTGCAGAAAAAAATGAGATGTAAGAGAATACTCAGTTGGTATTGGTGTGTCATTTTTCATAGAAAAAGAAAAGCTTTATAAGCTTAGTTTTAGTTTTCGTCTCAATATACACATTTATGATACACCCATTCTTTGAGAAATTGATAGACATCAACGCACATTACATTGTCACGTGGTCATTGAAGATGCAATGAGATGATAAGCTTCTTGAGGATTCGGACTCTGTCTTCTCTTCTGCATATCCTCGTCTGTAAGACAAGAGGGTAGGACATGATGATGGTTAGCGCCTTGACCATCTCCACAATTCGAATTCTTGGCTTTGCCCTCCAAAGCCTAGCACAAAATTGAACTGTTAATAAATACTTATAAATATACCCATGAGAATGATGTTACTGTATTTCACTGATTCAGAGATGGACTTTTTGTTTCACTTTTATCATCTCTGAAATCAGGATTCATATTATAATTGATGTTGTGTCAAAGATCAATTGGCAGTGTGTTCCTTGTTGTTTTTTTGTCCCCCATTCTTAGTCACATAAACATGAATGGCGCATCTTACAATAAAGGAGGACTTCGAGTCAATGAAATAAGGCATTTATTCCTACTTCTTTCCAAGAGAAATTTGAAGCAGTTTATCAAAGTACATAAAATAAGGTAAAGTAAATAGATGTAATATGTAAAAATAGAATAAAACCAAGGTAAGGTGAATTTAAAAAATAAAACAAAACAAACATATTACAAGGTCTTGTCAATTTGCAACTCTGTACTCCAATTTTGGCTCTGTTTTTCTTGTTGTCTGAGGCAAAATGAGAAATAAGAATGATACTTTCTTCCTAGCAAAAGCTTAAAGTGGAGGTCTGGGTAAAATTCTTTAATACTCAATAAATATGCTATGTACAAACCAGTTTCCCATATCAAGATTTTTCTAGGATCTCACGCACCTCCCTTCTCTCTTTCCCGTGCCCTGGCAACATTTTTCTTTCCTTTATAAATTTCTTATCCTGACTATATTATGTCTCATTTGTCACTTCCTATTAATTTCAGCTTATCAAAAAACCAATACTTAGTGTTTTTCAGTGACGAACCAGTCATTGGGATTTCAAGCGCTACAAGAGCAAACACATCCCTGACTTTATGCTTTTTTTCCTCAACTTCAGTTGATAAGATTAGGATGATGCTATTTGAGACCTAGAACTCAAACAAATGGTTAACGTTTAAAAATACCTTGATGTGTTACATTTGTTGTAGAGGTTATCACAGCAGTAAGTCTATTTAGAATTTGTGGTTATTTCGGCTTTTTTTTTTTCCTCCCGTCACAGAGTGTATTGATATATGTGCCTAGATTCTGGTGTTTATCATCACCTTGACACTGTCTATTAACAGGCTGTGGAGAAAAATATCCATCTGAATAAAGTGACAGTATCACAGGCTGGATTGTGGGGCTCAGTTTTATGATGGACCAACTGGGCTGTTGCAGTGTTGCCTCAGTGAAGCAATCCTTTGTTTAGTTAAAAAATAAATATTCAATTTTCTATGTTAAGTCTAATAGAATTACTGACTAATTTTATTATTTGCCCCCTGGATTTTTATATGCATTGAAATATATTTTTAAAACAACATTAAGTAATTTTAAATATTTATATACAACTTTTATCAGCATCTTTATTCAGCTTGTTGATTAGATTTGTCTTGATTATAATTATATCAGATTAAACATTTGATATAATATTTAAATGCACTCAACTTTTTTGTAATTATGATAGTTACATATCATGTATAAGTTAAAACTTCTTACAAAGTTTTATGGGAATGTATGGGACATTGGAGATGCTGAGTGGTATTTAATAAAACCCAATACAAGATTTTTAAAACATTTAAAAATCATTTACTCCTATTTCCACAGGGCTTGTGCTGTGTTCAGGATACAATCTGATGGTAGAAAACTGTTTAATTCGTCTTGGTAATAAAGAAATTGAAGATGTTTTCCTATAGAACAATTAGTTCTTGAAACAGAAGCATGTGTCAGTTGAAGTACATCTGTGATACAACCGCCGCTTCTGCTGAACATAAGGTTATCTCTGAGTTGTTTTAGCTGAACATGAAATGGGATGTCCATGACAATTCAAGGCTAGCGGTCCATGTGATTCTATAATTACTTTTGCCACTTTGCTTTTGTGGAGTCATTCATTATGAGGCTGGTCTTATCTTGTCATACCTCCATATCATTAGCAATGTTTTAGTGTATTAGTGACCAAATGCAGGTTTCACGGTTGGCGATTAGAGTGGGTCAGCTGCCAGCAATGAGGGAGATTTGAAACTCTTTAATTGTCCAGTGAATTTCTGTTACATTATAACAATAATATTGAACTCATGTTAAATAGACATTTCTCTAATGAGTAAGATACATGAAAATGAAGTTGTCCATATACAGAAATTAAGCCAATAGGCCTGGTTAACAAAGGATAAGTCATTGGTATTTTCCAAGTTAAAATAAATTGACAATCTAACATTACTCTGACTTACTGAAAAGATTGCAAATCTGAATGTCTCAGGTTTCAAAGGGGAACAGAAAGAAAAAAGGACCTGAACCAAAACTCAATGCTAAGATGTGATGAGTTGATGTGAAATATCCTCCATTCTGAGCTCAACTGTTTTGGATCAGTGGTTCATTTGTATGAACTTAGTGTTTTATCCAGTGAAGGCTCCTTAGCTCCCCCTATCCACCCTCTCACCTCCACCACTGCTTCCTCCCTCCTCTGCTGAGTACTTCTTTCTCAGTTGGTCTAACTTTCCTTGGTAAAGGTCAAAGTGAAGGTGATATACTGGGGATAGGGTTAAATTTAAGTGATGTTGTCATTTACAGAAATATGGGACGGTTCATTTCCTTTTAAAACACAATTTGTCTTTTTCTGGATAACATTTTCAATCACATACAAATGAAATCATTTATTTGGTAAGGGCTTTTAAAAAACCCTTAAATTAAGATGTCTCTGTTACCGAAAGTAGGGTCTGGCTGCTCACCACTCAAAAGCCAATAAAGAGGCAAGGTTGGTGGAAAGGAAAGTTTGCTTTATTTCAGAGGCTGGCAATGGGGGCGGGGCAGGGGTTGTGGCAGACTCATGTCCAAAGGCTGACTCCAGCCACTGACAATCATAGGCAAGAGCTTTTTTTTTTTTCAAACTATTTATTTATTTATTTATTTTAACATCTTTATTGGAGTGTAATTGCTTTACATTGTTGTATTAGTTTCTGCTGTATAACAAAGTGTATCAGCTATACGTATACATATATCCCCATATTCCCCCCATCTTGCACTTCCCTCCTACCCTCCCTATCCCACCCCTCTAGGTGGTCTCTGTGCTATGCAGCTGCTTCCCACTAGCTATCTATTTTACATTTGGTAGTGTATATATGTCAATGCAGCTCAATATCAAAAAAACAAACAACCCAATCCAAAAATGGACAGAAGACCTAAATAAGCCCGAGCTTTTATAGGTGAAGGGAGGGGGCTACATGCAGAAACAGTAGTCAGCTCTGACAGTCACCTTGAAATTGGTCATCAGTGGTCTGACCAGCATCATCTTGATTGCTTTAAGTACAGTTAGTCTTCAATTCCAGGGTCAGTTTGTTCCCATTTCTTTGAGGTTAGTTCTCGGAAGTGTGGCAGCTTATGTCATGGCTACAGTCTGGTCATCGTGTAGTTAACTTCTTCCACCTGCTGGGGGTTTCAGTATCTATAAGACAGCTCACAGGATATGGCTCAGAATATTATCTATAGCCCTTGAGAAGGAACTAAAGGTCCTTGATTTGCTCAATGACTAAATTATTATTATTTTGTCCTGTTTGACTGTTTTCTCTTGCTTCTGCATTTTCTCACTTCGCTGATTAAACATTCTTTGACTAAAGTATTTCTACAGATAAAAGGCAAGTCGAGGACACGGGGGCAAGGACCATAGGGTCCTGCTCCATTTCATCTCCTCAGCTGAATTAATCATCTTCAGATTCATTTGTTTTTAATGCTATGGATTATTTTTGCTTTGTGTGTGAACTATAAAGTATATAAGCAGGTAATTTTATGGTAGCGTATTTCCAAACACTTAAAAGATTTATGAAAATGTGGGGCTTTTAGTTTCAAAATAAATTATAGGAGAAATAATTGAAATTTTAAATTTAATCACAGGTCAAGAAAATAAACTTAAGCATTCCATGGAAATGTTAATAAGATGCCTGGATTGCATGAGTATAAAATTTGGAATGTTAGACAAGGAAATGTGAACTTTACTAACCAGCTTAAACAAGATGAACAAGTTGTCATTGCAATGAAGACCAATTCTTTGGTGTTTTAGGCTTTTTGTCTACATTGGCATCTATGAAATCAAATGTTTTCAGGTCACTGGTACAAAATGGAAGCATTAAATTGGGGGGAAAAATTGAGTTAGTTCAAACTGAGTCTTGATTAACTTGAAAAGATATGTTAACCCTTTTAATCCATCCCCAGCTGAGGACTGCGTGTCTTACAGCATGACTGGGGATTTGGAAAGCATTTTAAATTGAAGGCATTCCATTTCATGTAGGAGTATATATCTGACCACAAAAAGTTGGCTTAAAATTAGATTTTATGAACTCTTTTTTTGGTAAGAGAAATAAAACACTTAAATCTTACACAAAAAAGGTAGAATCAAATAAGAAACGGTATCTAAACCTTTTAACTAGAAATAATGGTTAGATTTTGTCTTTCTTTGTCATGTCTCACAAATAACCATGAGGTTCACATAAGAATTTTGATGCTAATATAATCTAAAAGGGAAAAGAACTGATTCAAACTAGTCTCCTGCTGAAAGAAATTTGCCCTAGATAAAGGCCAAAATCTTGAGGATTTTCGTCTGTGTAAAATCTCTTAAAGAAAAATTTTGTGTTGTATTAAATTAAATGTATGTTATTTTGATATTTTTTTTTACATTGGTGAATTTACTGAAAGGTTTATCATTAAGTATAATAAATGCAATAAATGTTACATCATTTTTCATGGAAGACATTTCAGAAAAAGTAGAGTCCAAATAGTGTAATAATAAATCAAAATGAAGAAAAAACACCAAATAAATCTTACATATATATAATCTAGATCCAGACTGTTGTGTAAAAAGAAAATTGTAGAGACAGTGCAATTGGACCATGTGAATCATTTTTAAAGAATCAAGTTCACAGCTGGCTGGACTTGGGCCATACTTTATTATCTGAGAATATTCTTTTCTGCTTTCCTCAAATTTGGCAAATGTATTACAACATCTCATCTGTCAGTGCTAATACTGAAAGGCCATCTAAGCTTGAAATTTCCCACATTCTGTCTTATAAGTTATATCATGTGAGTGGGCCAAAGTCTCTGCCAGCAGGCCCCAAACCATGAATAAATGAGAGAGCAGCCCATTAATAAATAGTAGTTGATTCAAGGGGAGGGTCATGTGTATTGAGGAAAAGTAGTTCATGTAGGAGACCCAACTCTATGTGTTTTTAGATTTTGGTGGTACCTCTAAATGTATATTGAGTTTAAGCAGTATATAATACATTACCTAGAATTCTCTAGCTAGAAGTCGATTTTTATTTTTGAAAAATGCACAGGTCTTCCTTTCCAAATTAGGGGACAATTATGATTTTGTTGGCTTTCATGCTTTTTCAAATGGCTTAAGATCAGAATTTCTCTATGGAGTTGTAGACATTGTTATGGATAGAATGCAATAATAGGCAAACAAACAGCTATCTGGAATAACTAAGTTAGCCAAATTAAAAAACAAACAAACAAACAAAACAGTGACCTGCAGTAAGTTAAAGTGATTGAAAAAGGTAAAAATATAAGGGAAAACTGTTTTTTAGCTATAGTATCAAATGCAATATTGAGAAAATTACGTAGGTGAGATTTTTGTTTCCTTATTCAAACAAATTTATGAGATAGTCATACATGTATTACCAAGAACATGGAACAGTGAAAAAACAGATATTGAACCTTATTTATTTATTGTACCAAATTGGAAATTATAACCCAGGGATACAATTTGATTTAAAAATGTCTCATGAACAGCAACAATCTTGAGTTTATAACAGTCCTGGATTATAGTCAAATGTTTGTATTTAACTTTGAGCAGTTTTTCCAAACCAAACCACATTTAACAAGTATGATTATCCCTATCATTGTTCTAACATTGTAATGTTCACAAGGGAAGAGAGCTTACTTCATTATAGGGAAGTTATACAGAGGAAGGTAATGCACTTATTAGTTGAGACTGTAAATCCTACTTACCTCTTTGTTTTAGAAGACAGGTACAATCTATTCTAGCAGTTCTCAGACTTTAGCATGTATCAGAATCACCTGTAGGCCTTGTTAATACACAAGACCTATCTTTGGATTTTCTGATTCAGAAGGTCTAGGGTTGGGATGAAAATTTGCATTTTTAACAAGCTCCCCAGTGATGCTGATGATGCTGGTTTGGGGGCCACTGGTTTATTCTAACTCCTTTCCCCCCTCAAAAAAAGAGGGGTATGTTTTTCAGTTATTGTTCATTTTTTAAAAATATCAAATCGTTATTGTTTGAACCTGACTCTTATGAACCCAGGTTAAGTGTTGGGACTCAGACTGAGGACTTCAACTGGCATAATGATACATTGGTGTAATCAGGCTTGGGCTGTGGAAAGGCCTTCTCAGAATATGAATAACTTTATGGTAATCGCATGTAGCTTTCCTAACTCCTGGGAAGAAAACGTCCTATGGGAGATTGTTCATTAAGTTATTTCTTAGCATTAAGTATTTTGTAATAATTCAGTTGATATTTATTGTGTTCACTGGATGCGTCCTGAGCTAAATATTTTGTGTTGTTGGACTAATCCTCACAACTGTAAATAAAGTAAGTATTGCACCTCATATGGGTGAAGCAACTTGTCTTTCATAAATAGCAGGGCTGGAGCTCTTAACCATTTTCAATATTGTCTCTATCACCTCATTCTGCCTTGAGAACTTAAGCAGATGGGTCTTGGGAAGTTAGTGAAAATCAATCAGGAAGACCTTGTATTGAAAGCAGTGTTTAAGCATCTATGTTGACTTCTAACCCTCTTTGCTAGAGCAGTAGTATTCAAATTAGGGACTGGCCCTTGGTGTCAGATGAGTCATTAAAGTGTACAAAGGATATATTAAAATTTATATTAATTTATATAAAAAAACAAAATCAAACCACTAATTACCTAAGATAAAGATTGCCACTGTTGCTCTCAGTGCCCGCCTCACCCCTATACCCACTGAGGATCACGTGATTCCTGAGGATGGGCCAGAGAGGGCATTTCAAAGTGGAGGGGATGGATGCAGGGCATGTGGGGGACCCTGACCTCCATGTTGGTCTTTAGATGTACTGCTTTTGATGTCAAGTGGGTTTTTTTGTTAACAAAAAACTTACAAAATAGATAAGTAGTTTAACAAGATTCCTGTAAAGGAATTGGTTTTCATCTAGTCCTAACAATGCAAAATAAGTAACTCACCAGAAAACTGCAGAATTGATCCTTCTCTTTTCTTCCTACCAGATGAATTCTTCTTCAGCCACTTCACACAGTAAAATCAATGCTGAGGTAATCAAACTCTGACAAGACGTTCAGCCCAAAATACTCAAAATTATCAGGAAGGCTGTTTGTCATGTGGATTTACATAGAGTGTTTTAAAATCATGAACCTTGCCCTAAGCTGATAATGTGTCTTGAGGTATTAGCTATTAACAGCAATATATACTATACAGTATACAATTTATAATAAATGAATATGTTTGTATTGTGGGTACATGCACAAGAATTTTTCTTTTTTCTGAGAGCAATATGCAATTAAAAAAACTTGGAGATCATTTATTGCAACAATGAATTTTTCAGCTGGTAAGGAAAGCTTTTCAAACACCTGACATTTCTGGATCTCTATCGATCTTGCTATCTGATAGAGAAATATACAGCTTTTTGGTCTGACTGAAGTTACCTTAAGGTTGGTTCTCTATGTGTAAGTCTCCTGTAAAGTGGAAATATGCATAGAATTGTTGTGAAGATTGAATACATTAATGCATGGAACATGCTTAGCACAATGCCAGTCACATGGTAAAGGTGCAATAAATTTGGGCTCCCTTGTCCCCTTTGTTATGTGACTAGAAGAAGAATACCTTATACAGTATGAGCAAGAACTTGGTAGACAAGTTAATGGTTTCTATGCTTGGATTTCTTGGGTCTCACAAATAGGCTCTGGGAATGAGTCCTTTAATGACTGAGTTATCTGTCATTATATCTCTGAGTTATCTTGATCATAGAATTTGTTTCCACTCTCTAATTCTCTTGTTTTTACCTACAAAAGAAACTTCTGAGATGCTCAATATATCCTAACATAGTAGGTAAGAGAAAAATAGAATATGGAGGACTCGTTTAAAGTTATACTTTAAAAGAAATTGTTTCTGGGCTTCCCTGGTGGAGCAGTGGTTGAGAATCTGCCTGCTAATGCAGGGGACACGGGTTCGAGCCCTGGTCTGGGAGGATCCCACATGCCGCGGAGCAACTAGGCCCGTGAGCCACAACTACTGAGCCTGCGAGTCTGGAGCCTGTGCTCTGCAACAAGAGAGGCCGC
>NC_041214.2:52360162-52376682 GCF_002837175.3 Physeter macrocephalus | reverse complement strand
AAGCAAAAATAAATAAATCAATTAATAAACTCCTACCCCCAACATCTTCTTTAAAAAAAAAAAAAAAAGAAAGAAATTGTTTCTAAGGGCTTTGAAAGATCTGAAGGGTTATGATTAAATTTCAAAATGGCTAGTACATTTCTATTTTGGAAAGGCATTTTGACACAAGTCTAATAGCTGTCCTTCTTTCAATCAATTTTAGATTTGAATAATCAGAAAAAGATCAGGTTCTTGCAAAGTAGGAGAGTTCCACATATTACTATTATATTTGCAGCAAACCTAATGCAAGATGTCTTTTCAGGTATCAGTGAGACTTAGCTCCATGTGCTGACTTCCTTGCACCACCCCCAGCTTTATTGAGATATAATTGACATATAACATTTTGTAAATTTGAGTGGTACAATATGATGATTTGATACACTTATGTATCGTGAATTGTTTACCACCATAAAGTTAGTTAAAACATCCTTCATGTCACATAATTACTATTTTTTGTTGTTATTATTATGGTGAGAACATTTAAGATCTAACCTCACAGCAACTTTCAAGTATACAATATAGTACTGTTAACCATAGTCATCATGTGGTACATTAGATTCTGGGAACTTATTCATCTTATAGCTGAAAGTTTGTATCCTTTGACCAACATCTCCCCATTTCCCCCATCCACCTACCCCTGGAAACCATAAATTTACTCTCTTTTTCTATGACTCTGACATTTTTAGATTCCACATATAAGTGAGATCATACAGCATTTGTCTTTCTCTGTCTGACTTATGTCTCTTAGCATAATGCCCTCAAGGTCCATCCATGTTGTCATAAGTGGGAGGATTTCCTTCATTTTTATGACTGAATAATATTCATATATATAGGTATGTATGCACACATACATTGTACATACATACCACATCTTCTTTATCCATTCATCTGTCAACGGACACTGAGGTTGTTTCATGTCTTGGCTGTTGTGAATAATGTTGCAATGAACATGGGAGTGCAGATATTTCTTCAAGACAGTGATTTTATTTCCTTTGGATATATACCCAGAATTGGGATGTTGGATAATATGGTAGTTCTATTTTTAATTTTTTGAGGAACCTCTATACTGTTTTCCATAGGGGCTGCACCAAGTGCTGACTTCTTTGAGTGGTTTTGACACCTCTGTCAACACTATGACATATTTCGCCATAGCTTTTGGAGTTTTTATGTTTCAAAGCTTCATTGCTTTTAACTGACTTTTTTTTAACCAGAAAAGCTATACTTTATTTACTGTTTAATCTCATACATGTATTATTATTCCCTGTCTTTTAGATTTGCCTCCAAACAACTCAAAATATTTTACCTCCAAACAACCTTAAATATTTACAAATATAAGAACTATTGAGAAAATAACTTTGGCACATGTCACTCTTTGCCTTAAATGAGCCCTTCCTTTCTGTACTGGATCAAATGCAGGCAATTGTTAACACTTAACATTGGATTGCACTTCAGTGAGTTTATATCTGAACAGTGTAAATAAACCATCTTATGTTCTGCTTAATAGTGTACTGCTGCTTTCTAAAAATTTCTCAAATAGCCAATGCACAAAGCTTCTATACTGGGACTGATTTTTTTTTTTTTTAAAGTTCATTGTGAATAGCAAGATAAACAACCCGTGGACTAAATTCTGTGTAAGTGTGCATACTTTAAATAGGGTTAAAAAACTCCTTAATGTTGCTATTTCTTTAGCTTGGCAGTAAAACAAAATCAATGCTAATTTAATAGGAGCTCACAAACCAAGTTTTGCTTTCATTGCCCTTTTAAAAAGAGTAAAGGGCTGTAGTTATAACAGAATTAGTAATTGCTTGGTTGATATGCCTGTTGAATAGCAGATGATTCTTATTCAATCCACTCCTTTTAAAATTCATTACCTTAATTTTAGATATATTACTGAGAACAAGACCGTTGATCAAAATGGTTGCATTAAACCTGCTTATAATTTTGCAAAGTGATTTTTAATTCCCCCTAAACACCCTTCCTCCTGGCAGAGGGAAAAAATTACTCGTGGGCTGTTCAAAGTTGGCTCTGTTTTTCTTAGATGATCTTTAATTACACTTTAAAGCAGAATTTCTTTATGGGGAATTGAAATTCTGCTTGTTAGAAAATTACAAGGGGTATTTGGGGATCTGCTGTTAGTTGCAGGAACAAATAGAGAGATTAGTAAGACAAATGATGAGTAGTCTAAAAAAATTACCTATGGGAGAAAATTATTAGACCAGGGAAGATCTGGCTGTGGTCATGATAGCTGCCTAAATTATGAGCTTATCAAACCTGTTCTAGAAGCTGCTGAGGAGAGAATAGGAGATTTATATTAGCCACTAGGAACCACTGGAGGAGTCATCTTGTAGATTAATAAATTTACTGTGGCCTGGTCTCATACCTCAGCTCAAACCAGCAGTGATCTAGGCTGGAGTTAGAGTTGAGGGAAGAGGAAGTGAGGTCCATGAGCCCAGGATCATTGAGGAACCATGTACAGATGGAACCAGGGCAAAGGGTTTATAGTGATATTTTGGAGAAGGCAGGGCAGAAGGTGCACCATACAGGGCAAAATAAATGGGAATGTCTTTTCTCTTTTGAAGAGTCCAAAGGTGATCAGAATTTGGTGTAACCATCATGTCACTAGTAATCTTTCTAGTATGAGAGCCTCCCATATCATGGTGACATAAGACCGACAGGATGGGAGAAACAAGAGCTGATAGGCCAAATATGTGAGGTAGCAACTTTATTGGAACAATTTGAACGTTTAATAAACAGATTTTTTAGCTTTCTTTATGGATGTAGACATTTCCAAGGTGAAATGTAATATTAACCTCTGGGCATATACCTAGAGCTGGAGAAAAAGGAACTGAGTGAGAGTTAACGGGATGAGGCCAGTGAGGAAAGGCAAGGAAGTCTAGAGGAATTAAGTACACAGCTCTGTCTTATACTTGATATTTTGACTTTCTGTAAGGTTTCACTCTAGTGTAGAAAGCACAAAATTCACCCGGAGACAGGTTTTATGTCAGACAACTTATCCATCCCTATGTGTGATAATTTGAAAACTCCATACCTTAGTAAAAGATCAGTACATAGTTGGTGTTTAGTAAAAATGTGTTGACTCAATGAAATAACAAATTTATAGATGATTTTGTCAGACAAAGATTAGTTTTATTTACAAATGGGTTGATTTTGAGGAGTTAAATTTTTTATCCAGTTTTTTTTTTCTTAAACTAAAAATGGGAAGGCCTCTTATTACACCAAAGCTTTCTTCCTAAGATTTGCACTTTATTTTTAGTCATTGTTTGGGTATTTTGGAAAACTCTGAATAGATCCAAGTCAATTTAATTACTTGTTAAATGACTATTCTGTATAAAGCCCTCCTTAGGCATGGGAGGATGTAGAGAAAATAAAATTTGTTCTGTGCCCTCAAAGAACTTAAAAAAACACTAGTAATATTTGTAATTTTAAATTGGGATCATAGAAAATGATAAAACGTAAGGTTGTAGGTGAGTACGGTGAAAGAGATAGACATTGTACCCGCTATGGTCGGGTCGAATGAGTCAATAGTATTGATCAAAATAATGACCGATGATGCTATTTACAGCTTTTCCATGAGTTCCTTGCCATTCTTCTGGGTATTGTCTAAGCAGATTTGTCTTTCTAACAGAAGTCATAACCACATAGGTCATGGAAGGCTTGTTTTCCATTGGTCAAACAGCATCAGGTTCTCTGCCAAAAATTTACAAGGAATAAATAATAACTTTATCAACAAGGAGGAGGCTTTAGAGGAGGCTTCTTTGCTGTTTATTGATGTTTGCCTTGTGGACTGACACTATGTTTTATACATCTTTGTTTTTGTCTTATTTAGAGCACAGCACAATGGAATATTAATGATTATTGAATAAACATACGAAGGGCTATAGACAACTTTTTTCTATTCTTTTATAAGTTTGTAACAGGAACATTTGCAAGGGTGAGAAAGCTTTTTAGGGTCATCCCTTTCTAGGTTCTAAAAATGCTTCAAGTGGCGGAAGGGTAACACTGAGACCACTTCTGAATGGTCCCCATCAGTGCTCACATTTCCCAGATCACAGGCTGTCCAGGGACAGACTGCCCATTTGCTTCACAGGTGAAACAATTCTGCCTTTCTGAATTTTGAATAAAATGCAGCACGAGAATAAGGAGATTATGGCCTCTTGGCTTAAAGCTTAAGCTTTAGTGTCAATATCCATTAACTTTTTTTTTTTTTAACAAAGAACTGGGGTACTGGCGTTCACCATATCTGTCTTCTATTTTCATTCCTTGATTGGGAAGACTTAAATCAGAGAGAGATACTCAGCTCACCCACCATACCCACACATGTGCATGTGCACAATACACACACACACATACAATCACAGCAACACATGGAGAAGAAATAGAGCAAATAATGGTGTATGTGTAGGGATAAGAAGCTGTTAAAATTTTTGGCAATCTTCTCATGTCTGAAAAATTGCAGTGTACATATTTGACCAAGGCCATCATGGTACCCTAGTCCCTAATCGTCAGCTTCATCATTTCATTTCTGAATGATTGAACTTCTGAAATACTCAGGAATTGGTTAACTGGATTAGCAATTCCTGAAAGGGAACAGTCTTAGAAGAACTATAATGTGCAACTTGAGCCTCAGGAACTTTAGTCTGAATTACTGTGGGACATTTTATTTTATGTTACTGTACAGGAAAACAACACAATTTTAATTTAAGTTGTAGCTGGAATGGTTCGTTAAAATCTGACAGTTATGCACTTACAAATACCTAACTTTAAATGACCATGAGATTCAGTTCTATTATCATTTACTTACTCCATGCTATAAGAACCTGGACAAATCTAGTGGTAGCAAAATATTGAGTTGACAATGTGCCTGGGACATGGAATTTCTGACACTATGTGGTTATTTTATGAGACCCAGCAAAGGTTTCCAACTGCACAACATTATATTCAAGGTAACCCAGAAATACTTTCTTAGTTTGGTAACTCAGTGATCCTCCAACATAGCCTCTCCAGATTGACCATTGGTATTTCCAAAGTTTGGAGGAGCTTAGAGCTTTGATGCATCACCCAACAATATTGGATCTCTCTGTGGGACCACTATACATTTATTGTTTCCTTTTTTTTTTTACATCCAAATAGAAATATACCATCTCCAAGGGGCTGTGAGAGTCTTTCTAACTAACTTAAATGGTAGTGGCAGAAAGAAAAACAAGATACAGTGTTTACCATTGGTGATTTCCAAATTGTTGTGTCTTCCAGATGAGTTAGAGGGGTTAAATTACTACAATGAATACCATTTTGAAAATGTTTCTTTTGGTATCCAAAGGCATCAAATTAAAATCTTAGTTTTGTGGAATTTTAACACAACCCACATTTGGGTAGTGGCAGTGGGGAACATCATAAGGGTTTTGACTTACTGTTATCTCGAAACTCTGCAATGTTAACTGACCACCAGCGTTGTTTTCTTTGGGGAGATAATGTTTTCCAGCTGTTGCGTTACCACCTCTTCCTTGTTTCTCTTATTTGAGACACCACTTGCTTTTCAATGTAACCAAACAGTTAGATCAGTGTTGAGTATATCACTAGATAAGAAAGAATAGACTGAGTTTAGAATACAGAGCCTCTCTATCAATTAGAAGTCAACTCTGAGCTTCAGGGTGATTATCATCAAGGCCCAGAGGAAGCTACCAGCCATTAAGCAAATTGCAAAGAGGTAACTGTCCTTTCCTGAAATGTAAAAGCTCTCATATATTTAGTTTTAACCAGACTAGGTTAATTGTTTTTTATTTACGTAGAAATGGAATTGTAGCAAATGCAGATGGGTACAAGATTCCAACATTGGCCTGCTTTACTCGATGTAGAGTCAGGAAAAGGGGCAATTGCCCATCCAATTCCCATATACAAGGGAACTTTTAATATGTGTCCACAAGGGCAGCCCACCCAATACTCCATATTGGCTTTTAAAATATGTCTTCTTAAGGCTCTCACAGATTTAATAAAACCTCCATCAAATTTCGGTGTTGCTGCAGCCCCAAACAATCAAATTTTAAGAGCTTGTGAGGCCTCACCTGGATTTGCACGGCACCAGAAATAGATGGAGTTTTTATTAAACCTGATCTCACACTGTTGGAGATGTCTGTGGAGTCAAGTGAATGAGCAACAGTGGGGCAGATCCAATCAGCAACCCTCCTTGCAGGCATCCCTTCAGCATTGCTTTCCTGTTGTATGTTGCAGTGTTTACATAGAATTTTCACAGAAGGATTCATTTAGGATTAACCTAATTGAATAAACACAAAGCTGCATAATTTATGGACCAAAATAGTTTTTCCTGGTAGGGTTGCTGACGAGCATTTCCTTTCTCCCTAATGGAATACTGCAAAGTCCCATATTGTTATAATCAGAATTTCATCTTTGAGTCAATCCAGTTCATTTGCATGATATGATTTTATTATAAGCCAGATGAATAAATAATGCTCATGAAGAGAGCCTTTTCTTCAAGCAAAGTAATGGATATTTTATATATATATATATATATATACATATATATATATATATATATATATATATTCCCTTAATGGAAATGGGTAAGTCCAGTAGCAGAACCTATCATTATGGGAATTATACTGAATTCTTATTACTGTTTCCCAAAAAAAGATAACTTAGGGAAATAATAAATATTGTGACTTAGATTTTGCTAATGAGACTAGGATAAATAAAAGAATGCATGCTGGGAAGATGGAGGAAGATCCTAGAAAACTAGCCTTCATGGTACTTCCCCATTTAAAAATCCACAACAATTCCCTCTTCCTTGTTAACGTCAAGTTTGAGCTTCTTTACTTGTGTTTCAAGAGCTTGCATAATCTGGCTCCATCGTAACTGCCCAGGCTGATTGACCTTGCTCATTACTACTTGCCCTCCATCAGGAATTGATAAGCAGTGCTAATCACTCCCCATGGGCCCCGTGCCTCATTTGCTGAAAACACATGATGGCCTTTGCACCTGCTGACCCCTCCACATTGAATGCCCAACTTCTGGTGCCTGCCAGTTTAAATTTTAGCCATCTTTACAGGTGCTGCTCAAGACCCATCATCTCAGGGATAAAAGAAGCAAACTCTGACTACCCCTTCCTATGGCGAATTTTTGCTTCTGTGATAGGCTGAAAAATGGTCCTCCAAAGATATACCTCTGTCCTAGTTTCCAGAATCTGTGAATGTAATCTTATTTGGAAAAAGGTCTTTGCAGATGCAATTAATTTAAGGGCATTGAGATGAGAAGATTATCTTGGATTATCTGGGTGGGAATAATGCCATCACAAGTGTCCTTATAAGAGAAAGGGAGATGGAGATTTGAGACACACAGAGAGAAGGGGGCAGTGTGACCATGGAGGTAGAGATTGGAGTGATGTGGCCACAAATCGAGGAATGCAGACAGCCCAGAAGCTGGAAGAGGCAAAGAATGAATTCTCCCTAGAGCCTTCGTAGGTAGTACCACCTGCTGACACCTTGGCTTTGGACTACTGCTCTCCAGAACCATGAGAGGATACATTTCTGTTGTTTTGAGCCATTAATTTTGTGGTAATTTTGTCACAGTAGCCACAGGAAATTAATACACCTTTGGAAAGTACTGCACATTTACTGTTTGGTACAGGTAAGCTCCAGATGGTTCCCTAATACTTCCTGTGTGGCTGCTCTCTTCCCAAATAGATTATAAGTTCCTGGCAGGCTCTCAGAGATAACTGGGATAGAATTGCTCCTAGAATATCACTGAATTCTTTTGGAATAATTTATTGGTTATTTTTAATATTCTGGGCAAGACAAAATGCTGGTTGTATTTCAGTGATCTACTGGCAATTGATGCTCCTGCTTCAGGTAAATAGTTCATCTCTAGAATGAGATTGTGGATCTATTAAACTGTTTTCTCTTAAGCTGGCTGTTGCCAGAGTGTAGTAAATGTAGGTCTTCCACATGCCTTTGCTATTTAGTTCGGTCTCCTGCTCATTTGCAAATCTTCTCTAAGGTGATTTTCTGATTCCAGGGCTGCTGACCCATGTGCAGTCCATTCTCATCTGTTACAGAATGTCAGCACTGTGACTTGCTCCGGCTCATATTTCTCCTCTTCCCAAAGGGAAAGAGACTAAAGGGCTTATGAGGTTGGCAGCATTGCATCTCAGATTAGCATGCTGGGCTTATGCAATTTAAATAGGGTTAGCAAAATTAGCAGGTACTGGAGACATGCACTGCCAGATCTCATGAGGCCAATACCTGCATTTCCCTTGTTGTCCAGGGCTCTCTGGAGCACTGCCCGCAGGGACTCAACATCCTTCCAAGGAACGTGGATGGATGGGGAATGAAGTTCAACACCCTATGCTGGTAGTCTTCTGACAACCCTTCAAAATGATTCCTTTATAAGAAAGCTGAATTTTCAAGAATTAATTCCTTCAAGTTCAAGGTGTTGGGCCTCATTGTTATATGCCCACTCACTGCAACTTTTATTTCATCATGAATGTAACTCTACTGGTAGGAGATATAGGCTGGTTCTATCCTTTAGAACTTTAGAACCTCTGAGGTGCACATTTAGGAATCAGAATTGCAGAATCTAAAGGTTCTTCTAAAGGAGATCTGAACTAGAAATGTTGACTCACCACAAGACCAATCTCTCAAGACATATGAAAACTTTTGATCAAATTAATCTACAGTTGCAATTTAAGGGTGTTAAATAGTAACCCATGGGGTTAGTCTAAGGGGAGCTTCAATGATGTTTCTAATCAAGGGGCTACTGGTATCAAAATAACTAGTGGCTTCCCAACTGTCTGTAGGAGAAGGACAGTTTAGATATGTTAAAAAAATAATCACATCCCCTTATTCTGCTCTTTATACTGTCCTCAAGTGGGTCCTCTTGGTGAGCCTGTGTGTAGGTTCTGTGGTGTTCTTAGTATGGCCTCCATGAGAGGAACCATGTAAGCAAAATCCCCTTGATAATGAGATAAATGTTTTTTCCTGATTTACTGATTCCACAATTTTACATGTTTAGAACTAGGTAACCCTACACAGTGTAGCACTTTTGTTAATTTCCTTTAGGTTGAAGAAAGCCCTTGGTAGAGGGAATTCTTTAGCTGGAAAACTATTTTAATCCCTTTCTGAGTGGTGGCCCAATTTGTTTAACTCTTCAGATATAGTTCAGGTAGAATGGACACAAAGAAGAGTCAACCTAATTTAAAAACAGCAATAGTTTATGACAACCAAAGTCATCCAATTGGCTTCTGAGTTACCCCTGAAAGCTCTAAATTAACTTTATTCTCAACAAAGTACAGGTCTGAATTTCTCAATCTGTCACTCTGTAAGAGGAACAGGTAGGCTATACGCTTAATTTTTACCACTAATCAGGACCATACTCAGTCTAACTAAATTGAAACAATTTAAGAATAATTTTAGACACTCTGTAGCATTTATTGGCTTATCAATGGCCTTTGATTCATATACAGGAACTGTCAGTTAGGCATGCCATCTGATCTTGATCTAGCCTTTTAAAGTTTCTTTAGAGCATTTGTCAATACACCACATCAAAAATCATAGTGGGCAAAACAAATTCCATTTTTAAGTAGCACAAGAAAGGGCTTCTTCTGTTTATAGTAATTTCTAATGGTTTTCTGTGGTTCCAATATGAATTGGATGGCCACTACCAAATGCAACACATACTTTACACTCTGCTGATTCCTGAATGTCACCTATGCTTAATATTGCCTTAGGATTCAGGGATTACTTCACAGAAGAGGGTGATACTTGAAGAGTGGCTTTGCCAGGCAGATAAGGAGTCAGAGAGCACTCTGGCAGAAGGAAAAGCATATTTACATGTAGGTGGGAGAAAGCCTGGCACCTTGGGGCACTTTAAGTGGTGCCTTATGGCTAGAGCATATTATAGTCCTAAGCTGTTGTCCCAAGCTCAGCCTTGGAAGATCTCAGCCTGCAGGTTTATCTCCCTAAACAGGTGAGGCGGTCCCTTGCTTTTTCAGGGAATTGCTTTGGTCTCTGCTGTTCATTTTATGTCTTAAGCCTGCTTTCACTTCTATGTGGGTTTCCTGAATTTTTTCCTTTGCCATCAAATAAGCTCCTTTCTCCTGCCCAGCCTTGGGGACAACAACTAGCACAGAGGTCTGCCAGGATTTGTATTCAGGCTTTCCCCCAAACAATCTCTGCTTTCATTGAATTCCCTTTGGTGGCAGCTTTCAGGCAAGTGATATCAGCCTCTGACTTTCCCAAGCTCTGTCCCAGATCTCATCCTTTGTCTGACTGGGATGGGGTTCTAGTGCCCAGGAAGTAAAACTGGAGTAGTGGGAAAGGGCCAGATCATTGAGATCCTTGCTTGTTAGGTTAAGGTATTTGGAGACTACCCATAGGGATGGTGAGCGACTGGGTGATTTTAAGCAGTGTATTGAGAAGATCAATATCCATTTTAGAAAGATGACCTTGATGGTTTGGTAGAAAATGGACAAGGTGCAGAGAATAGTTAGGAAGCTATATCAATGCTCAAAACTTCTGTCGATGCCCAAGTGAGAATTGAGGAACAAACGTAACAGCAGAGAGGATGGAGAGGGAAAGAAATTAAAGAGATTTTTAAAAGATAACGTTGATGAGAATTGTTGGTTTGGATGTTAAAATTGAGGAATGGGAAAGAGAGAGGCTAAGGGAGCTTGTTGGGTGATGGTGCCATACTCCCTGTAACTGGGAACCCAGGGGGATGATTAGATTTAGGAGGAGTTAATGGGGTGTCAGTGGACTTAAGTCATGTACATCTTGAGGTGGAGGCTCCTATGAGGAATCCAGGTGTAGCAGCCCAGGAGGCAGTTGAAAGCATGAGGACAGAAGGCTAAAGCTATAGTTCTATGAGTTGTCATTGGCAGCCATATGTCGTGGTGGAATATTAGTTAGCCCTTAAATTATAATTATTGAGACTAAGTAGCAACATGGGTACATGAAAAGATCAGGATACAAAATTTTATCTACTTTGGATTTCAACTATGTAAAATTATGTTTTATTTATTTGCAAATGAATAAAAGTGAGAAGGGGAAATGGAAAAATTAAACAGCAGATTTGTTAACATAGTGGGTTCTTTTTAAATTTAATTTTTCATGTCCAGCTTCTTTTCAAAAACAATTTGTGATGCCATGGAATTTTGTTAATTTTTTAAAAAATGATTTCTATTGTTAAAATGTTATTTGTATAATACATTGAAATTTAATATAAGATATCATATGAGAAAAAAACTTTCTAAACTTCCATGTGAATGATTATTATAATATGAACATTTTTTTTGCCTATCTTTAAAGAAGTGGTGTTTTCATAATTAACTTCTAGCACTTTCTTCTAAATATTTGTATTATTTTATCAATTCTCTACATCCTTTTGAAGATCACAGTGAGCCAGGGAATTTCCTGAAAACTCAGAATATGGAGAAAGCACAAGTAAAGTGATAGATGAAATTTGCTTGGATTATAAAACTATTTTTTTGAACAATTTCTATATGCCAGGCACTATGCCGATGATACATAAAAAGAATAAAGCATATTCTTCATCTTCAGGGATCTTAGAATTTGGTGCAGATGAAGGGTAAATAGGCAATTATTCTACAGCATGATTAGTAAAATCATGGATCCTTACCATAACTCTAAGGGAACACATCATAGGGACATTGGGGGCTTCCCAGAGGAGATGGTGTCTGCAGTGAGTCTTGAACTATTTATAGAAGTTGAGGTGAAGGGGTACAGGAGGTACTTGCTATGAAAGGGAACGCATCACATGCAAATACTCCAAGTAAGAAAGCACAACTGGTTTGGGAAATTTGTAGAAGGTTCAAAGAGCTAGTAGAGGGGGGAGTTAGGCTGAAGACAGAGCATGTCCTGAGTGGTCTTTTTTGCTATGCTTAGGATTTTGAACTTGGACCTGTAAGAAATGGGGAGTCATTGGATGACTTTTGCAAAGGGAGTAACATGATTAGAAAGATGATTCTGGGTGCAGTGTAGTGAATAGATCGGGAGGGACTGGGAAGAGAGGCCAACACAAGAGCTGTTGCTATGATGCAGGAAGAGAAATTAGAGCCTGAATTAGGTAACCAAGTGAAGGGAATGAAGATGAGAAATATTAATGCAGAGCAATCAGCAGTACTTGGTGACTGAGTGTAGAAGGTGAGGGAAAGAGAAGAGTCAAGGATGACTCCTGGGTTTCTGGCTTTGGAAATGGGGTTTCCCTCTTCCCTGAGATGGGAAAAACAGAAGGAGGAGCAGATGTGGGTGGGAAGATGGTAAATTAAGTTTCAGTACATTGAGTTGGAGGAGTCTGTGGAGAGCCATGTGGTGGAAATGTCTTGTGTGTGGTGATATTTACTGGTTGGGAGCTTGGATGAGAGATCTGGGCGAAGATGAGAGGGGGCTAAAATTGGAGCTGGCAATTGAAGGACAAGTCAGCGCTGTTCTGTGTGTGGCACATATAAGATTCATATGTAAGCTTAGATGTATCAATATATGAATTAAGGAATGGAGTCAATGGATCCTTTGGAATCAGAGAGCACTTCAGGGACTGTCTAGTCTATAAAATTACCGATGAGTCGGTGAGGATACTGAAGTTAAAAAAATGAGATTTAACAATGACAGAAGTTAGACTCAGAAACCTAGACTTTATGAATTTATGTCCAGTTCTCTTTCTGCTCTATATTGCTGCTGGGTTGGAGGTAGAAAAAATAACGAAATGAGGAAAAACATGAAAGAGGAAACTGGCTTTAGAGCAAGAAGCAGGAGTTTGCCTCTAAGTAGTGGGAAATGAAGCCACCATCCCTGACCCTCACACCCCCTACCTTCCTAGAAGGCATTCATTCAAATTCCCACGGATTGGCCACCATCTTGGAGCCCAGATTTTCTCCCTTTTCCCTTAGGTTAGGGGTTATTTTGACTCTGTGTGAAATTTATGAAGCACTGCTTTGTTCTGGGAGAAATTCTGTCACCTGTATGAGTCAAAAGCCATGACTTCCATTGCTCTGTGACCCAGGAAAAACTATGGACTTTCAAAAAGAAAGATGCAATTATGTAATAGCTTTCTCACTGCTGTGATGTTTCAGGGCAACCTAACTGTAATGTCATTTCCATGCTTCTAAATTGTTTTTATCGTAGATGAAATGAAATGAAGCTGTTAATGACAAGCTGAATGGGAAATGCATCTGGGACCTCTGCAAGGTATGCATCGGGCTGCCCTCTACTCCGTGAGAGCGACACCTTGCTTTCATTTTGCCCAGTTCTTCAAAGTGAAATGGTAAATAGCATTAGCAGATCAAGTCAGGAGGACTTAAGTAGCTTTGTAGTGAAACTTGGTGTTTCTTTGCTGTTGGACGCATTTGTGTGTTAAGTGCCCCCGTCTGTTCAGATCTCAGATGGGGAATTTTTGGATTTGGATAGTAGTGACTCACCCAGGTTGGTGGGCAGTTTGCAGGGTAGGTTATGTGTTAAAGAAAATCCGCCATTTCTTAAGATTGGCCTCACTGAGGCTTGGGTAAAAGGTTAGGAGGACAGACCGCGTTAGGCTGGAAGGTGTTTTATATTATCAAAGCTAGACTTTCTCAAGGCAGTTTGTCCTTTGGCCAGGGGGAAGATGAGTTTTCTAAATGACTTAACTAACTTCTTTTTTGGCATACTTTTACAATTGGTTCATTTCCAGGTACCAGAAAGAATGTAAATATGGAACGAATCAACTTTTTCCACATTTTTCTCTAGCAGTTCTTTTATGAAGAACAGATTTTCCATAGAGGAAATTAAAAAATACATAAAACTGAGAAACTGTGGTGTTGTTGAGAACGGCCTCATTTTCCATGTCACTTTGTAACTGGCAGTGCACACTGCATTCAAATGGCATTAATATAAAGCATGGAGTTTGTTTCAATTAGCTTCATTTTTCCTCGAGATGAGGAATTATCATAAATCCCTGAAATAACAGTTGACTCACAGAGATGCTTGTGTCATTGCATTAGGAATTTTTTTACATCTTTTTTCTAACTACATCTAGTTATAAAAATGATGAAACTCCGATTTAACGCATTTAATATGGGCCTTTTGCCTAAATTAAGAAGGGGGAGAGAAGGGCAATGGTATAACTCATTTCTCAAAGACAAATTATTTTTTTACAGTAAATTTAGGTAGAATGATTTTTTTTCCATTTTAGAGCATTTTTATACAAGAAACAAGAATTTTCATTAGCATTTGCTTCAGATTTTTTTCTTGGATGCCATTCTTTTGAGTGATCTGAAAATATTCTTCTGGTGCATCTGTAAACATCTGAAAATTCGATATTTGGTAAAAGACAATTGATATGGACAGCTCAAAAAGCCAGAATTTTATGCAAAGCAGTATCTGGATTGCCATCTAAATGAAAACCGCATGTCAAACAGATGCCATAAATATGAATTCAGACAAATGCCCATTGATAGTTTTTCCGTGGTGCATCTTAGATGGTTCAGCGAGTTACAGATCTTGAGAAGTACAGCCTGTTTGGTATGCTGAAGGCAAGTTAAAGTTCCTTTCTTTCTATAGTGACACTACAAGTCTAACCTTTATTGTCAGGGTCTCAGCTGAATTTTCTAACAGCAGATGAGTGGGAATTCATGGAAATAGCATGTGTTTCACCAGTTTCCTTTATTTCTCCCTCAGGACAAGCAGCTGTCAGGTCAGCCCCCCCATCGCAGAGCTTGAAGCCATCAAGAGCAGGGATATATTTGCCTTGTTCTGAGGGCAGGCTTTCTGCCGACTCGGGAGATCACATAAATACCTTCAGGCCAGCATATCTGAGTCATCAGTGAGTGACCTCCCTGACAGGCTGAAACCACAAAATGCGACTTATGGAGCCCTCGATGCAGGCTGCCCAGCGCCAGGTTCCACTGAAGCAATAAACAAGAAGGGATGAATTCATTCACATTCACACCCCCATTTTTCTACATGGTAGGAAAATAATTCCAGGGAGTAATAGTAACATAAAAATGCAGCCACATAACTTTTATAACCCTGTTTCCTCAAGTGCTTTACAATGAAATCCATAGTCTTTAATAGATCTTGTTCTGTATCCTAAGTTCTTTTTTAATTTAATTTTATTATTTTTTATACAGCAGGTTCTTATTAGTTATCCATTTTATACGTATTAGTGTATACATGTCAATCCCAATCTCCCAATTCATCCCACCCCCAGCCCCCCACCACTTTCCCCCCCTTGGTGTCCATACGTTTGTTTTCTACATCTGCGTCTCTTATTTCTGCCCTGCAAACTGGTTCATCTGTACCATTTTTCTAGGTTCCACATATATGCGTTAATATACGATACTTGTTTTCTCTTTCTGACTTACTTCACTCTGTATGACAGTCTCTAGGTCCATTCATGTCTCCACAATTGAAACGATTTCCTTCCTTTTTATGGCTGAGTAGTATTCCATTGTATATATGTACCACATCTTCTTTATCCATTCATCTGTCGATGGACACTTAGGTTGCTTCAAGGTCCTGGCTATTGTAAATAGTACTGCAATGAACATTGGGGTGCATGTGTCTTTTTGAATTATGGTTTTCTCTGGGTATGCTCAGTAGTGGGATTGCTGGGTGATATGGTAATTCTATTTTTAGTTTTTTAAGGGACCTCCATACTGTTCTCCATAGTGGCTGTATCAATTTACATTCCCATCAACAGTGCAAAAGGGTTCCCTTTTCTCCACACCCTCTCCAGCATTTGTTGTTTGTAGATTTTCTGATAATGCCCACTCTAACTGGTGTGAGGTGATACCTCATTGTAGTTTTGACTTGCATTTCTCTAATAATTAGTGATGTTGAGCAGCTTTTCATGTGCTTTTTGGCCATGTGTATGTCTTTGGAGAAGTGTCTATTTAGGTCTTCTGTCCATTTTTGGATTGAGTTGTTTGTTTTTTTAATATTGAGCTGCATGAGCTGTTTATATATTTTGGAGATTAATCCTTTGTCCATTGATTTGTTTGCAAATATTTTCTTTTGTCATAGATTAGTTGACCATAGGTGCGTGAGTTTATCTCTGGGCTTTCTACCCTGTTCCATTGATCTATATTTCTGTTTTTGTGCCAGTACCATATTGTTTTGATTACTGTCGCTTTGTAGTATAGTCTGAAGTCAGGGAGTCTGATTCCTCCAGCTCCATTTTTTTCCTTCAAGACTGCTTTGGCTCTTCCAGGTCTTTTGTGTCTCCATGCAAATTTTAAGATTTTTTGTTCTAGTTCTGAAAAATATGCCATTGGTAATTTGATAGGGATTGCATTGAATCTGTAGATTACTTTGGGTAGTATAGTCATTTTCACAATGTTGATTCTTCCAATCCAAGAACATGGTATATCTCTCCAACTGTTTGTATCATCTTTAATTTCTTTCATCAGTGTCTTATAATTTTCTGCATACAGGTCTTTTGTCTCCTAGGTAGGTTTATTC
>NC_041214.2:52358653-52359514 GCF_002837175.3 Physeter macrocephalus | reverse complement strand
ATTTTGTCGAAAGCTTTTTCTGCATCTATTGAGATGATCATATGGTTTTTATTCTTCAATTTGTTAATATGGTGTATCACATTGATTGATTTGCATATATTGAAGAATCCTTGCATCACTGGGATAAATCCCTCTTGATCATGGTGTTTGATCCTTTTAATGTGTTGTTGAATTCTGTTTGCTATTATTTTGATGAGGATTTTTGCATCTATATTCATCAGTGATATTGGTCTATAATTTTCTCTTTTTGTAGTATCTTTGTCTGCTTTTGGTATCAGGGGATAGTGGCCTCATAGAATGAGTTTGGGAGTGTTCCTTCCTCTGCAATTTTTTGGAAGAGTTTGAGAAGGATGGGTGTTAGCTCTTCTCTAAATGTTTGATAGAATTCACCTGTGAAGCCATAGTTGCCTGTAGTAGTCTCTTAGGATGCTTTGTATTTCTGTGGTGTCTGTCGTAACTTCTCCTTTTTCATTTCTAATTTTATTGATTTGAGTCCTCTCCCTCTTTTTCTTGATGAATCTGGCTAATTTATCAATTTTTATCTTGTCAAAGAACCAGTTTTCAGTTTTATTGATCTTAGCTATTGTTCTCTTTGTTTCTATTTCATTTATTTCTGCTCTGATATTTATGATTTCTTTCCTTCTACTAACTTTGGGTTTTGTTTGTTCTTCTTTCTCTAGTTCCTTTAGGTGTAAGGTTAGATTGTTTATTTGAGATTTTTCTTGTTCTTGAGGTAGGCTTGTATTGCTATAAACTTCCCTCTTAGAACTGCTTTTGCTGCATCCCATAGGTTTTGGATTGTCATGCTTTCATTGTCATTTGTCTCTAGGTATTTTTTGATTTCCTCTTTGATTTCTTCAG
>NC_041214.2:52285529-52358469 GCF_002837175.3 Physeter macrocephalus | reverse complement strand
GTCGATTTCCTCTTTTATAGCTGTTATCAGTTGCCTTATGTATTGAGGTGCCCCTATGTTGGGTGCATATATATTTATAATTGTTATATCTTTTCTTGGATTGATCCCTTGATCATTATGTAGTGTCCTTCCTTGTCTCTTGTAACATTATTTATTTTAAAGTCTATTTTATCAGATATGAGTATTACTACTCCAGCTTTCTTCTGATTTCCATTTGCATGGAATATCTTTTTGCATCCCCTCACTTTCAGTCTGTATGTGCACCTAGGTCTGAAGTGGGTCTCTTGTAGACAGCATACATATGGGTCTTGTTTTTGTATCCATTCAGTCAACCTGTGTCTTTTGGTTGGAACATTTAATCCATTCACGTTTAAGGTAATTATTGATATGTATGTTCCTATTACCATTTTCTAACTTGTTATGAGTTTGTTTTTGTAGGTACTTTTCTTCTCTTGTGTTTCTCACTTAGAGAAGTTCGTTTAGCATTTATTGTAGAGCTGGTTTGGTAGTGCTGAATTCTCTTAGCTTTTGCTTATCTGTAAAGCTTGCAATTTCTCTGTCAAATCTGAATGAGATCCTTGCAGGGTAGAGTAATCTTGGTTGTAGGTTCTTCCCTTTCATCACTTTAAATATATTGTACCACTCCCTTCTGGCTTGTAGAGTTTCTGCTGAGAAATCAGCTGTTAACCTTATGGGAGTTCACTTGTATGTTATTTGTTGGTTTTCCCTTGTTTCTTTCAATAATTTTTCTTTGTCTTTAATTTTTGTCAGTTTGATTTCTATGTGTCTCGGTGTGTTTCTCCTTGGGTTTATCCTGCCTGGGACTCTCTGCGCTTCCTGGACTTGCGTGGCTATTTCCATTCCCATGTTAGGGAAGTTTTCGACTATAATCTCATCAAATATTTTCTAGAGTCCTTTCTCTCTCTCTTCTCCTTCTGGGACCCCTATAATGCTAATGTTTTTGTGTTTAATGTTGTCCTAGAGGTCTCTTAGGCTGTCTTCATTTCTTTTCATTCTTTTTTCTTTATTCTGTTCCATGGCAGTGAATTCTACCATTCTGTCTTCCAGGTCACTTATCTGTTCTTCTGCCTCAGTTATTCTGCTATTGATTCCTTCTAGTGTATTTTTCATTTCAGTTATTGTATTGTTCATCTCTGTTTGTTTGTTCTTTAATTCTTCTAGGTCTTTGTTAAACATTTCTTGCATCGTCTCAATCTTTGCCTCCATTCTTTTTCCAAGGTCCTGGATTATCTTCACTATCATTATTCTGAATTCTTTTTCTGGAAGGTTGCCTATCTCTCATCTTGTCTATTTTTCTGTGAATGTGGTTTTTGTTCCACAGGCTGCAGGATTGTAGTTTTTCTTCCTTCTGTTGTTTGTCCTTTGGTGGATTAGGCTATCTAAGAGGCTTGTTTAATTTTTCTGGTGGGAGGGACTGGTGGTGGTTAGAGCTGGGTGTTGCTCTAGTGGGCAGGGCTCAGTAAAACTTTAATCGATTGTCTGTTGATGGGTGTGGCTGGGTTCCCTCCCTGTTGGTTGTTTGGGCTGAGGTGATCCAGCACTGGAGGCTACCTGGCTCTTTGGTGGGGCTAATGGTGGCCTCTGGGAGGGCTCATGCCAAGGAGTACTTCCCAGAACTTCTGCTGCCAGCGTTCTTGTCCCCACAGTGAGCTACAGCCACCCCCCACCTCTGCAGGAGACCCTCCAACACTAGCAGGTAAGTCTGGTTCAGTCTCCTACGGGGTCACTACTCCTTCCCCTGGGTCCCGATGTGCACACTACTTTGTGTGTGCCCCCCAAGAGTAGAGTTTCTGTTTCCCCCAGTCCTGTCGAAGTCCTGCAGTCAAATCCCACTAGCCTTCAAAGTTTGATTCTCTAGGAATTCCTCCTCCCATTGCTAAACCCCCAGGTTGGGAAGCCTGATGTGGGGCTCAGAACCTTCACTCCAGTGGGTGGACTTCTGTGGTATAATTGTTCTCTAGTTTGTGAGTCACCCACCCAGCAGTTATACGATTTGATTTTATTGTGATTGTGCCCCTCCTACCATCTCACTGTGGCTTCTCCTTTGTCTTTGGATGTGGGGTATCTTTTTTGGTGAGTTCCAGTGTCTTCCTGTTGATGATTGTTCAGCAGTTAGTTGTGATTCTGGTTGGTGCTCTCACAAGAGGGAGTGAGTGCACGTCCTTCTACTCTGCCATCTTGAACTAATCTGTATCCTAAGTGCTAAATGATTACAGCTTGACATAGTTTTAGTGAGAAAACTTAGCTTTTTAAAATATGAATTTACTGTCTTTTCATTAGCAGACCTCACCTGGGTGAGGTGAGGAGGACCACTTTTGCTTTTAACCTGCTTTCCTTTTCTGGGTCCAGGGAGCTTCCTGAGATGAGGAGGGAGGAAAATACTGACCTTGTTTTCAGGTGGATGTCGTTCTGTGCAGAGAGAATTTATTTACTTCATGACACTTAAGAGCATTGGTTCTCCTGTGTTTCTTCTCAATAATAAGATCTAATATTTATTTATTGCTAGATCATTCACCTAGATCATTGCATTTACTTCTTAAAACAACCTTGTGATATTTGTATTAATATCTTTGGCCTCATGGTGAAACCAAAGCTGATGGGGTAAATGCAGAAGTCATGCTCATAAGGGGTAAATGACTAATTTGAATGCTGGCCAATGAACCACAGAGCCTATGGGGTTTTTGGTTTTTTGTTTTTCATTCACTTAGCAAGGCATGAAAAATGTATGTATCAGCAGAGGGGCTGTTGAATACCTGTTCATCAAGCATATTACTTAGTATGTTATCATCCCCATTTTACACATAAGAAATAGATATGTTAACTTGTTCAAAGATCACATGGCTAACAAGAGTCAGAGCTCAGATTTGAACCCAGGAAACTGCACCTTAGAGTTTGTGCCCTTGACCACTGTACATAATACCAGGTCAAGGAGCTTGAACTTCATTCTGAGGTTGGTGAAGTGGTCTGGTAGGCAGAATAATGACCACCCAAACATGTCCATGTCCTAATTCCCAGGACCTGTGCTATGTATGGCACAGGGGAATTAATCCTTCAGAGGGAATGAAGGTTACTAATCAGCTGACTGTAAGATGGGGAGATTATCTTGGATCATCCAGGTGGGCCTAACGTAATCATAAAGGTTCTGAAAAGTGGCAGGGGAAAGCAGCAAAGGATGTCAGTGTGAGGCAGAGAAGGATTCAACCTGCTGTTGCTGAAGATAAAGGAAGGAGATACAAGCCAAGGAATGCAGATGACTTCTAGAAGGTGGAAAAGGTGAGGAAATGGTTTCTCCCCTAGAGCCTCCATAAAGGAATACAACCTTGCTGACATCTTGATTTTAGCCCAGTGAGACCTGTGTCAGACTTCTAACCTACAGAACTGTAAGATAATAGATTTGTATTGTTTTATGCCACATAATTTGTGGTAGTTTGTTAAAGCAGCAACAGTAAACTCATATAAGTGGCATTGAAAGATTTTCCTCAGAATTTGGGCACAATCAGATTTGCTGTCTTTGTGAGGCCCCTGCGTTGGCCATGTAGAGTCTGGATTATTAAGGGGTAAGGCTGAAGGCAGAGAGATGAATTAGGAGGCTTGAAAAGGCAAAGGCAACAGAGGTTTGGAGTCCACCATACACCAGCGGATGTAGTTTTGTTTGTTTTTCAAAGCATCCGTGAAATGAATGTTGTGAAGTTGAAGAGAAGGAGCCAGAGCTGAGCACATCTTTAAAATGTAGGATAAAGAGTAGATACTTGTTGGAGCTAGGTGTCAGAGCAAGTAAGAGAAGGGATGGATGATGTTGGTCTGTAGGATGGAAGGGATGTGTTGGTTGGGAGAGTGTCACACTCTTTCTGATGGTATTTGGGAACAAAATGGTGGTTGTGGTGGCAATGGTTGAGATGATAACAATGGTGGAGGTGATATTTGGACAAGGTAGAAGGAAATGCAGCCATCCTGGCCTGATGTCTTCTCTCTCTCTCTCTGTGGAGAAGGAGGGGAGTTCATCAGCTGAAAGCAAGTGAGGTAAGTTTCAAAATAGCCCCTGTGCAGAATGGGATCGGGGCAGGCTGGTGAGGTCAAAACCTTACCCTTTATGGCACCACGTTTTACAGTTGTGTCCTATATCTCTTCCGCCCACCAAATGCTCAGCAGCCCTGGAGTAGGAGCACAGATGGGCATGTTAAGCGGTGGGGATTTGGAAGAGAGAAGGGAGTGAGAGTTTTTACTCCCCTTTTTAGTGGAGGAGTGATTTTTATACAGGAAAGAAGGAAAGACTTTATTATCTTGTCTGAGGCTGATTTCGTGAATTCCCAGCAAGCACAACCATCCCACAATTCTCTACGAAAGAACTGTTGGGACTCTAGAGGTACATGGTCTCTCAGCTACCTTTGCTCACCTTCCAGGTTCCCAAACAGAGTTCCTGGGCCTGAATGGGCACAGGGGGATGGTAAGACTTTTTTTCCCCCATAGATCACACGGATATTCTGTGCTCTGTCAAGATTTGCTGACACTTTGAGGTGTGTCTGCTTTTGGTCCTCTGGGAGGCAAAGGTGCCAAACCACAAAAGAGGTACAGGGAAGGCACACACTCCTGCTACGTCTGGAGGAAGAAGGCCCTGGAACCTTCTGGCAACAAAGAGAAGGAATAAGCAGAACTAGTGCCATCTTATGTAAGGCAAAGTAGGGGAGATAAGAAGACATAGCATTCAATCCAAAAAGTTCCCTGAGGGCTGGTAAACCTCTTTGGGAGGGAGATCCTACAAAGAATGCACAGCTTGCTAGGTTTAGAGTTCTGTTTAATATCAAAGGAAACCTTTCTCATCTTTAAAAAGAATTTAAAAAGAGAGCCTGTAATCCCCAGTGCCTCAGATTTATGTTTTCCAAATGTGGACCTCTATTTCTCTATGTGCTCGATATCTTTTTAATGGGCTACAAATATTTGAAATGTGTAAACACCATGGGAGGATGAGTATTTTAAGTGTATAGGGATGTGGCTGGATTAAGAAAACTAGGATGTCATTATGGAAGCAGAAAGCATGCGATGAGATGTCCCAGCAGTCTAAATTGCTGGACTGGAGCACACCCTTAGGGCAGATGAAATGGAAACATTCTTGCATTTGAACTTTCAAAAATGTCACCTGGACAAAAGCATGCAGCACCTTTCTTATTGGAGACATGCTGTCTTTGGACTTTATCCTTTCTCTGGGGAGAGAGGGGATCGTGTTGCTTTTCCTTCTGTACTGACCTACCTTCCCAGAGGAAGCGAGGTCAAGTGTGTCTTGGAAATGCTCTGGTGGGTGATTCTGATATACTCTTCTCTTCCTCCACCCTAATCCTTCCCTGATGGGAATTAACAGATTCAAAGCCAAATACTGACATGATCAGAAAAGATTGCTTATTCTAAATAGAGTGATGTGTTTCCAGGCAAAATAATCTCCGGAGTCTTTTCTGTGGTTTTCCTTAATGGACTCCCTTGACCAGACACACCAAAACCAGAGATCTTCCATTTCCCCAGGTGCAGAATGGGAGGAGGATATACTGCAGGATGTTTTGGTAAAGATTAAATGAGATATTAATGCAGGTGAATCACTTGCACATGGAGAGCCCTCAATAAATGTCAATTCCCTTCCTCATAGCATCAGTTGATGATGAATTATTTCTTTTGTTTCCTAATGCTTATTTATGTTTTCAGGCATTTATGGACATATTAGAGAATTTAGAATTGAATGGAGGCCCATGGGTCTAAGCTGTAGGTGTTTTGTTTGTTTGTTCTTGGTTACTGAGTCCCCCTTGGTAAGTGGCAGGATGGCATAGTGGTGAGAATATGGCCTGGGATCAAATTGGCTAGATTTGAGTCCGGGCTTCACCCTTTTAAACTGCACCATCCTGGGCAAGTCTCTTAACTTCTTTGTGCCTCTATTTCCTTATTACAAAGTTGAGAAGGGGAGATATGATAATAATGGTACCTGCCTCATGGGGTTGTTCTGCAGATTAAATGATTTTATATATATATATATATATATATATATATATATATATATATATATATATGCATATATACATATGTTTGCCCTGTGTGCAAACCAGGGCCTGGCATCAAGTAAGATCTGTAAAACTACTGATTGTTGTTACTGGTTTTTGGTCAATACATATAAGGCATTTATAATGGTGTTCAATAAATGTAGCTATTGTTTTATTATTATTGGTCTATAAAACATGGTCAAAGATTTCTGATCCATGAACCTAAATTACAGCCTCTTGAAAATAATTTCAGATTTAGAATGATTCCTAGGGCCAGAACTAGGAATTATTAGCAGTAGTTAAGGTGGCAACAAAAGTCAGTCTTTTGGTGGTGGCACGGCTGGCTGGGACTTTAAGGCCTTATCCAAGGTTCCCATGAATAGCAGAGGGTTATCTGTTTCTTAAATACCATACACTACATTTTCACACTGATGAGCAATGAACCCAACTGAGCCCACAGACACAAGTAAAAATAAACAAATTTGTTGCCCAAAATTTAAATACGGGCTATTTCACGTAAAACTCTGGACATTCTGCCTCTTAAACAATTGGAGGATCTACAACTCTGGGCTTGCTCTCTTACATGGCAACATCCGCTTCAACTGTGTAGAATTGCCTATTTTAGTTTGTTCATTCTCTTTTTTTATTTTTCCACAGTCCCCACCACTCCATAATGTATTACATCTGGCCCCTTTCCCTCATCAGTCTTACTGCCAAACTCAGTAGACCTCTGAATTTGCAACTCCTACTGTAAACTGATATAAGAGAATTGCTGAGGTACAGGGCAGGGGGTACGTTTCCATCATATTGAAAAGACTTACATCTTTCCACCATAATGTGGAAAGAGATAAAGTTCATCCAGTCTTTATTTATGACATGTTCCCTCAGCATACAATTGGGTCACTTCACATAAACTATCATTGGTGTCTCTACTAAGTAGAGTCAGTTCCTACACCTCAGGTGTGCCACATTGATGTCAATCCCTGGCAGTTACTACCAGAAAATGTTCACTGTAGTTGGAAGCCATCAAGAAGTGGTACCAAAGAGAGTAGCCTAGATTAGCATGGTATTTCCAGAGTCACACAAAACATGTTTGAACACAGGTATTCTTGGTAATTATGGCTTTGTAATATAATTCTTCTGGAAATAATAGTTTTCTTGAATACCGGAGGAAAAAAACCAGACATTTGGATCCAACTGTTGGGACGTCTTTAGAAGTTAGACATTTGAGTACTTGGGTATCAAGTCTCCAATTCTGGAATTGGAAGCAGGAAGGCTGAAGAAGTGATGAGCTGATCTTTGGCATTTCCAGGAGGACGGGGAATATATTTTAAATCTTATGTGTAGTTGTGTTTACTCCTCCCAACACATCACTCTGGTCCTGGCACTTCCTTTTGAAATAAGTCATGAAATAAAAGGGTATTTCTGTTGTTCAAATTACAGTTGTTCTGAAGGAAATGTCCTATAATTTAGATTAATCAGAGGCCCAGATGTATGTGTCAAGTGTGCCTAGGTGGAAGATGTATTTTTCAGAAGTAGGTCATGTTTCAATCAGTGTTGGAATGAAAATACTTCTCCTTTGCTTGCCAACATGGGAGAGGATTCAGGAAATCCATGTGTCCTCAAGGCTTTCTGGACCAAGTAGAAGACCATTATTGTCAGTATACAGCTCCGCCTTGCATAATGCGCTGCAAATTGCAAGACATGCTTCTTTAACAGCAGAGCTGTATGTTAATGTAACCGTCACATTAAATATTTGCTGCTGTGACTCAGTTAATGACTGTCATAAAAGTATGACAGTATCTGGCATTTTAAGTGTTTGTGGTGCCTAATGTACAGCCTGCTACTGTAAATAGGCCACACATTTAGAACTAATTACATGCAAGCTATGATAGCAGGTTTATTTTTTACAACTATCTGAGCTGTGATCAGCACTTGTAATCACAAAGTAAGGAAAAAAATAGGCAGTGACAGCAACACCTTCATGTTGAAAGCAAATTCTTGTTCTGAAGTGTTATGAAGTATTACGTGTTTTCCAATAGAAAGTGAATACGATTAGTCAGAAGCAGATATAATTATGAAATACCCTGAATCTGGTTTATAAACTGTGTTTACATCCACACACATTTTTTTTCTTTAAAGCTTTATCCAGTCCAGTAAATATCCCAAATTGTATCATTTTTGAAGCAATTTGTTTTTTCTTCAGAGCATCAAGGAAAGGAAATTTGCTATCTATTTGAGTCTCAGCGATGTGTTACTTTTTGTTTGTGGGTTTTGGTTGAAGCAGAGTTACAAATTGGCTAAAACATAAAAGAGGCTGGTAATGTCTGGCTCCTCCTAGCTCAGGAACGCCTCTTATTTGCCCTGCCATCATGACCATTTCCCAAAGCTATCCTTCATGTCTGAAACAAGAAAACAGAGATTTCTGGAAAGTGGTTATAGACCAGGGAGTCTAAATCTGGACTTGATGGACTCCTTAGGGTCCATGGATGGGGTTGGGGGCAAGAGGAAAGAATAAACCTCCCTCAAATGCATGCAAAATTTTATAGGTATTTTTTTTTCTGGAGAGAGAATCCAGAACTTTCTTCAGTGCTTAAGAAGGAATATTAAGTTTCAGAATAGGCAAACCTATAGAGAAAGAAAGCAGATTTGTGGTGGCCAGGGTGGGTGGTGGAAGAAAGAATCAGGAATGACTGCTTAATGGGTACAAGTTCCCTGTTGGGGTGAAAAAAATATTCTGGAACTAGATAGAGGTGATGGTTGCACAACATTGTGCATATTGTTTAATGTTATTGAATTAAACATTTTTAAATGGTTAAATTGGTAAATTTTACCTTATGTATATTTTACCACAGTTTTTAAAAATTATTATAATATACATCAAGAAGTAGGGGAAAAAAGAAGGAATACTAAGTATCACAAATTTACAGCTTGCCTAGAACACAGGAAGTAATGAAGAAGTGGCTCTTGAGAGAGCACCCGGGTGTCTGCAGTCTTGAGGATGCCAAGACAAAGGGGCTTATGACAGCTAAGCAGGACTCTCTGGGACAATTGCTGCCAATTTTTAGAAAGCCCCAGAAAAGCCTACCTGCTAGGGTCCTTCTGAGAGCGTTGGAATGGGCTCCATATCCCTTTTCTCAAGCCCAGTGCTAAGAATGATGGAAGCAACGGCTCCTACAGCAGCTGACCCTCACTCTCTTTTTGGTCCACTGTTAACCTGGGAGACCAGAGCTCTCCTGGCTCTGTGGAAAATCTCTTTCCAATCCAGTGGAGGTTGGAGAGTTGACTATGCTGGGCCACTCCTGGGGCTCAGGCGCATGGAGACTGATTCCACATGTTGGGGCTTGGGACTGAGGGAAAAGAGATTGGTCCAGGAGTCAGGCTGGGGGCTTGGAGACAAGGCTGCTGCCTGGTTGACCAAGGATGGTGACAAATGTCAGGCAACCTGCAGAGGATTGAGTGGGGGCTCTGAATGTTTTGTGTGTCCTGGAATCCACATTCCTTTCTTTTTGCATCTCTTTTCCTTTCCTGTTGCTACTTCCTGTGGAGACTCCAGGGCTAAATGCAAAGTCTCAATACCAGTGATTTCGCTCTCCCTTCTCTTCTCTGCTTTTCCTGATTCTTTCAATAACTAGATACCTCTTCCCTCTGACTTTCTGTCCTTTCCTCTATTTTCTATTTTTGTTCTCTCTTATTAATATCTGGAGCTTGGCCTTGTCTTATCTTTTGGTTCTCCTTATCTTTTTATTACCAAATGCAGTTCTTATTTCTGGTGCACTCTCTCTTTCGTTCTCTCTTTCTCTCTCTTTCTCCTTCTCTCTCTCCCATGCCTCCTTCCCCACCCTCTTTGTCTCTTTTTGTGCTTTTCACTCATAAGAGAGAGCAGGTGGAATGGGTAACCTCGGGGGTCTTTGCTCTTTTAAAATGATCTGATAATTTTGAGCACAAAGCATCCTTACTTAATTAAGCATAATGCCTAAAGTATCCCAGGGGTGATGAGAAGGGAATGGTTTTTGGTCTATGGAAGCCCCACCTGGGATAGAGCCAACCTCCACCTGCCCTCACCCCACCACTTTGTGAAACAGTACAGCTAACGTCCACCCTGGCTCAGCTCCAGCCAGAGTTCTGACTCAGGGTGATTCCGGGTGGCACATGGATTCCCTGGGACCATCACTGGGAACCGAGAGGTGGACTTTATTGCTTGGCTGCCTTTACACAAGTCAAAGAGCAACATTCTTTTTGAGTCTGAACTCTTCCACTTGGCATTTCTACTGAAAGATAAGTTGTATCTTGGAGAGATTTGTGGGGAGTTGTAGCTCTCTAGCTCAACCTAGTTCCTAACTAGATTTTTAGCTAAACTCAAGCCCATTTCTCCCACCTAACTCCCTCTGACTTAACCTTTGCTCCTCAAAGAGTCTCACAGTTTCTTTGCACCTTTGCTACTGGTCTCTCCTGTCTCATCTTGTCACTCTTCACTGCCACCTCCTCCATGAGTCCTTCTTAAACCCTCAGGGGGATGGCTGTCTCCCTCAGGCTCCATGCTTTCATAGATACTTATCTGTGTTTCTGATACATAGTTATCACAGCCTATCTTGAAGTATAGCCAGGTATATACCTCAGGAGCCAGAAATGTGAAGGCAAAAACAATGTTTTTTTTATCTTCCCTGTGTCCAGAACCATACCTCACTCGGTAAATGGTCTTTAAATTGACTTGCAGAGTGGTCAGTGAGAACATTTATCCATAATCTTCAGCTTATTTTTCATGCCCAGTGAAGACTGCCTTTGATAAGTTTAATTTTGTTCACAGCAAGCATTAGTATAGCCGTTTTACACTGTGGGTTTTGATCCTTCCATTAACCCTGTAAGGGGGTGGATTACTTTCATCTCAGAGAGGAGGCTGAATTCTCATCATGGCACCAGAACTCTCATCTTGGCCCCTGGTCCCCAAAGCTGCTGCCCTTTCCCCTTTACCCTGAGGCATATTCTGATGGTATGCAATTCCCTGCAGCCGTTGTGCGCTCTGTGATTCTCAGCCACGTCACCTTCTCCCAGGAGGATGCCATAGATGAGATGTGCACCTTGCTCGGTCCTTTTCTGGGGGAGCAGAACCCACCAGTCCCCTTGTCTAAGGCTCTGGGGTGGGGTGCCTAGCGCTCTCTCTGGCTGAGACGGCGTCACAACCGTTTACTTGGGAAGATCACAGCCCTTGTCTGCATACGGTTCCCACTCTCAGCCTGCTTTGGGGCAGAGCCTGCTGTGATCTGTGTGCAGACCTGGGAGGTTATGGCCCTAACTGATTCATGCATAACAATCTGAATTTCCTTTTCATTTGGAGAAGAGCGTAATCATTTCAAAACGTTCATAATGTTGAAATTCTTAAAACTCCAATTGAATCTTACTGTCATTAAGTCTGGTCAGGGTGGTCTACAGATAGTGCTGAAACAAACAATAATGAAAAAATGTTTCTTTTAAATTACTGACAACGATTTCTGTTAGTAGAGGGGTTCCTGTCATCAGGCAAGATTTTAGAGAAACAAAACTTATAATAAGCAGTGGAGTGTCAACAAACTCTTCATCAGGATCTGGTTTTTGTTACATGAATACATCACCTTACTAAACCACCCCATTCTATGGAAATGTCATATAAATTGAAGGAAAATAAAGAGTGTGAGGGAGACCATGGATATGAAAGCACTTTGTAAACAGCAATGGGCTTTATAAATGTGACATATTATTTATTATAGCTTGACTTCTGCAATTCCCTTCCCCATGGTTATAAAGTATTAGAGGTCCCCTGACTCCTGTCAGACGCCTTTTTAATGATCTTTAAGCCTATTCCTAAAGGCAGGACAATGATGCTGGCAGGAAAAGTGCTTAATAATTTGTTTATGGTAAAATGCTATCCTAATTAGTAGATCTCATTAATTTCAATAAGGCATCACTCCACCAGCTCTCTCTCTCTCTCTCTTTCCCCACAGTCAATCAGCCAGCAAGCTCTACTGGCTTTGCCAGTGAGATCTATCTCTTACTTATTTGCTTTGTCCCCACTGCCGCTACCTGAGTTTGTGACATCTTGTGCCACATCTGGACAGCAGCAACTCACGCCCACCTAAAATCCACCCTCCATGGAGCCACAGGGATCTTTTAGAAGCAAATCATGGGGCTTCCCTGGTGGCGCAGATGGTTGGGAGTCCGCCTGCCGATGCAGGGGACACGGGTTTGTGCCCCGGTCCGGGAGGATCCCACATGCCGCGGAGCGGCTGGGCCCGTGAGCCATGGCCGCTGGGCCTGCGCGTCCGGAGCCTGTGCTCCGCAACGGGAGAGGCCACAACAGTGAGAGGCCCGCGTACCGCAAAAAAAAAAGAAGCAAATCATGGTAGGTCCCCCTCAGCTTCAAACCCTGCAGTCGGTTCCTTGGCACGGCCTGCAAGACCCTACAAGGTCCAGCCTCGCTTGCTCTCAACTTGTACCGTCTCAATCTCCCACACTGGCCTTATTTTTCGGTCCTTTAAATGCCCGAAGCTTCTTTCTGCCTCAGGCTTGGTCTCTGCCCACCACCCCTAGCCTCCCTTACCTTAGTTTCTTTCAGCTCTTGCTTTCTGACATTATTTTATGTATGTGATTATTTATTTATTTTTCACCTTTCCTTTTCAAATATATGTTCCATGAGGGTAGGGACTATCTCTGCATTGTTCTTTGCTGTTTCCCCAGAGCCTGGCACAGAAGAGACTCTCATTTATCTGCTGAGTAAATGAGTGCTAATTAAAGGCAGAAACTATTGACTAGGGGGAAAATAAAAGAAAAAGAAGGAATCTTCCAATAAGGTGATTTGGTGTATGCTGACAGTATGTGAAAGCAACTAGTAAAATTCAATTCAATGGAGAAAAATATGTCAAAATAACTATTTTTCACTAATCAAAATGACTGTTTTTCGCCAGTTCCTGGTTAATTCCGTTATAGAAGTAATTTATTATTGACAAAGTATCAGAAAGTGTTGTAGAATCCCATGGCTATCCATATCTTTTGGTTATATAAGCCAAAACTGTTTATCATTCTTGAAATCCTCTGTTCTCATTCAAATTTTACAATGGAAACAACTACAGAATACAGGTCATCTACTTTTCCAGAAAATAATTGTTTTGGGGAAAATTCCTAATGCCCAATCTGAAAGGTTTGAGATTATGTTCTTATTCTTTTCATATGTCTTACTCATTCCTTTTAGTGTGTATCATCTATGATAAAGTGTGTTCATTCACAAATATTTTTTGTGCACCTTCTGTGTACCAGGCTCTCGCCTTGGCACTGGATGGCCTGAGGCAACCAGATAACATCCCTGCTCTGGAAAAGGTTGGCTAACAATTTCCCTCTGTAGGAATTTAGATGAATACATTTGCCACGTGCTTCCAGTGCTGCCACCTCCGTGGAATTTCAAGAAAGCCAGGAAGTGATGGTAGGGTAGCCTGGAGATTCCAAGAAAAGCCCTGTGTCCTGATGAAGACCCAGTATGAGAGTGTCTGTGTGAAAGAAAGGCAGACTAGGTCAAAAGTTTTTAAAATGAACTTCATAGTTAGGCCATGACAACTGTCCCACTCCCGAAAAACCCTGCCAAGAGAGAGAAAGTTTGGGCATTCAGAGTCTTTTCAAACTCACTGGGCTCCATGTCTAAATCCACATTTGGGCTTTTCAGCATTGGTATCTAGTCACTGCTAAAGGAATGCCTCATGGAAAGATAAATGAGCTTATAGGGTTTGGGATTAGACAGCAAATAACTGGAACTAAATTGTATTTTGTTGAATTTTGAAATGGCTCAGAAACAATTAGACCATATTTTCCTCAAAATTAACATCAGTAAAAAAGATAAGCAAAATAAAACCCTCCTGGGCAAATATAAAATAAAATAAAATAAAATAAAATTATAAACTGGGATTTGCTCTAACCAGACTTCCAATTCTTCCATCCTTGGTTGACAAAGACATAAACTTGGGAGTGTTGGCAGGTTTTAAGCCTTTAAGATTATTACGAAATCAGAGCTCCAAGTTTTAGAAATGTTTAAAGAGGAGGCTTTTTTCTTGACATTTCTAATTTCTGCTAAGTATTGAAATATACCACCCATATAATAATTATAGGTCATAGAATTTCAGAGCTGGAAGGAACGCTGGAGACAATTTAGTCTAGCCCATGCATTTCTACAGAGGTGAAAAGTGAGACTCTGTGAGGCAAACGGACTTGCTCAAAGCTAAGTGTGAGCCCGAGGCAGAGCTGGGACCTGAGTTTTTTTAATCTTATGGAAATGCCCAATATTGGACAGGTCCAGTCTCTCTTTCCTATTTATGGAGCTGTGTAAAGTCCCTGGAATTCTGGTGTAAGAAAAATATGAGATTCTGATGGTCAGACAAGACAATCATTATGATCACAGTCTTGCATTTTGCCTCTGAGAAGTGACTGTTCAGAGGTACTGGGCACGGAGGATGCTCATTAAAAATGGAGTGTAAAGAAGGTTTAGGGAGCGAAAACCAGGCGGAAGCAGTGTGCGGCATGAACACACTGTGGTCGGGGATCCATTCCTTTGCTCTGATGGTCCTTCACCCTGCCGATGCCAACTGTATTCATGGTTGAGTTTTCAAGCCCACACTCCCCCCATTACTGCAGGCGAGGCAGCCCACAGCCCAGAGCAGAGGTGGCCAAATTAGTGAAGTATCTCTGTGACTGTCTCCTTTCATGAGAAGGGTGTGTCCTTTCAGGACCCCCTAGTTTCCAATTTCATTGCACACTCCTGACCCTGGGAGCTAAGTTACTAAACCATAAGAATGGAAAGCAGGGCTTCCCTGGTGGCGCAGTGGTTGAGAGTCCGCCTGCCGATGCAGGGGACACGGGTTCGTGCCCCGGTCCGGGAAGATCCCACGTGCCGCGGAGCGGCTGGGCCCGTGAGCCATGGCCGCTGAGCCTGCGCGTCCGGAGCCTGTGCTCCGCAACGGGAGAGGCCACAACAGTGAGAGGCCCCGCGTACCGCAAAAAAAAAAAAAAAAAAAAAAAAAAGAATGGAAAGCAGAGGAAGAGCGCTTTCCATTACTGTGGGGCTGTCTCAAGCTCTTTGATGCGTGTTAATCAGCAGCTTTCTTTGAATGCCAAAGTCACGCCACACAAATAGAAAGAAGGACCCTGCACACCTTTAATACAAAATAACACTTCTTTCTTTCTTTTTCATCTTTTTTTAAATATAGGAAGTTGCAGATACAAATTCCTATGGCCTATGCCCACCCCATTACCCCCTTAGATGGCAACTGTGTCCAGCCAGGGAGGGGTATGGATATAAATGAGAATTTAAAAGGTACCAAGTGAGGAGGACTTTTTGCAGGGAAGAATCTGAAAGAGTTGTCTGAGTGGTGATGGTCTGACTCGGCCCTTTGAAAATACTTAGGAGTTACCTAGTTGCAACCAAAGTTTTTGTATTTTCACACTGTTTTAACTATTTGAGGTAAATGGTCATCTTTCTTCTCCCATCCTCAACACACCACACAGCTTACAATGATATTTCCTGAGGCTGTGAACTCCTCAGTTTTTACAACCCAGGAAGAAGTTTAGCTAGCTGGTAGCTGGAAGACAGATCTGCAGGGAGTAAGTAGCACTGGTAATCAGTAGGCCATATCCCCTTCCAGCTACTTTTCACCCACGCCTGGGAAAAAAAAAAATTTAAATTTCCCTTGGAGACACTGTTAAATTATATTTTATTAATTAGTGTCCACTTAAATTTGAATCCATACCCAGGAAAACTAGTCTTGCTCTTAAGTAACACCAATACGTAATGATAATAATAAAACAATAATATACAAAAAGTGCTTACATTTATTTATTGGCTTATATATTGCCTTATATATATCTTCCAGAATACTTCATTAATCAATTTTTTTTTGATGACAACATGGAGCTCAGTCATTTTCATAGTATTCTGAACTGATGATGAAAACATTCACATTCAAAAGTATGTACTGAGTACTAATTAGTGATGATACCAACAAGACTGAACTCACTTCCCTTAAGTGAATAACCACAAAAGAAGTTTCTATTTTCGATGAAGTTTATCTGTTCGACATTTTCCACTCTGTGTTCAAAAGAGAGCGAGCAAAGCCATTTGGGTGTCCGTGTGTAGCTGGAGGATACAGATTCCACTTGTGGAATTGGTCAAGATCAGAGAACGTCTTCCTTTCCTGCGGCTTAGAAACTGAGTTGTTAATATAGTTATGCTGTCTGGCATTTAGATCATGAATTTTGCACAGATCCACATCAAGGAGAAAAGAGGCCCTTTCTATGTTAGATTTGCAGAATAACTTCAGATGTTTTGACTGGAGAGCTACAGAACAGAATGAAAACAGTACAAGTCATGATCTCCTTTGTTGCCTTCCAGAATCCACCAGGCTCTGTTATTGTTAGTTTTCTATTAGAATAGCATGCTGTGGTCCTTACACAATGTGGTTTGGCTTTATTATTCCCTTTAAGATCGTGTTAATATTTAGTTGACTTTATATTTTGGGAGACCCAGTAATATCTCCTACCAGCATCTTCTATCTAAACTAGAAAGAAAGAGTTGGTGGGAATGACCTTCTTTTTTAAAGAAAAATGGGAATTATTTCATATAAAAATTTTTCATAGAAATGCATGTACATAACCACGGGCAAAGAGTTTTGAGTTTTTTCCTTGCAAGCCCATCCTCACTGTCTGTGAGAGCATCAGAAGTGTCTTAGGACACTTGCTCTATGGGATCACCATGGCACCCACACATCCTTTTGACAAGGGATGCTATCTAGCCTCTGAAAACTTGTGAGGTTGAGCTACCATCAGCACCCTCCAGTGAGGTACTCTGGACAGAGCACCTGCAGGCTTGTTGGAAGAAGGATATAGAGTGGGATAGAGGATGACTTTTGCTTCTCACTGATTTCCTTCATCTCTTCTTGACTACACAGATGTCCTGTCCCTGAGGAGGCCCATGGTGCGTGCCCAAATGCATCCAGGGAATCACTTACCTCTAATTTTTCCAGAGAATCTCTTTTCTGGAGTTAATTTTAGCTGTTTCCAGAGATTTATTTGAAAGTCAATATTACTCAAATTTTTCAGATTGTGTGATGATGGCGAGGGAGGTGGTGAGTAGGGTAGAATATGCTTGTATCAGCCAACATCACTGACTTGGAGAGCCACAAAGAGCCCTTCTCCAGATTTTCTGCTTTTACTGAAATTAAAAGTTTACTTGGGGACTTCCCTGGTGGCGCAGTGGTTAAGAATCCACCTGTCAATGCAGGGGACACGGGTTTGATCCCTGGTCTGGGAAGATCCCACATGCCATGGAGCAACTAAGCCCGTGCGCCACAACCACTTAGCCTGAGCTCTAGGGCCCGCATGCCACAACTAGTGAGCCTGCGTGCTGCAACTACTGAAGCCCACGTGCCTAGAGCCCATGCTCCGCAACAAGAGAAGCCACCGCAATGAGAAGCCCGTGCACCACAACGAAGAATAGCCCCCTCTTGCTGCAACTAGAGAAAGCCCACTCGCAGCAACAAAGACCCAACGCAGCCAAAAATAAATGAATACATTTATTAAAAAAAAAAAAGTTTACTTGTCTAAGCTGTGCAATGGTGGGGCCCTCAGATGGCTCCTCCCCCCATCTAACCCTACCTAAAGAGTAGCATCACCTGAAAATTGGCTATGATGGCCCAGGGCATTCCCTTAAAGCTAGACTTTCTTCTTTGTGCGCACTCAGAAGATGGGCAGTGCCCACAGTCTGTTTCTTCCCTCATCTCACGGCCCCCCTTTTTTTTTGGTGAAGTGATCTTCCTGCTGTTCTTTACCAGTATCGCTTGTGTGAACATTATTGGAGTGTATTCATACGTGGTTGTTCTGTTTAGGCCTCACCCCGTGAGTAGGGAGCGGCTTGTCCTCTGAAGGACGTGGTCATCTGGGTTTCAGTCCCAGGAAAGGGGCCTTGTCTGAGACTGGACACCAGAACACTGGATAACACTGCTCCTGTATTTGCTCTCTGGGGTTTCCTCTTTTAGCTGCTGAAATATTTTGGAATGTGTTCTGGGATGGTAGGTACCAAGATGGCATCCACCACAAGGTGGCAGACACAGGGTTAGGGTGGGACGGGTCCTGAAGCCAAGACAATAGGCCATATTTTACAAGCTGGATGGACGATCTGGTTTCTGTCTCAACCTCTTTCCCTTAGTTGTTTAAAACACTTAGTATTTTCTTAAATGCCCTGGACTGGTCTCAGGTAGACATTAAGGGGAAAATTTGGGCAATACCTGGTCTGGAGTGTTAAAAGGGGCAGTACTCCCTTGGATTAGGGTTGTGGTGGCAGCAGGAATTAGGGAGAAATACCCAAGATGGAAAGCTGGGGAGGAGATGAATCTAACAGGCAATGTCGGGGCCTTGACACTGCCCCCTGCTGGAGAGAATTGTTTCCTCAGGGCTCACATAGAACATCTGACCAGTGTTTTTGCAGGAAGGGGGCAGCTTCCTAATAGCTCTTTGGTACTTTGTTTCTAGAGTGTTTTGTTGTTGTTGTTGATCTGGCTGGTTTATTTATTTGTTTCAAAGACACCAAGATGCCTAGGTAGAGCTGAGCAACAATTTTTGTCTCAACTAACAGAAAGGCCAGAGGCACCTTGTTTGAAGCAAATAGTCTGTATTTAATCTCTAGAAAGTGAACCCTTGGCATTATATGATCATCACAAGCAAATATTTTTCTTTCTTAAAGACAAAATTAAGGAAACAGGTATTTGGAGACTAGGCATTTCACGATACCTATCAAATATCATCTGAAATAATGAAGTTGCAGGACAAATGAATAGATAACTGAGCTTTTACTCAATATCTACAAATATGACATCAATCACAAGACCACCCCTGCCCAACCCAGCACTTTATGAAAAGTTACCAATGATGGTTAATGTTTAGGTGGACAGAAATGATACGCCAACATGTCCCTATGCCTGTGGTTTGAAGTGAATTCACCACTTAAGTCAACCTAAAATAATTCAGCTGCACAGCACCACCTGTAGGAGAGCTATGTGTGGGTTCTGCATGAAACCATGACCCAGGGAGGTTTTGTTCTTGGAAACCTGATCGTTTATTTTTCTTAACTTCTGAATTGAATGAGTAGAATGTGTTCAGTACAGTGTTTTTTGTTTGTTTGTTTGTTTTTTTGAGAACTTAATTATAATAATGCTTTCTGGGCATAACACTATGATTCATAGTTTTGGGGCTGAATAGGTCTCAAGTACTCTTAACTGACCAGAAAAAAAAAAAAAAGAACCCACTTACTAATACAGGTATTTATATTTACTGGCTTCTTTCTCTAATTTTTTCTATACTAATTTCCTATAGCTTCAGTGAGACATTATATTTGACATTTTCACAAGGCTAGAAATTCTAAGGTGATAGGACAATTTTGGCCTTGCTCACCATCGTAGTATTATAGTCCTTGCACCTAGCACAGTGCTTTGCAGATAATAATCCCTCAGCAGATATTTGCTGAATGAGAGAGTGCACATAACCTCTCCATCTGCCCCTTTTTTAGATATGCCTATAATAGCTTCAGTTCTAATGGCCCTTCTTGTAGACCTTCCCCCGACCCCCTTATATAAAATAACGAGAGTGGTTATTCTCTTTCATAGAAACCAGATATTCCCCCTCTAAAGTACTTCTATATTGATTTATTTGTAGTTTATTTATTTAATGTGTGTCTCAGCCATTTGACAGAAAGTTCTATGAGGACGAAGCCCAGGTCTGTTTTGTTCCACACTGTAGCACCATGCCTGGCACAGAGTGGTGCTTAATAGACAGTAGATGACTGGATGGATAAGTGAATGTTATATACCCACATGCATGTCTGCAGTGACAGTTTCTGCGATGGCCCTCCTTTACCCTTGAGCAGCAAAGAACAATTAAGAATACCACAGAGAATGGCCATAAGCACCTCTTATCTCAGCAAATGGTTAGAGATAGAGGGACCAAAAAGCATAGGTTTTATCATACAGTAAATGTTAACTCCGGGGTTATCAGTTTCAGGAGAGAGAATTCTCTGTTTCAATATATTATAATATGGTCTGAGACAGACCCAAGTGCAATTCTGGCTCTAATAACAAACTGTGTGATCTTGGGCAAGTTGCACAACTTTTCTGAACCTCTTTTCCTAATATGTAAATTTGAAACAAAAATAGTACTTACTTCTCATGGTTATTTAGACAATTAAACAAGATAATGTATGTGGAGTATATAGTTGAGTGCCTGGCACAGAATAAGGAATAACTACTCAATAAAATTATTATTAAATTAAGAATAACATTTGAAGTCCATCAGTGGGCTAGCAGTGTCCCAGGACTCAATTAGGTTGTAATTAAATGTATTAAACAATGTCTTATGTTCAACTTCAGTGAAAGGAATTATTGCTTTGCTTTTAATGGCTATAAAATTTTACTTAGCTAAATAATGGAATCAGATGAGTTCCCTACAGTCAAATCTGGATTTAGTAAGATCTGGAAGGTTATAAAGCACACTGTCACTGCGGATTAAAACATCTCTGCACCCCCAATATTATAGTTACTTAATAGTATGCTATAGGATCTTTTAAAATTTCTTTGATAAGAAGAAAAATCCAACCACAAAAATAAGAGTTTGAAAGAAATCAGTATGCACCAAAGTGTGATATAAGAAATATCCCATGGTAAAAATAATTATTCAAATATCTTTTTTTAATCTTTTGTCAAAAGTATATTGCAAATATATTATACTTTTTCCTTTTTGGGAAATAAATATAATCTTTGACTATAAATGTTTAAAAATGTTCAGTCTTATTGACATGACACAATTATATATATATATGTGTGTGTGTATATATATGGCAATTTAGGTAAATTCCAGTGACAGTTAAGACCTAAATTACAGGAACCAGAAACCTAATTATTTCAAATGAAATAACCTTGCCAACCAGTCACTCATTTCAAGGGTACAAAGGCAATGGTTTTTAAAAAATACCTTATATTAATAGTTCTGTTATAATCTCCATTAAATTATATCAGAGTTCTTCTACATCACAAAGACTGCAAAAGCTGGACATTTATTTGTTTATCAATCACAAAAAATGCATGCTCCCTGCCTAATCCATGACTATGTGTTTATGTGGGGATCAGTGGAGACCTTTACACTACAACAGTCAGCCTGCAATTTTCTCATCACTCTTCAATTTGGACACACAGAAATACAATTCAGAAAAAAATTCTCACATTTCAGACCTTATGGTAGATGTGGGTGGTATATTGTAGAATACTTTTTCTCCATGTTATTCATGCCATCAAGTATTTGACAGGATAAAGACTTTAGCAATCCACTAATCTCTTGTGTTCATCATCTCTTTCTTATTTAAGGGGTTGGCTGTGTGTTGTTTAAGAGGAAAGGGTTTGGGCATTATAATTCCAGCTCACAGCTTCTGAGGCATGTTGGAGAAACCACTGCACCATGCTCTTCCTTTCTATCTCTGGAACATCAAATAAGAACGCTGTCTTCAGGGATGGCAGAAGGTAGTGATACCAATGGCTGCCTTTATCGTTACCATACTTGCTGCTGTCCACACCCTATCTTTTTGTAAAGGGTTGTGAACTTAAGACATGGGCAAGAATGACAGTAAAATATTGAATTTTTAGATTAGGAAGATCTCCTTGCTTGAACTTCATTGTATTTTCATTCCATTCAAAACAATGCCAAGCAAATACTAACCCTTAAAAATTGTATATTACTGTGATTTCTGAGACTCTTTAATATTGGGTAAGTTTATGTTTGCACATCTCTCTTGCATAATCAGTCTCTCTCTCTCTATTTCACACACACACACACACACACACACACACACACACAGTTTCCCATCGGCACACACCCATCTAAAAACAAAACAGAAAGAACAGCATAATGCTCTTCAGACAATTCTCCATGTCTTCTTGCTTCATCCCAACAAAACTCATGGAAAGAGTTGTTTATATTTTATATCTCCACTTCCTCATCACTCTTTCCCTACCCAACCTGCTTCATCCTGGCTTTCATTCCCATCAGTCCATTAAATTGGCCCTTATCAAAGTCACCAATAACCTGTACAATAAACTATCTGAACAAAGCAATTTGCCAACTTCCATTCTCATCTTACTGTGTCTGTCAGTAGCAGCTGACCTTGCTGAACACTCTCTTCTTTTTAAACACACCCTCCTTGAAACACTCTTCTTTGGCTTCTGTGACACCATTCTCCTGGTTTTCCCCACTCAGGGAAAGCCCTATTGCATCTCCATTGTTAGTTGCTCCTTTTCTACCAGACATGTAGGAGGACCCAGGGCTCTGATCACAGCAAACTCCTCTAGCTGCCCTCTCTCCCAGTTCCATGGCATTAATACCTCCATACACCAACACATCTCAAATATGTATCTCCAGACCAGCTCTAGATTATTTATCCAACTGTCTACTCAACATCTCCACTTGGATGTCTAAGATGTACAAAGAAGAAGGAGACATAAGGACCAAGTGACATTCCCATCTCTGTAGATAAGAGGGACTTTAGTTAACTTCTTTCTCAAAGAGAGGAAACTCAAGTGAATTCTTGAGATGAAGTCATTGTACTACATTCTCAAATTTAGGACAAATATCAGGACCAAGAACACTTCAAATAGTTGTAAATATACTTGTACTCCACTTTCCCCTCTGTCTTTCCTCCTTCTCCCCTTCAATTTTAGCTGGTAAGATCCATGTACTTCTCCTACTAATATTGGATGGTTCAACTCTTCAAACTCTATGTGCCTAAAGAAACCTCACTCTTCTAATGATCCCAGCATCAAACCTCTCAATATAATTTCCCCTCACTCTTATTCATGAGACAAAAATAGTTAATATTGATACCATCCTAAAGGACTCCTCTCAAATGATCCATTTTTATATAAAATTTTTTTTTATTAAAATCAGGAATTTTAAACACATGTGAGAATAAAAGGTTAGACGTCTAGAGAAAGAGCTAATTCTTTACTTCTTTTCTTATATCCAGTGATTGTTTCTGTCATCACAATTATTTTAAAAGTATCTGGGATTTAGTGCTTCAAAGGAACTCACTCTTCCAGATTCAGACATAGTATTTCAAATGGTACTTATTCACATTCTCCTCCCCATCCCATGACCACCCAAAAAGAATACTTCGTCTGTAAAGTTGTAGGGAGAGTCCTTTCCACCTCTCCTCATATTGCAGCCTTGTTCATAGAAGAAACTTCCATCCCTTCTCTCACACGTCCATAACTCACTTTTCCTTAGTGGAACAGAAATGCCTAATCTTACTGGGAAGAGCCTAACATTCACCGGGTCACCTTTTACTAGTGGGTGGTGTCACTGTGCTCTCAGTTGCCGCATGTCCTTCTTGCCCTTGGGGGTAGCGACTCTTGTTGGCAGCACACTTAAGCAGGGACATGGCCATATTTTTAGCCTGTTGTCCCCAGTTCCTGAAGAGCTGCAGGCCCAGCCATTTCCAATTCAGGGAAGGAGGACATAAGATGGTCCATGTTGGTCTCAGGCCTAAGCTACATTCTTGGATCCAAGCTTACCAGGAACCCTGCTTTTAGGGGATTATCCATACTTGGCCAAATTCATAAAGCAGTACTTCCAGTTTCATGTGGCTGTCAACCATTGGGTGCCTACACTACCAGTAAGAACCCCTGGAGGAAAAGAGGTGAAGCACCCCAAAGTCCTAACATAATAATTGAAGCGATCTCAAACCTAAAAGCAGCATTTCAGTTGTATCAGTTTACTGTTACTGCCATACCAAATTACCACAAATTTACCCATTTGTTGTCTCACAGTTCTGTAGGTCAGAGGTCTGGCACAGCATGCATGGTTCAGCTGATTCTCTACTTAGGACCTCACAAAGCTGAAGTCAAGGTATCGGCAGAGTTGCCTTCCTTTGTGGAAGCTCTGTGCATGAACCCACTTCCAAACTCTTTCAAGTTGTTGGCAGAATTTAGTTCCATAAAGTTGTAGGACAGAGATCCCTGTTGCCTTGTTGGCTGTCATCTGGAAGTTGTTCTCAGCATCTAGAGGCCACCCATATTTCTTATCTAATGGCCCCCTTCTTCCATCTTCAAAGCAACAGTGGCAGGTAGAATCCTTCTCATACTTTGAATCTCTCTAACCTCCCTTTTGCCTCACATTTCCTCTGCTTCATTTTTCTACCTTCCTCTTCTTTTAAGGGTGCAGGTGATTAAACTGGGCCCACCTGGATGGTCCAGGATAATCACCCTACTTTAAGATCAGCTGATTAGTAACCTTAATTCCATCTGCAAAGTCCATTCACAGAAGTACCTAAATTATTGTTTGGTTGAATACCAAGGGATGGAAAGCTTCGGGGGGGAACACCTTTATAATTATCCCTGCCACATAGCGCATCTATTTTTCAATTACGACTCTCAGCACCTGTCTCATCCTCAGTTCTGGCTAAATTTTCACTTTTGCCCCAAATATCCAGGCATTAAACTTTGCTCACCAAAATTCCTCTGCTCAAAGGTCAGCCCCTTTCTAGCACTGTCTAACTGTGTATCACTGGGCAAGTCCCTAAACCTCTCTGAGTCTCACTTTCCTCATATATAATAGAGATTTCCTACTCTACAGTATTATTCCAAGCATTAAATGAAAATATATTGAGTAAATTTTGAAAACTGTAAAATGAAGTACAAATATTCATTGTATTACCTTATGTTCCAAATATATTTTTTAAAATAGAATGGAAAGTTTTCAAAAATTGACAGAAGACAGCTAAGAACAATAACTGAGTGTTAATCTAAACTAGTATATATTTGTTTTGATATGGTGATTTCTAAACCTTGTTGGAACTGAAGTCAGAAAACATGGGCTAGAGTCCACTCATTAACTGGATGACCTTGGTCACATCATTAATTTCTCTAGGTCTTTTTTTATCCCCTCATCTGTGAGATTAAAGTGTTTAACAAAAGGACCTCCAATATACCATTCAGCTCTAAAATTCTATGCTTTTATTTTATGCTCTTTCTTCAAGGTGTAGTAAGAATCAGAGTTGCAAGAAGCAATCTATTTATAGTCAGCTCTTCACAAGATGACTGTAAAAATGCCTGAGACAAACTCATAATACTGGGACTAGAAATCTCTTCTAGGATAACCTGAAATATGCCTCTATATCCCAACAGGACTTTCAGTCCTTTATCATTATAATCAAGCATTTCTTTAACACTCAATTCCAAAATATTCAGCTAATGAAGAGTTTTGGTTTAAAAATTCATATTATTTAATTGACTAGATGCTGTTACGTTTCAGGAAGATATTAAACATGTTGCACCAATAAAAATTTGTCCTTGAATTCTGTTTCTAAAAGAAAAATCAAGCAGGAACATAAACTCTAATTCACTATTTGTGAACTTATGAATTTCTCCAATTTTTCAAAATTTCTGCATTCAGTAGTAACTTAAATGGTAAAATTTGCCTTTTCTCTCCCTAAGAATTCTGTTTTTATTCCAAACAAACCATGAAGATTAAGCTACATATCTTCAGTTATGGTCTCTTGAGTCACTAATGCATGCATTCAATTTATTGAGTGTTCATCTATTCTGTGCCTCAAATCTGGAATAAAGACTATTTTTATAAATTTTAATTTTGAACTTTAAAAAGGCAACATGTTCCTCAAACTCCCTTTTGGTGGGTTTTCCAACAACAGGACACTCATATCCATTATAGTGCTGGTGCAGAACTTGAAGAGAACAGGATTGTGAATTTTCAGATGCCTTTGCATTTGAGAGGCACCTTGGAGAGCCCTGTTTCCTACAGGGGCCAGGCTAGAGGCAGAGAAACGACAATGCTGGCAGAGTGCGAGTACAAGTCCTTGTCATATTTGAGTTAGTGCTTCTTAAGGGGAAAAAAAAAGGTGATTTTGACCACACTGTGGTGGTCAACCAGCCTTCGCTTAAAGAAAATAATTTTCTTTGCCATTGTAATCACCTAGGTTGCTGGAGCTGGCTGGGATTGAAGTCTCACAAGATGCATGTGGCGTGCAGTGTACGGAGCTATAATGGGTTGCGTGTGTGCGATGGTTTCAGCCCCATGGGTCAGGAGCAGCGTTGCAGTGGAAATGTTAGGCTGAGCAAGGCAGGAGTGCCGGTGGGCTCACACGATCCACTTGCAGTTCCTTATCCAGAAGATGACAGTTTGACTGGGGGCTGGACACAGCAGAGAGACAGAGAGAAAGACACACACACAGAAAAGAAGACAAGAGGGAAGCTGGGACTGAACAAAGGAGGAAGAGATGGGTGCAAAGGTAGTAAGATAATAGCAGACCTTGAATTTGTTATTGGAGTTGCAAGAAAAGAAGGAGAAAAAAGTGAAACATAGGACACTCGTTGATTCATTGATTATTATTATCATTATTATTATTATTATTTTTGCGGTATGTGGGCCTCTCACTGTTGTGGCCTCTCCCGTTGCGGAGCACAGGCTCCGGACGCGCAGGCTCAGCGGCCATGGCTCACGGGCCCAGCCACTCCGCGGCATGTGGGATCTTCCCGGACCGGGGCACGAACCCATGTCCCCTGCATCGGCAGGCAGACTCCCAACCACTGCGCCATCAGGGAAGCCCGATTCATTGATTATTCATTCAACAGATTGAGCACCAGCTTTGTGCTCAGTACTGTGCCAGTCGTTGAGGATACACCAGTGGAAAGACACACTCCTTGCCCTTGAGGAACTTATATATAGTCTGCTAGGAAGGCCACTCTCAGGAGTGCGTTCAAGGGCTCCTTATATGCCTAGCCTTGCTCAGAGAGAAACTTAGCTGACCAGGTGGGGTCCTCCAAGAATGCCCACAAAGTATTCCTGTGAGTAATGGGTGCTCCTTCCCTGACCGTAAGGCAGTCCTGGTAGGCCTGCCTCACTGGGGTCTTTAACTGCCGAAGCTATGGTCTGAGGAAGCACTTTTCAATGTTCACAGTTTGGAAGACTTGGCAAACCACAGTTCATGGCTATTTCTACTAGCAGACTTGAATGTGTCAGGGAAAGGACAATTATAGGGTGACATATACATTATCCTTGAATGGAGTTGGAATAGTTTTGTAGGATACTTAAAGTATTTAGTCCTCTGTTATAAGGATGGGTGAGAGCGAAGCAGGACAAATTGGGAAGTAAGCTTTGGTGATCAGTTCCTCATGGTACTCTCCAAACACTCCCGTTCAACTGTCTCGACCATACGGTGCGCTGTCCTGGATCAGACATCCTTTCCGCAATACCAGCCTTACGTGTCCTGTATCTCAGTTCCGGATCTTGCTAGGCAATAGGAAGCATCAAATAAACGGACTCATCCTGCACTGTCACTAGCAGACACCGGGCTTGGAGTAAGGTCTCCCTTTACCAGGTGACATTAATCCCTCTGTGGGCTACATGAGTTAGTAATGGGGGATTTCGGACACTCAGCCAGGACCACGGAAAGGGTATGGGCTTTGGGCTCTACTCAATTCTTGGCTTATTCTAAAAATTCATAAATCTACAGGGGAAGGTTCTGATGTGTTCAGTGGGAGAAAAGGTGGAGGCATCTGGGGCCAGTTCTGGAAGCTTCTCTTTCTTCACACATGAAAAATCATTACTTAAGTCTTTTGAGTAGAAACTCTAACAGCTTAAAAGCAAATTCTGACTTGAATTGAAACATGTTTTTCATTCTAAAACTGGGAAAGCGTGCCTCATCTGTAATCGTTTTTGTCAGATCCCCCCGCATCAAAAAGTGCGGCTTTTTCGACCAATCCCCGGATGAAAAGTGCTTTGAGTTTGAGAACCAACCCCCATCCCTTTTCTTTCACTATTTTGCCTTAAGCCTCCTAAAGAACCATTAAAAGGGGCAAACATCTGCTGCCCCTGTTGCTGGACTCCCAGTGATGGACTTGAAGGAGGGTGGCTAAAAGAATCCCAAGGTTATTCCTCTAATCACTCCTTGTTTAGGAAATAAAGTTTTACTTATTTATTGGTTTTTTTTTTTTTTGGTCTTTTTTTTCAAATGGAAAGATAGGAAATGGAAATTTGAAATACTACTTAGCATTTATCTTTATAAATATATTTATCTACATGTACATGGTAAATTTATTTAGAGATTATTTTAATGATAATTTATGGGGTGTTTTACCATTCCCAAGGTCCTTCATACACATGTTCTCATTAGACTCTTATAGTAGCTCTATAGGAGCAGCTCCATTATTGCCTTTTTTTTTTTTCCTCCAGAAGAAAAGAAGAAAAGGTTCAAGTACATGCTTCCTGGATTGTGCCAGTCACTCAAAAATATTCTGTGCATATGTATATTCAAATATGTGTTCTTTCATATAACTCTTACAACAGCGCTGTAAAGTGGGTATTATTTGTATATTTATGTTTTTCCAAGTTAGACTCACCCAGCTTTTAAACAGGGAAACCAGGATCGAAAGCCCTTGTACTTTGGTTTTTTGGACCTAAAATTCCAGTGTTCTTGCTGCTACCCCAACCATCCCCACTGAAGGCCAATCTTGTTTGTTCTGGCCCTGGTGGCTATTTCCTCTCAGAGTACCACTAACCTCTGTCTGTAGAAACAGCTGGCTTTGTTCCCAGTCATGGTCATATTGTGTCTGCTTGGGAGGCACATTTGACCAATATGGCAGATTCTCCCACTTAATAAGGAACTGGGAGGATGCTTCACCTATAGCACCACCACCCTGGCCCCTGCTGCCCCCAGCCTGACGTGGAAGGGTGCTGGTTGATCCCTCTCTTACCAAAGGCAGACATTTTGCTGCTTTTACCCATACGCAATCAATTATTGCTTACTGCTCCCCCATCACCTCGAGTGCATTTCTTTAATGTCATTTCACTCTGCCGCCAGACCTGGGAACCATAGGCCTGGGACTGCGAATTTCTGAGTCACTCCTTTATGTCATTCTGCCTGCTTCACTCTACTCATTAGAATGTAGATTTTTGTCCCCAACACACACACACACACACACACACACACACACACACACACACACACACACACATCTCCTTCCCTACTCCCCTCCCACCTTTTTTTTTTTTAACCTAGAAATGTTGGCTCCAGTAGGGTAGAAGACAAGGGATGTAAGGGGGGAAAAATCAATGTCAGCCTCTGGCTATCATTTAAACAAAACAGAACCAACTTCTGTGGACCTCTGCTATTCTCAGGCTAAATTATGGTGTTAAAAGACTTGAAATTGAAGAAAGTACATTACAAAATCTGTTTTATAAGCAATACTTTTGTGATTCCAATATTTTTAAAACATATATCTCTTATTTCTTGTCTCATCCTCTAAACTAGGAATAGCGTAAGCTAACTAAAAAACTCATATAAACCCCATCTGTATTAAAATACAGTAGCCCATTTCAAAGCCTGCACAAGTAAAGCCATTTTGCTTTTTAAATTTTGACCATTTTTAAACAAACTCTTGCCAATGTTGTCAATTCTAGTCTTCACTGAACATTTCAACATGGCACCCAGAAGGCGCTTTCAAAGCTGACATCCATTTCCTATTTGTCAGGAACAAGAAGGAGGGGTTTTAAAGAAAACAAGGTCTCCCCCTTTCAGAGGTAGAAATAATAATAAAAATGACTCTACAGTCCAAAGGGCTGACAGGGAATCATATCCAAGAACAGGCAGTGAGGACCTAACAGGTCATGACAGCTCAGATATAGAAGTTATCTCCCCACGGTAGGGGTGGCCTCATTACCCACTTCTGGTCTAGTTTTGCTGCAAAAGCCATGAGTGATGAGGCCACCCTTATCTCACAGAGACGAAGACCATATTCTCCAACGCTGTGACATGTTCTTTCTGTGTAACCACTTATGGCATAGATTTCATTTCTCAGCTACACACATGTGCATCACACACACTCACACACACACACACACACACACACACACACACACACACAGCAGAATAAGAAAGAACTGCCTGTCTTTAAGTGACGTTCAAAGATGATTGTGGCACTAGTGACAGATTAAAAGAGAAATCTTTCCCCCAACACTGTAGGCACTTGAATGACTTTCAAGAAAACCAAACTCCTTTTCTCTATTAATATGGTTTTCATACCGATTTAGCTCCTTATGCCAAAACATTTTAGAGATGGTAGCAGTACGTATTAAAACCCAAAAGGTGACACCCCTTGTCTGTGAAGGGGAAAGCAAGCAGTTTCCTTGTCTAGAAAGTTCCAGTGCACTGGGTTGTCTCTGCCCCGTGAGCCACCCATGTCACAAAGCTGACAAAATGCACATTCTCAGGTCGGTTCTCTTCTAAAGCAGGGCTCCTGATGGGAGGCCCTGGTGACATGAAGAATGTGTAAGTCTTAGCCCTGCTTAAATCAACCAATTGTTCTATACTGTGCTTTCTCTTTTCGGTTTTAAATTATTTATTAAAAGCCACAACGCCTGTTAGGGCAACCTCATCAGGATGGAGAACATGGATTCAGTGACTTGTGCATAAAATCTGCAACTCAAATGAAAACTGTGGGGAAACTTCAAACACTGACAGAAGAGGAGGAGCTCAGAAGTGAGGTGTTCCCCTTTCAGATTTTAGTTCAGAAGAAAAGTCTTGTAAATATTTTGGTTTTATTCTCCAAAATTTTTTTCTTTTTTAAAGGTAAGCTGCTCTTAGAAATCCCCAATTTGGCTTTCCTCATAAAAATACAGGGAACCCTGCTTAGGGTTAGTTTTGTCCCTCCTTTAGGAGGTGCATGTGGGTCGGTTGGGAGATGAAGAAGGGCTAGCCGCTCTCTTTTTCTTTGCTTTGATGGATTCCTCCCCTCATAAACCATAGCTCAGCTCATAATTATAATGCAAAACAGCATCCCCACAGCCTGCTTGATGCATTTCAAATCTGAAGTTCCTTGAAGTTCCAAGGATTTTTAAATATTGATATTCATTAATTGTGTGGCTTTTTGTGACATAAATGCACATTACATACTTTCATATGCTGGAAACAGCTAAAAATGCCATGTCACAAATGTTTACATGGCTGTTATGGAAAACGGTACCATGCTAATATATGTCTGCTTCTTAAATTCTGTTAGCAGTTGTAAGACAGTCAGATACCACCCGTGGGATCTTGTGCCCTCATGAAACACAATTACAATGAGAATATCTCATTATCTCATTGGCTTTAGCTTACTGCTCTGTTACCATGGTTTCAAATACACAGAGGAGTCTGAAACTAAGAGTGCTGCTAACAAAGAACATATCCTTGTACAATGACATCAGATCATGTTAGACAGAATAGACTTAATTAAATACCCCCTGATGGAGGCCAAAATGCAGAAGTTGGGTCTACTTTTTAAAAAGGAAACCAGCCATTTAAACGCGTTCTACTTAATTTACTTGGGGATTTCTTATTCCTTTCTGACAGCAACTACAATAATAAAAACAAACCGAACTCAGATCCCATTTAATATTCACTGCTAGTGATGAAAAGTTAAGGAAATGGGGAAGAGAAAGACAACTGTCAGAAGAGAATGATGTCAAATGTAGTTTTCTTGGCTACTGAGCCAACCACCCCTCATACTAAGAAACTGGAATAGTTCTGAGGGTGCAGAAGACTAGACACCCTGCTTGCGACATGTCTATGCAACTCAAAGCACGAGTTCCAGCCTTCCCAAACGAGATCTGGTTCTCAGATACTTATTTCACCCTCATTTCTGACATGAGTGTCTAACTTTGCAGAACTGGAACTGTATTATTTTTCATGATGGGAAACAAGTTGATTTTATTAGAAAGGAAATCACAACTTTGGCCTCTTGGACTTCTGACTGCAGTGTAGCTTGCCATGGTTTGATAGATTTCCAGTCCCTGGCTTACTGTGCCCTGAGGAAAGTGCCTCATGACTCCATCCAATGCAGCTTTTGTTTAAGCAAACCTTTAAAATATACCTCAGGGCTTCCCTGGTGGCGCAGTGGTTGCGCGTCCGCCTGCCGCTGCAGGGGAACCGGGTTCGCGCCCCGGTCTGGGAGGATCCCACATGCCGCGGAGCGGCTGGGCCCGTGAGCCATGGCCGCTGAGCCTGTGCTCCGCGACGGGAAAGGCCACAACAGAGGGAGGCCCGCATACCCCCCCAAAAAAAAAAAAACAAAATATACTTCAGTACAAGAAATCATTTAGGCCTCAGAGTTATCCTAGTGTTTAACCATTTTCTCCCAAAGATCTAAAACAGTAGCTTCATTTTTCTATGTTGTAAAGTTAATTTCCCTGTAATTGAAATCTCCCTTGTTAATGTGAAGTTTATCCCTTCCCCCATCCTCCCCCCCACCACAGGAATCATAGCAGTAAAAAAAAAATTTAAATCACTTATAGGCCCTGGAGACTATCAGGTGACATAATGTGACAATAATGACATCCCTAGTGGTGTTAATTGATTTTGTCCTGGTTGAGGGTAATTTGACTTCCACAGTGACTGACGGATCATGGACTTACTGATTGGTCTTCCTAGGTAGTATTACCATTAATGAACAGAAAACACACTTTCCTCTTTAAAAGATACTGGTAATTATGGGAAAGAGAAGATGGAAAGCCATAGGTTCTTAATCGTTTAAGGAGAGTTAATTCTGAGCTGTTTGCATTAAAAGGGGATATATGGCAAAAGACTGTGAATTAGCAATTCAGAGTCTCACTGCATAAAATCCAGCTGCTTTTATGCTACCTTAGGAAGAGTCAAGTGATTTGTAAAGTGAGCTTTAACAGAAAAAAATAGCAATTGGCAGTCTCATGTGCTGTGTGATTAAAAGTGATACATCATCTGTCAAGCTGGCTTACTTTATTGGTCTACATTCCTTTCTTTATGGCTTCTAATTGGTATGATTTACAAAATATTTTTAAGATGAAAAACATATCTTATTCGAAATTGTGTGTGTGTGGAATAAGATATTCAGATAATTTTGATTTTCAGAAGAGTTGGAGAGATTTGGGAGTCATTTGTGTAAAAATCAAATAATTGAGGTTATGTAAATAGAAATGATTTTACCCATATTAAAGGCAATATTATTCTCCATGTCACCAAGATGAAAACTTTGGAGGCATCTCAATTCATTTCTCACTCATTGAGTTCAGCCGGTTATCAAGTCCTATCCATCCTGTCAGACCTGGTGATATTCTGCCTGCAGGCACCAGTTCTGCCAGAGCAGTTGCTTATGGCTGGTATCCATTATGATGGGTCAACAACCGTGTCTACAAGTTGTTAAATATATTGTATAGCAACCCTGCATCCTACCATTTAAATATCTTTTGAATCTGCCCCTTTATATCTACTGATGTGCTACTGACCTCAGTCAGATTTTCGTTTCCTCTAACCTATACTCTAAGAATAGACTTTAATTTTTTAGGGTGATTATCAGCTAGTAATTCTTTTCTTTTTCTCTAGTAATAGACTTTCAACTGGACTTTTTTACTCCAATCTCTTCCTACTCTAATCCATGCTCTACACTTTAGTTTATATTTTATATATTTGTATAAACTGTTTTATATCCTTATAATTTAAAATATATTTATATAAATTATTTTTTAAAAGTAGACGTATAGAGTACATATAGGAAAGTGCACAGATCGTAAGTCTACAACTGTATTGTTTTAGAACAGGTTCCCTAGAAGCAGAACCCAAAAGAGGGATTTTTATGTATGTGATTTATTGAGTAGTACACTCAGCTGAAACTTGTAAGAGAACAGATGAAGGAGGAGAAGTGGCAGAAGAAGTTGTAAAGAGCTGGGAAGGCTCTGAGAATTTACTTTATCTGCAAGCTAACAGTAGCAACAGTAGCAGCCAGAGTAGCAGCATTTGTACTGGTTCCCCGAGCCATAATTCCCATCAGATGATACAAATATTGCCAGGTAATACTGCACAAGTAGTGGGTTGTCACAGGATAGGAGCACAACTTTAGGGAAACTGAATCTTTTATAATGGGCAGTAACCTGTCTGAACTTTGCCCTGGAAGGAGATATTATATTTATTATATGGGACAGTAAAGAAACCTACCGTTTCTTCCAGGAAGATACTATTTTTACCTTTCAAGGATGATTACTATACAGATATTCTTGTAAGGACCACACAAAACAAAGGCAGTCAGTGCCTCTGGTTCACAAGAGGTGCAGAAATTTGAAAGACGTCTGGGGAATTGTCTCCCCACAGAAGGATGCAGGTCCAGCTAAAGTCTAGCCTCACTGTGATCCCAAGGGGCCTGGCCTTTTGCACTTCCATATCACTTGACCTTTGGCTGTCAATCACCCTGATAGGAAGGTACGACCTTGGGCGTATTTCCAAGGGAAACCACTTCTTTTAATTCTAAGAACAAGGGTGCAGCTGTGAGCTGCTAGTAGCCACCACTTATAGCAGTTGAGGAAAGGATACATTAAGTAAAGGGGATCTGTGTGGGACACCGATAGTGTTTATTACATTGATTAATTATCACAAAGTGAATATGCTCTGGTAACCGCAGCCCAGAATAAGAAACGGAGCATTACCAACACCCAGACATCCCCTTTTATGCCTCTTCCAGGTTATAATCCACCCATGCCTCCCTAAATATAACTAGTACCCCAACTTCTAGCACCTTGGATTGGTGCCTGTTGTTGAGCTTTACACAGCTCAAATCATACAGTATGTACTCCTTTATGTCTGGTGTTTCTCATTCAACATTATTTTTGAGAGATTCATCCATATTGATGTGTGTAGCTGTAGTTGATTCATTTTCATTGCTGTATAGGTTTCCAGTTTGTGGAATTTATCCTTTCGTCTGTTAATAAGCATTTAGTTCATTGCAGTTTTTGTGTATTATGACTAAAGCTCTGTAGTATTGACTTTATGTTCATATTTCTGCTGAATGTATATTTTAGAGTGGACTTGTTGATTCATGGGCTATGCATATGCTTAGATTTAGTCCCTGCTGTCAACCACTTTTCCAAAGTGGTTGTTCTAATTTATACTCCAGCCAGCAATGTAGGAATGTTTCATTTACTTCATGGCTTTGCCAACCCTTGATCTGTGTTGCTCTTTTACATTTTAGCCATTTTGATGGGTAAATATGTAGTTGTTTCTCATTGTGGTGGTTTTTTGTTTGTTTGTTTGTTTTGTGGTACGCGGGCCTCTCACTGTTGTGGCCTCTCCTGTTGCGGAGCACAGGCTCCGGACGCACAGGCTCAGTGGCCATGGCTCACGGGCCTATCTGCTCCGCGGCATGTGGGATCCTCCCGGACCGGGGCACGAACCCGTGTCCCCTGCATCGGCAGGCGGACTCGCAACCACTGCGCCACCAGGGAAGCCCTCTCATTACCGGGGCACGAACCCGCGTCCCCTGCATCGGCAGGCGGACTCGCAACCACTGCGCCACCAGGGAAGCCCTCTCATTGTGTTTTTAATTGGTATGTCTCTGATGACTCACAAGGCTGAGCACTTTTTCATATACTTGTCCATTTGGATATCTTTTTTTGAAGTGCTTGTTCCAAATGTATTGCTCATTTTCCTGTGTTGTCTTTTTCTTAAAGATTTGTTGGAGTTTATCTTAAAATTACATGTGTCTTCAACTTATAAATTTTAATACAAATTATATTTTTTACATTTCCTGAAAAAATGAAAGGACCTTAGAGCTCTTTAACTCCATTAATCCATCCGATATTTTGTGATTCCAATGTGGCAACTTATTCTCTTTTTTTTTTTTTTGTGAAGAACTCTCCTTTTGTCTAAAGAACTTCTTTTATATATTTCTTTTAACGTGGGACCTGGTAATGACAAATAATCTCAGCTTTTGTCTTATTGTTTTTAACTTTATTTCACCTTTTTTGGGACAATGTTTATGAGGTATATTTACATACAATAAGTCACCAATTTTAAGTGTGTAATTTAATGAGACTTGACAGATATATGCATTTGTGTAACCACCACAATAATCACAATATAAAATATTTCCATTTCCCTTGTGTCTTTCTGTAGTCAATCCTCTCCCCACAACCCCACTCCTGAGCAATCATTGATCTGCTTTCTGTCCCTTACATTGCCTTTTCTAGGATTTCATATTTATAGAATCATAAAATACACAGTCTAGTATCTGTCTTTCACTTAGCATAATGCTTTTGAGAGTCATCCATGTTACTGTATGTATCAATAGTATGCTCCTTTTTATATTGCTATGTATGAGTAGTTTTTTAAAAATTGTGCTATGCGTATCACTGGTTCATTTATTTTTATAATTTTATATACCATAATTTATTTATCCATTTACCAACTGATGGGCATTTGGGTTATTTATGGTTTTTGGCTATTATGAATGAAATTGCTATGATCATTCACCTGCAAGGTTTTGTTTTTTTTTTCCTTTATAAAAAAGTGAACATATGCTTTTATTCCTCTTGGGTAAAAAAACACATGATGTGATTGTTCAGTTTGATAGTACCTGTATGTTTAGCTGTCTAAGAAACTGCCAAACTGCTCTCCAAAATGGTTTTGCTCTCCTACCAGCAGTGTATGAGAGCTTCAGCTGTTTCATATCCTTGCCCACACTTGGCATTTTCAGTCTTAAATTTTAGCCATTCTAGTGGGTATGTAGCATCTCATTGTGATTTTAAATTAATTTCCCTGATGACTAATGAAGCTGAGAAACTTTTCATGTGTTTATTTGCCATTTGTATATCTTCTTGGTTGAAGTATCTGTTCAAGTCATTTGCCCACTTAAAAAATTGAGTTGGGACTTCCCTGGTAGCACAGTGGTTAAGAATCTGCCTGCCAATGCAGGGGACATGGGTTTGAGCCCTAGTCCGGGAAGATCCCACATGGCAGGGAGCAACTAAGCCCATGTGCCACAATTACTGAGCCTGTGCTCTAGAGCCTGTGAGCCACAACTACTGAGCCCATGTGCCACAACTACTGAAGCCCATGCTCCTAGAGCCCGTGCACTGCAACAAAGAGTAGGCTCCACTTACCGCAACTAGAGAAAGCCTGCATCCAGCAACAAAGACCAAATGCAGCCAAAAATAAATAAATAAATAAATTTATGAAAAAAAAATTGGGTTGTTTCTCTTATTATTATTGCATTGTAAGAGTTTTTTTCTTAATGTATTCTGGATATAAGTTCTTTATCAGATGTAAGTTTTGCAAATATATTCTCCTAGTCTGAGCTGCCTTTGGATTTTTCTTAATAGTGTCATTTGAGAGCAAAAATTTCAATTTTGATAAACTCCAATTTATCAATTTTTCCTTTATGTTTTATATTTTTGTTTCTTATTTAAGAAATCTCTGACCTTTGATTCAAGGACATCCTTGAATTAAATGTCAGCTTACTTTCTTCCATGAGTGTCATAGCTTCAGCTCTCACGTGTAGGTTTTTGTTCATTTCAAGTTTTTTTTTTTTTTGGCTGCGTTGGGTCTTTGTTGCTGTGCACTGGCTTTTTTTAGTTGCGGCGAGTGGGAGCTACTCTTCGTTGCAGTGAGCAGGCTTCTCATTGCAGTGGCTTCTCTTCTTGCGGAGCATGGGCTCTAGGTGTGCGGGCTTCGGTAGTTGTGGTGCGCAGGCTCTTGAGCGCAGGCTCAGTAGTTGTGGTGCACGGGCTTAGTTGCTCTGCGGCATGTGGGATCTTCCTGGACCAGGGCTCAAAACCATGTCCCCTGCATTGGCAGGCGGATTCTTAGCCACTGAGCCACCAGGGAAGTCCTCAAGCTAATTTTTGTATGTGTTGTTTAGTAAGGGTCAAGATTTATATTTTTGCACATATATATCCAAATATTCTACACCATTGATTGCAAAAGTTATCATATATCCATTGAATTATTCCGGCATTTTTCTTGCAAATCAGTTGACCATATGTATATGTGCATCTGTTTCTGGACTCTCTATTCTGTTCCATGTCATACGTTTATCCTTATGCCAATACCACACTGCATTCTCATTACAGTAAGTCTTGAAATCCCAAATTCGTCAATTTTTTAAAACAAGTTTGTTTTGGCTATTCTAGGCCCTTTGCATTTCTATGTAAATTGTAGAATCTGCTTGACAATTTCTGCAGGAAAAAAAATCTAAAGGATTGACAGGGTTTTGAGGAGGAGGGTGGATTTTGTTGAATTTATAGATCAGTTTGGGGAAAATGGACATCTTAATAATATTGAGTGTTCTAATCCAGAAATATGGTATAGCTCTCTACTTAGGTCTTTTTTAGTTGAAGTATAGTTGACATATAATATTAAGTTAGTTTTAGGTGTACAACATAGTGATTCACATTTAAATACATTATGAAAATATCACCATGTTAAGTCTAGTAACCATCTGTCACCATACCAAATAGTTACAATCTTATTGACTATATTCCTTGTGCTGTATATTAAATCCCTGTGGCTTACTTATTTTATAACTGAAAGTCTGTACCTCTTAATCACCTTCAACTATTTTACCCAACCCCCCACCACCATCCCCTCTGGCAACCACCAATTTGTTATCGGTATCTATGAGTTTGTTCTGTTTTGTTTTTGTTTTTTAGATTCCACATATAAATGAAATCATACAGTATTTGTCTTTCTTTGTCTGACTTATTTCACTTAGCATAATATCTTCTAGATCCATTTATATTGCTGCAAATAGTAAGATTTCATTCTTTTTTATGGATGACTAATAGTCCATTGTGTGTGTGTGTGTTTGTACACTTAGGTTGGCTATTGTAATAATGCTGCAATGAACATAGGGGAGCATATATCTTTTCAAATTAATGTTTTTGTTTTCTTTGGGTAAATACCTGAAGTAGAATGGTTGGATTGTATGGTAGTTCTATTTTACTTTTTATTGAAGTATAGTTGATTTACAACATTGTGTTAGTTTCAAGAGTACAGCAAAGTGATTCAGTTATATATATATATTCTTTTTCCCTTATAGGTCATTACAAAGTATAGTTCTCTGTGCTATAAAGTAGGTCCTTGTTGTTTATATATTTTATATATAGTAGTATGTATATGTTAATCCCAAACTCCTAATTTATCCCTCCCCCACCCTTTCTCCTTTGGTAACCATAAGTTTGTTTTCTATGTCTGTGGGTCTATTTCTATCTTGTATATAAGTTCATTTGTATCCTTTTTTTTTTGGTAGTTCTGTTTTAATTTTTTGAGAAACCTCCATACTGTTCTCCATAGTGGCTATACCAATTTACATTCCTACCAACAGTGCAAGAGGGTTCCTTTTTTCCCCACATCCTCACCAACACTTGTTACTTGTTGTCTTTTTGACATTTTAACAATATTAATTCTTTCAATCCATGAGCACAGAATGGTTTCTGTCCCATTATCTTTTCAAACATTGCTTTTAAAAATATTCTCTATCCTATCCTTCTTGGACTACAGTTACATGTATATTAGATATATTCAGTAAGTCTCATACAACTCCTCCTCTTTTCTGTATTTTCTAGCCTTCAAACTGCTTCAAGCTGCACACTTTTTGCTAATTTATATTTCAGGTCATTAATTTTCTCCTCAGCTATGTTTCAAGTTCTAAATTGCCTATTTGAGGGACTTCCCTGGTGGTCCAGTGGTAAAGAATCCGCCTTCCAATGCAGGGGGTGCCGGTTCGATCCCTGGTCAGGGAACTAAGATCCCACATGCCTTGTGGCAACTAAGCCCACGTGCCACAACTACTGAGCTCTCACGCCTCAACGAGAGAGCCTGCATGCCACAAATTACAGAGCCCACATGCTCTGGAGTCCACGTGCCACAACTAGAGAGAGAAAACCCACATGCCACAACTAGAGAGAAGCCTGCACACCACAATGAAGACCCAATGCAGCCAAAAAAATAAATAAATAAATAAATAAATTTTTTTAATAATAAAATGCTTATTTGATTCTTTCAAAAGTAGATTCCATATCTCTGATAAAATAATCTTGTCATCTCTTTTCACAGTTATTTTAAATTCCAGATTACCTATGGCTTTGTTTTTATTTTTCTATTTTCGCCTTTTTTTTTAAATCCTTGCTATACCAGATAATTTTTGACTGAGTTACAGACATTGGGTATGATAATTTGTACAGGCTAATTCTCCTCCAGAGAATTTTCTTTGGCTTCTAGAAGGCATCAGGAGCATGTAACTTTAACCCATTGAGTGACTGACCTGATTTAAGGCTGAGTTTCAGTGTTTACAAGTCATGACTTATTTCTGATTCAGCCTTATTCTTGAGTTTAATCAATGTAGGATCCCAACAAAAAGTCTGATTTTTATCATGCTTTCTCTACTTGGCAGACCTTCACTTCCAATTTTTATTGGGTTGGCCAAAAGTTTCGTTCGTTTTTTTTCCGTAAGATGGCTCTAGTAGCACTTAGTTGTCTTTAACTTCATTAGAAACAATTTTGTTAGATTGTATTTTGACAGCTGTCATATCAGTGTGCATTTAAAAAAAGGCTTATCAAAATTGGAGAATTTTTGTGTAGCCATTTTAATACTGAAGATGGAAGAAAAAAGCAACATTTTCGGCATATCATGCTTTATTATTTAAAGAAAAGTAAAAACACAACTGAAACCCAAAAAACGATTTGTGCAGTATATGGAGAAGGTGCTGTGACTGATTGAATGTGTCAAAAGTGGTTTGCGAAGTTTCGTGCTGGAGATTTCTCGCTGGACGATGCTCCGCGGTCTGGTAGACCAGTTGAAGTTGATAGCCATCAAATTGAGACATTAATTGAGAACAATCAACATCATACCACGTGGGAGATAGCCAACATACTCAAAATAGCCAAATCGAGCATTGAAAATCATTTCCACCAGCTTGGTTATGTTAATCGCTTTGATGTTTGAGTTCCACATAAGTTAAGCGAAAAAAAACTTCTTGACCTTATTTCCACATGTGATTCTCTACATAAATGTAATGAAAACGTTCCATTTCTAAAACAAATTGTGACGGGTGATGAAAAGTGGATAGTGTTCAATAATGTGGAATGAAAGAGATCGTGGGGCAAGCGAAATGAACCAACACCAACCACACCAAATGCTGATCTTCATCCAAAGAAGGTGATGTTGTGTATATGGTGGGATTGGAAGGGAGTCCTCTATTACGAGCTCCTTCTGGAAAACCAAACAATTAATTCCAACAAGTACTGCTCCCAATTAGACCAACTGAAAGCAGCACTTGACGAACAGCGTCCAGAATTAGTCAACAGAAAACGCATAGTCTTCCATCAGGATAACGCAAGACCACATGTTTCTTTGATGACCAGGCCAAAACTGTTACAGCTTGGCTGGGAAGTTCTGATTCATCCACTGTATTCACCAGACATGGCACCTTCGGATTTCCATTTATTTAAGTCTTTACAAAATTCTCTTAATGGAAAAAATTTCAATTCTCTGGAAGACTATAAAAGGCACCTGGAACAGCTCTTTGCTCAAAAAGATAAAAAAGTTTTGGGAAGATGGAATTATGAAGTTGCCTGAAAAATGGCAGAAGGTAGTGGAACAAAAGAGTGAATACGTTGTTCAATAAAGTTCTTGGTGTAAATGAAAAATGTGTTTTTATGTTTACTTAAAAACCAAAGGCACTTTTTGGCTAAGCCAATATATCTCCAGCACCATAAGACAATTGATAGCCTCTTAGTTGACACTTTGTTTAGCTTTTTTTAATAACAGAATTTATATTTTAGAGTAGTTTTAGGTTTACAGAAAAACTGAGTGGCAAATACAGAGAGTTCCCATATATACCCTTACTTTCACATACATATAAAGCATCCCCTATTATTAACATCTTGCATTAGTATGGTACATTTGTTACAATTGATGAGCTAATATTGACACATTATTATTAACTAACATCCATAGTTTACATTAGGGTTCCCTCTTTACATTGTATAGTATATGGGTTTTGACAAGTGTATATTGCTATATAGCCATTATAGTATACAGAATAGTTGCACTGCCCTAAAAATCCCCTGTGTTCCATTTATTCACCCCTCCATCCCTCCCCCCAAGTTCCTGCCAACCACTATCTTTTTACTGATTCCATAGTTTTGCCTTTTCTAGAATATCATGTAGTTGGAATCATATGGTATGTAGCCTCTTCAGATAGGTTTCTTTCATCTAGCAATACTTATTTAAGATTCTTCTATGTCTTTTTATGGCTTTATAGCTCATTTCTTTTTATTTGCTTAATAATATTCCATTCTATGGATGTTCCACAGTTTGTTTACCCATTCACCATTGAAGACCATCTGGTGGCTTCCAAGTTTTGGCCATTAGTAACTGCTATAAACATTTGTGTACCGTGTTGTGTATGTGTGTGTGTGTGTGTGTGTGTGTACACGTAAGTTTTCAACTCCTTTGGGTAAGAGTATGGTAAGGGGTTGTATGGTAAGAGTATGTTCAGTTTTGCAAGAAACTGCCAAACTGTCTTCCAAAGTGATTGAACAATGTTGCATTCTCACCAGCAGTAAACGATGAGAGTTCCTATTACTCTACGTCCTAGCCACCATTTGGTGCTGTCAGTATTTCAGATTTCTGCCATTCTAAATAGGTGTTTAGTGGTATCTCATTGTTATTTTAATTTGCAATTCCCTAATAACATATGATATTGAGCATCTTTTCATATGTTTATTTGCCATCTATATATCTTCTTTGGTGAAGTGTCTCTTCAAATGAATTCCCCCTTTTAAAATTAGATAGTTTGTTTTCTTATGGAGTTTTAAGAGTTGTTTATGTATTTTGGGTATCAGTCCTTTATCAAATATATGTTTTGTGAGTATCTTCTCCCAATTTCTGCTTGTTTTTTCATTCTCTTAACAGTGTCTTTCACAGAGTAAAGTTTTTAATTTTAATGAAGTCCAACTTATCAATTTTTTATTTCATAAACATGCTTTTTGGTATTGTATCTAAAAACATTATCCCTAAACTCAGGGTCAGGTAGATTTTCTCCTCTGTGATCTTCAAAATGTTTTTAGTTTTTGTTTTACATTTAGGTCTATGATTCTGCTTAGCTTTTAAAATTAACTGCCTACATAGCTTGCAGACCATCAAATAACCTTGATAAGAAGGATTTTAGACAATTGTTTTCACTTTTCTTCCATTCCCTTCTTTCCAGAATCTTGACCCCTCAAGTCTTGACTGCCTTGGTACCCCTGAACTCCAATTTTTTGTCTCTCCAAACCTATAAGATTCCTTGAAAGCTGTACTTAGTTTCTTTGTCTTTTAGCATCTGCTTTTCCCTCTCCACCCAAGATGTTTATGGACTGGAAGTTCCTTGAGGGAAAAAGAAGTGTAGAACATCATGTTTACTTCAACAGTTTCCCTTCTTTCTGACACCTTGGTTCTTCAAGTCCTGGGTGATTTGGTAGCTCTACAGTGTGTCCAAAACTTTTTAAAAAATGTTAAATCTATCTTTTCTAGTTATTCTTGACAAAAAGATTGATGTGTTATGAGTCAGTCTTCCGAAACTGGAACATACAGTTTAAAAACACAGTTCACACATATCTCCCTTGCCTAAAATACTTTGAAGGCTCGCCACGGCCACAGATCTGGCATACGTGGAGTAGCGTTGCCTACGATATCCTTTATACTCTGGGTCATGCCAGTGTTTCTGGGCCAGTCCCCACCTCATACATGCGATTGTCAAGCAATATTATAATTCTCAATGTTTTCTCATGTTTCGTGGGCTTTGCCTGTGTTCTTCCTTTTACCAACAACAACATTCTTCTGATGGTCCTCCAAATTACCTAATTGCTCATCCTTCTACCCCAAATCAAATATCACCTTTTCTGGGAAACATTCCCTGACCTCTCTTTTTAGGCAGAATTAACACTTTTCTCATCCATATTCTCATTGATTATTTTACAGACCCCAATCACAGTAGTTTTCACATTGCATTTGGTTAATCGTTTATGTCTCTCTTACTTTAGACTGTGAACGTTTCTATCATTAGGGCACGGCAGGACATGGAATATAATAGGAGCTTAATAGATAACTGTTGAATGAATAAGTATAGGAACTTTAATAAGTATATTAAATCATCTGGTTTAATCTCACTGTAGTTTCTTACTTTCTTATGTTTTCTTTGCATGTTTCTCAGCAATAACGTTACTTCATTCACCTAATGTTTTTCATTCACTCATTCAGCATTTACTGATCACCAAGCATTTGTCAGGCGCTTTTCTAGGAAACACAGGAAACACAGTAATGAACAAGATAGAATAATTTATTGGCCTCACAGGACTTCTCATCTAGAGATGTTAAGCAATTCTTTGAAAACATGCTTCTCATGTTGTTTGGCAGGAAGTAGTTTCAGCCAGAACGCTTCCTTCTTGGCTTTCTTTCTTTACTCTTTGTCCTAGATCTGTTAAGCTAAATGTCATTATTTGCAGCTTTTTACTCTTAACTATTATTGCACCCTATCCCATGGAAAACAGAAGGGCTCACACGCTGAGACTTCCCATCTCTAAGAGCGATTAAAATATTTTAGGTAGATCCTGTCAGTCAAGTCACAGAGAGTGTTTCATTAATCAACATCATTATTTTATCTGCATTTTAAGTGACAAGAATGTCAAATCTTTTATATTAATTGATATTGTCAATTGAAATGTTGATAAAAATCTTTCATTTGGTGCCAAATAGCTATTTTGATGTTTGGACCTTTTTTTCTCATTGAATTGACTAAATTTGGAGGGCGAAGGCATGGAGGGTGTTGGATATCTGAACTCTATAGTAATTTCATCATATGTAGCAGTGAAAATAAAATCTAGAAACTCTTATTTCAAATACTTGAAAGTTTTCTACGTAATATTGTAATGTTTTGTTCAATTTACTACATATTCCATATTCATGGAAGTAAAGATTAGAGGCTATGAAAGAATTTTTTCTGAAAATAATTTCCTAAATATTCAATTTAAAGCATATAAAATTTAAATTATGATTTTAAAATTCTTACACTTAATAATTCTTATAGTATTTTATTTTAATTGACCCATAAACCTAAAAATAATCATTGCTTTTTTCAGATCTGCATTTACCATATTTGTAACACATGAAGCAAACAAAGCTTGGGAAATTTGTAGTTTTGCTATATAAACTACACATTGTGTAAGCTAAAGTTCTCATTATTTCTAATAATAAAATCTGTGCTTAAGATTTTAAACACTGCTCAAGAATATAACTGAGAGCTTTAAAAAGATGTGTTTAAGTCAGCATACAATTATTAGAAGAACCACACAGGGCATCTTTTAACAAGTTGGGGAGAAAATAGCTGACCCTAGAGTTTGTAACAGGTTTCTTTACATTAAAACATTAAAGTGCTATCTATGGGAGAAATAGAAAAATCATACCAAAATATTTGAGGGACAGTAAATAGTGGGTGTTGGAGAAAGGAAACAGTTCTGGAAAGAGTAAGATGTCTCTAAAACATACACAAGTAACACCTTTCTTCAGATTTTATACTAATCACTTTGGGTACGTTAACATTTGATAGTTTCCCCATGATGACACTACAAAGGCGGCCAAGGAATGGGACCCAGTGAAGCCATAGTATAGGAGACGGACCCAGAGTAAGCTTGTATGTGTGTGGCGGCGGGCGGGTGCAGTTCTGCACACAGATGTGTAAGAAAATGAGACGCGAGTGCAAGGAAAATACAGCTGATCACAGAGCACTGTGCGGTTCACTTCTCAGCTGCAAGAAAAGTGCAAAGCCTCATTTGGCCACAGGGATACTCAGTACCAAAGAGCCTGTGTAGGCCAGGGAAATCAACTAGCATGCATTGTTTAGAAGCTGCAGAAAAGATAATAGACTGTGACTTCTGGAATATTTACAGTTCATCTTGGGCTTTCCCTAAAGTATAAACTTTCTTCAGCTTGAATCTGGTGAAGGATGTGAAGAAAGCACAAAAATCCAGTAAGATTTTTGAGAAGAATTAGTTGAGAAGGCTCAGCCTCTTTAATTAATGGGGAAAAAGAAAACACAACTAAGGATCAGCTTTGTGGAAGAGAATCTGTACGTGGGCAAGTTTTAAAGTAAGGACAAGACACTTTACTTGGTTAAAATTCAATGCTTTATTAACCTTCCTCCCAATTCAAGCTCAAGCTCTGTGCTGGGACATTAGAACCTGTGGCTCGTGCTTACACTCATGTAGAAATAACTTGTATTTCCCAGGGTTCTCCAGTTTTAGAATTCCCCTGGTGGCCTGGCCCCTCCATGCCAAGCACCTCGGCTCCTGCAACCAGGTCTCCCTCAAGCACAAGTCTGGGCACCTCTAGTCATGCTGCTCCTTCTGACAAAGTGCTTTTCTCCCCATCCCTGCGGAATGCCACCCATCGCTCGGGATGGACCTCAATGCCCTGTTTTTCATAATCTTCCCGTGTCCCTGGGTCTCTGGGTCCTTTGGGCTCCCTGGGCAGTGATCACATTCTGCTGTATTTTATAGTCAGCTGTATATACCTCTGATTTTTCACTTTGATTATAAATTCCTTAAGAGTCTGGACTATGACTTGTACATATTTGTGTCCCTCACAGACTCTAGCCAATAATAATAACAACAACAACGACGACATTTACAGAGCACTCTATAATGCATTGCACTCACAAACCCTTTCTTCATCAGTGCCTCACAGCAGTCTTGTGAGGGCAGTAAAACAGGTAGCGATTGCCCTAATTTGCAGAAGCAGAACCTGGGGTTCAGAAAGATAAAGCCATTTATCTTCAGTCACACAACTAGGAACTGGTAGTTTCTAGACTTGAGTTCAAGTCTTTTGACTCCACATTCTAATTTTTCCTTGCCCTGTTCTACTGCGATAAAAGACTGTGAAATTGAATTAAAGGAACCACTGGCCTATACCTTAACAAAAAGAAAATAAACTCTAAACAACTACTTACACTTAGGTTCAAGCTGGTGGAAGAGCTCATGGAGAAGGGCCTCGGTTCATGATTTGGGATGTGCAGCTGCCCTTAAAGGGGTATTTTCAGCTTCATTTTGCTTGGGGTTTGTGTGAGCTCTGATTGTATGCGACCAGTCTCAGCTCTTTCCTATTCATCTTGTCATATAAGAGGCTTTCCTTTCCTCCATGAGAGGAACACTTGAATCTCATCAAAGTAAATAGCAGGGGTTTTACTTAACACATATGGCAAACCAAATAGAGAGGGCAGGAGATCTCCAGGAATGAATCCAGAGACGCTTCTAACAAAGAGAACAGTCAATTTGTACATGTAGGACTAGAGGAAAAATCATCAGCAACACTGGCAATATCAACTGAGAAAACACTTTGAAGGAGATAAGCTTTGGCCTCTTGGTGCCTTGTAGCAGAATGACACTAACACAGAACTCAGAAAGAGGCATCCACGGGGCTCTTCCCGGGTGCAGGCGGGGCAAGAGCCCCTCCCTCCTGTGCTCTTTCGTATGGAGTGTGTAAAGCTAGAGAGAACTTTGAGGGTGCTCTTCTTTTAATCCCCTTTTATTGGAAACTGCTCTCAGACAAAAATAAGAACACATCCTCTTTTCATGTTAAACATCTGAATTCTCCAGGATATAGGTTCGAAGTTAGAATGTTATGTCTTTTATTTGCCAGTATGAGTTTGTTGGGCTGATACCACATCAGTGATGGCATAGTCAGTGAAAACTTCTCTGCTAACAGTTGGTAACAAAGCAATTTTGAATATCTGCCTCACAGCTGCCTAGCCTTAGGCTTGAATCTGGTTTAGATACCACGTAGTAAATTTTCAGAAGTCCCAGACACAACATTCCTTGGAAAATTTTGCCACATCCCGATACAATCAGTGAATTCTCCCTTTTCTTTTGTGCCTATCATTTATACAGTTTTGGGTACTACAAGATAAACTTCGGGACCCCAGGCCACCCCAGCCTAGGGTTATAAGAGGGTCACATGAGGGATGACAACCTTGCTTGTCACCTGTTCTGGGAGGACCATCAGCCATCAATGAAATTCTGTTAGATGATTTCCAGGAGGGCTCAGCTCTGTTCATGAATAATAACAGGGCATCTGGTGGGCACGGCTGCCTCTTCAGGACCTCATGTCACTATGTTCCTTGTAAGGTTTCCTGCTGTATCGACTACGCAAATGACCATTTCTTCTGGGCTCGCCCTGCTATGCTCCCACAAACACTGGGCACCATGGTCCAAGTCACTGCCAGACAGTGCAGCATCCCCGAGGCTCCACAGACCTTTGCAGCCCCCTCCATGGCTGGAGCACAAAGTAGACAGTCTGTGTGCCCTCCTGTGTTATACCCTGCTAGCAGGGCTCCAAAGCAATGCTTCTTCGTGCATGCTGCTTTATGGTGGTTTTACTGAAAACAGTTATTTCAATTATTACTTTGTAGCCCCCAAGAGCTCCTCCCCAGGGGACTAGATGGGGAACAAAAGCAGTGACAAACATCATATGCAGTCTTCCTCACCTCCCCCTGCCCCCAATCCATCTGAGGTTTTGCCATGAGGCCCATCTTGCCTGTGTCATTCCCTCTAACATAAGTTCCAAAAATATTTAAGAATATGTTACAAGTCATTTTGGGGGGGTGGTAATTGATTTCTTTTTTTATTGCTGCTGTTAACAAATTAGTACAAACTCAGAGGCATAAAACAACACAAATTTATCGACTTAGAGTTCCAGAGCTCAGAAGTCGGAAATGGGTCTGCTGGGTTAGAATCAAGGTGTTGGCAGGGTTGTGTTCTTCCGGAGGCTCTAGGGGAGAATCAATTTTTCCTCTTCTCCAGTTTCTAGAGGCTGCCGTCATTCTTTGGCTCATAGCCCTCTTCCATCTTCTGAGCCAGCAATGGCTTATCAAGTCTCTGCCATCTTTCTGGTCCTTTCTCTTCTGCCTCTTTCCACTTAAAAAGACTCATGTGATGACACTGGGTCCACCTGAAGAATCCAGGATAAGCTCTCCATCTAAGGTCAGCTGAATCCTTAATTCTGTCTGCAACCTTAATTCCTCTTTACTATGTAATGTAACCTATTCACAGGTTTGGGGATTATAGACATGGGCATCTTGCATTATTCTACCTACCACACATAGGGTTTTGAAAGCATAGCTCAGTGATAGCTACTCATGAGGGCTGTGCATGAGCAATGGTCAGGATGGGCCACATGAGTGAACGTAGGTCAGTGTGACTTGGAGTTTCTCCATAGACCTACCCTTATCCCCGGAGCATATATCAACCTATCTGTCCTTGCAAAGGGCTCTCTGCTGCCACACATATTATCTGCTTTCTTTCTTGAACTCTTTCATCCCTCAAACCCTCTGATCCCTTAATCTATCAGCTGCTATAGATGCTGTCCTGATTTTGGCTGACCTTTTTCAAGGTCTCCAGAACCAAACTGATACTGTCATCCACATACTAGATGCCAATAGGTGGACAAATAAGGGGCTACTTTGATTATGTCTGAACAATATTCCCCCTGATGGTCAGCATGTTTTATTGTGACCTGGAACTATCACATTCGTTATAGCGATTGGTCCTTGCCTTGACCCAGCAGAGACTTTTCTCAGAAAGTAGCCATGGGACTTCCATGCTTTCTCTCCATTGATTTAAAGGTTACAGACTTCCAGGCCACTGAGACTGACCTCAATCTGCTCTCACCTCAGCACAAGAGACCTTCACGGTATAGGAGAACCAAGATGGAACCATGACAAGTAAATGGAACTTGTGGAACCATGACAAGTAAATGGGTCAAAGCCACAGGTTAGTGGAATTCTTCCTCCCACACCCACCCACCTCTGGAGATCTAGGCAGGTTGTCAGTTTATCTCAGCCCCAAGGAGCATTCTTGAATCAGTGATATTTTATGAGATATCTGTGGTGCTGACATGTGCAGGCTGTCCACCCTTTGCACTATAGAAATATGTTTTCAGGTTTGGCTGATGTGGTGATGTTAACTGGCTTTCCCTTGCACCTTTCCTGAGATCTTTCACTTTGTTTCATTTTTGTACCTGCTCAGGTTTTGGTGTGCACACATGCACACAACACTAATACCAGGGCTAGTCCTTGGTAGACTATGTTAAAAGAAGCTCCAGCCAAACACTAGCAAGTTTCCCCTGATTCTGAGACTGCAGCTCATTTTCTCTGAAAGCACATGATATTCAGAGTAAGCATCTCTTGAGAATACCAGAAATCTTGCAAAAATTCCCATCGTGGCATAATTTTGATCTAATTTGTATAGGAAATATGAGAACTTTAACTGAATTTAAGATAGAAATGTAACCCATTTACAATATCTGTACACCCTCGATGAATAATAAGTTGTCGTTTTCATGTGGTGCAAATGCATCTCCAAAGTTTGAATTTTGAGGATTTCTCACTTTGCAAATCCCTTGAGAATGAGACTCTCAGGAGGAAAGTAAGGAACAGTGAGAGGCAGCAAGTGTGCCCTGCATCTAATTTGAGCATCAGTGATACCCTAAGCAGTATCCTGCTGCCACCTATAATGAAGAACATGCTTATTTCTAATTTGTAGCATTTCTCCCCTTCCTGATTATACAAGATGGGTTCATTCATTATTAATCTGGTTTGTCAGACAGCACGGCCCTCCAAGTGTCAGGCTTCCTTGTTTCCAGGCAGTGAGTTTGTGTAGGAGCAATGAAATTTCAGAATGCACAGATCAGCAAGCACTCATCTGCACCTGATTAAAGTTAGATAGACCAACTTAACAGCCTTAAAATAATTCTACATGAAGCAGCAGGAGACCTTTCTATATTTGTCCTTATTATTGGAAAGGAAATGGCCTAAAAAAAAATCATTACTTTTCTTCCAAACTGTACCTGATTTGAAAGGGAGTGAGGGAAAGGAAATGATCCCTCTTTGTCTACACCAAATATCTTAGGAATCAAAAACAGCAAAGGAGATATAACTCCAAGTTTACTGTTAAAAAGTCAATATTTTAACACACGTACACACACATGCACGCCCACATGAACATACACATACACACAATCATCCTTGCTTTGTGGAGCTTATAACTTAATGCTAACCAGATCATGATACTGTGTTGTGAGTGAAAAGAGTGCTGGACTTGCCAGTGAAGGTTCAGATTGATATGATTCTCAGGGAAGGGGCTTGAACAAGCAATCTGTTCATGGGTGGTGTGACTGGGCTCCAGGACTCAGCTGGAGAGAAGGAAAAAGTAATGCTTTATGGGAAACAGACACAGGTACCATGCATTTCAAAACAGTAATTGTTATGTAAAAGACTGAGAAACAGATTCTAGCTGGTTTCCAAGTCATTTGAATGAACACTGGAATTATTTTTCTTTTGTAACCACCTAGCTTTAGAGGAAGTGGGTAAATAAAAGGACTTGGTGATTAAAGTCTTGAACTAAATACAATGAACAAATTTCCATCCATGCCTGTTGAGAGGGTTTTTTGTTTGTTTGTTTGTTTGTTTAATAAAGGTGTCACTTGACCTTTTCTTCCATGCACTCATCAGAAATCCAGCACTTTTGCAAACCAAAAAATCTCTGGGCTGGTTCTTGCCCCTGGGATAGAGGTGCGGCAGGAAAATCATTCACAATTATGCCTTCTGGACTATCAATATCCCTGGAGAGTGTTTGGGAAAAGAGGAAACAACAGTGGTGTGAGGTCTGTGAGGGATTATTTTTTTTTTATTTTTATTTTTTTTGCGGTACGCGGGCCTCTCACTGTTGTGGCCTCTCCCACTGCGGAGCACAGGCTCCGGACGCGCAGGCTCAGCGGACATGGCCACGGGCCCAGCCGCTCCGCGGCATGTGGGATCCTCCCGGACCGGGGCACGAACCCGCGTCCCCTGCATCGGCAGGCGGACTCTCAACCGCTGCGCCACCAGGGAAGTCCTGTGAGGGATTATTTATATGGACTCACCAGCCAGAAAAATTAAGTGGACACTAGGTAGAGCCTGAAGCTGGCACAGGGACAAAGAGGGTAGATTGCAAACTATTGGGGATATGCAAGAAGTCTCATTTGCCTAAAGAATGTAGTGGTTAAAGCCTTGACACAAGGTGCCAAAATTTTCATCCCCTGAATTTAAAGGAAACAACAAAGACAATTTCTACTCTACACCAGTGGTTCTCAACAGGGGGAAGAGGAGCAATTTTGCCTTCCAGGGGACACTTGGCAATATCTGAAGGCACATTTGGTTGTCACAACTGGGAAAGAGAGCATTGCTATGAGCAGAGAAGGAAAGAGAAAGAGGTTTGATAAGAGCTAGCCAGTCTTTGCCATAACCTCACTGAGCATCAATTTTCTCATCTGTATGATGGACATCATAACAGTTACCTTATTTGGTTTTTGTAAATATTAAATGAGATAATGTATGTAAAGTACTTATCACAGTGCCTGACACATAGTAATACCTCAACAAATTATTGATATTATTATTATTAGCATTATTGTGTGATTCTTAGTAATGGTGTTTCATTATCAAGCCAAGGGAAAATGACGTGAGAATTTGGGGAGGCATTTCAAAATGAATTTCTGACAAACCCCAAGCAAAGGATGCTCATGAAAAATTAAGTGAAGAAGGAAGTGAGAGCTCAATGTGACAACAGTGGAAGCTCCTGACTAAATCCTGTTTAGTAGAATTTTTACAAAATATGAAGAACAATATTGCAAAGGAAAGGTTTTTTTTTAAAGGAGTATAAAACTGTGAGGACACTCTTGATGACTAAAGCCAGAGTAACACTGTCCAATGGAAGTGCAATGTGAATCCCACTGGTAATTTAAAATTTTGTAGTAACCACATTAAAAAAGTAAAAAGAAAGAGGATGATTAACTTTAATAACATATTTTATTAAACCCAACATATCAAACATATTATCATTTCAACATGTAACCAATATAAAAAATTACTCTGCATCGGCAGGCGGACTCTCAACCGCTGCGCCACCAGGGAAGTCCTGTGAGGGATTATTTATATGGACTCACCAGCCAGAAAAATTAAGTGGACACTAGGTAGAGCCTGAAGCTGGCACAGGGACAAAGAGGGTAGATTGCAAACTATTGGGGATATGCAAGAAGTCTCATTTGCCTAAAGAATGTAGTGGTTAAAGCCTTGACACAAGGTGCCAAAATTTTCATCCCCTGAATTTAAAGGAAACAACAAAGACAATTTCTACTCTACACCAGTGGTTCTCAACAGGGGGAAGAGGAGCAATTTTGCCTTCCAGGGGACACTTGGCAATATCTGAAGGCACATTTGGTTGTCACAACTGGGAAAGAGAGCATTGCTATGAGCAGAGAAGGAAAGAGAAAGAGGTTTGATAAGAGCTAGCCAGTCTTTGCCATAACCTCACTGAGCATCAATTTTCTCATCTGTATGATGGACATCATAACAGTTACCTTATTTGGTTTTTGTAAATATTAAATGAGATAATGTATGTAAAGTACTTATCACAGTGCCTGACACATAGTAATACCTCAACAAATTATTGATATTATTATTATTAGCATTATTGTGTGATTCTTAGTAATGGTGTTTCATTATCAAGCCAAGGGAAAATGACGTGAGAATTTGGGGAGGCATTTCAAAATGAATTTCTGACAAACCCCAAGCAAAGGATGCTCATGAAAAATTAAGTGAAGAAGGAAGTGAGAGCTCAATGTGACAACAGTGGAAGCTCCTGACTAAATCCTGTTTAGTAGAATTTTTACAAAATATGAAGAACAATATTGCAAAGGAAAGGTTTTTTTTTAAAGGAGTATAAAACTGTGAGGACACTCTTGATGACTAAAGCCAGAGTAACACTGTCCAATGGAAGTGCAATGTGAATCCCACTGGTAATTTAAAATTTTGTAGTAACCACATTAAAAAAGTAAAAAGAAAGAGGATGATTAACTTTAATAACATATTTTATTAAACCCAACATATCAAACATATTATCATTTCAACATGTAACCAATATAAAAAATTACTAACCAGATAGTTCGCATTCTTTTCTTCATCAAATCCTGAAAATTGAGGGTATATAAATGACTTACAGCACATCTTCATTTGCACTAGCCATGTTTCAAGTGCTTAATAGTGGCTAGTGGCTACCTTACTGGACAGCAAATGTACAGAAGATGATTGTAAAAATGTCAGAGATGACAAAAATAAGTCTTTAAAGCCATGTCCAGAGTGAAGAGGGTAAGAAAGAAAACACAAACCTGCTGACGTGGGAAGAAAATTTAATGTTAGTATTCCTCAACTATTTTTTTTTAACTTACATCCTCTCCTTTATGAAACTTATTACCCAGCAGGTATGGTTAGATCTCACTTTAGTATAAGGTATTTGAAGGCAAAGTATGTGATAAACTATGAAGAGATCATTTTGAGTGTTAATAATGAATTAAAATATCTGTAGTTGGACTAAATATGTTTTAGGGAACTGAGAGACTCTTGAGTAGGTTGGAGGAATTGTGAATGGCAACAGGGGTGCGAAGAGACTAACACTAGGAGTAAACAAATATGCCTTTTCAAAAGGAGGAGGACTTGTGGGCTCCTGTGCATACTCGATATACCTCTCTGTACTTCCTTGTGAAAGCCAAACTCTGGGTCCTAAGTTTCTCACCTATAGACTCAGAGGTTGAATCACATGAATTCCATGGCCCCTTTGTGTTCTAACAGGTCTGAATCAGGTCAGCTCATCCAGACTTGGAGTTTGAGCATTGAGAAAGGGAAGAGATGATCACTAGGGTCCAGAAATAGCTTATGAAAAACAAATAACACTGGCCTAACCTCATTTTCTCTTGTAGGAGGGTCTCTAGTCTAACATTGTCAGGGAAAGGCTAGGATCATAGCACATCTGGATTTTGGTGAGAGGTTTGGAACTTATGTTTAATGAGCACCTACTATTTATTTAACATTAATTCAGCAGATACTTATTGGGAATCTACTATGTTTTAGACACTGAGGATATGACAGTAGAGAAGATGCTTCTTAAGAAACTAATTACACAAACTTGACTATGGAACAATGTGGAAGGTACAAGGGAAGTATTCGGTTGGCCAAAATCCCGAACGAACTTTTTGGCCAACCCAATATATTTGAGAGGTCACTTAACTCAGTCATGAAACATTGCAGGAGGCCTTCTCTAGGAAATGACATCTATGTGGGCACCCAAAAGTGTTAGTAAGAAAAGACTTTAGGGTGTGAGACCAGGAAGAATATCTCAGGAGGAAGAAACAGTAGTTTTGAAGGCTCAAAAGTTAGAGCAGAGCTAATGTTCAGAGGAGCAGTGCTTCTCAAGCCCTATGTGCACATAAATGAGTTAAAACGCAGATTCTGATTCTAAAAGTCTGGGTGGGGTCTGAGATTCTTCATTTCCAATAAGCTCCCAGGTAATGCTGATGCTGCCAGCCTGTGGACCTCACTTTGAGTAGCACCAGTGTCGAATACACAAAGGGAGAGGTCAGAAAGAGTGCTAAAGAGGTGAGCATGGGGTGGATCATGAAGGACTTTGTAAGTCTTGTGAAGGTTAAACAACATGCTACTGAACAGCCAGTGGGCCAAAGAAGAAATCAAAAGAGAAATCAAAAAATACTTTGAGACAAGTGAAAATGGAAATACACCAAAGTTTATTGGTTGCAGCAAAAGGAGTTCTAAGAGGGAAGTTCATAGTGATAAATGCATACTTTAAGAAATAAGAAAAGTCTCAAATAAATAACCTAACTTTACACCTCCAGGAGCAAGAAAAAGAGGAATAAACAAAGCTTAAAATTAGAGCAGAAATAAGTAAAATAAAGTCTAAAAAGATAATAGAAAAGACCAATGAAAGTAGTAGATGATTCTTTGAAAAGATACACAAAATTGAAAAACTTCTATCTAGACTCACCAAGAAAAGGAACTCAAGTAAATAAAATCAGGAATTAAAATCAAGGAGATATGACAACTGATAGCACAGAAATACAAAGGATCACAAGAGTCTTTTACATGACCAAAAATTGGACATCCTAGAAGAAATGGATAAATTCCTATAAACATACAACCTAATAACATTGAATCGAGGAAATAGAAAATCTGAACAGACTGATTACTAGCAAGAAGATTGAATCAGTAATGAAAAATCTCCCAACAAACAAAAGTCAGGGACACGAAAGCTTCATTGGTGAATTCTACCAAACATTCAAAGAAGAATTAATTTGACTCATTCTTAAACTCTTCAAAAAAAAAAAAAAGAAGAGGGAACTCTTTCAAACTCACTTTACAAGGCCAGCATTACCCTGATATCAAAACCAGACAAAGATGCCACAATAAAAGTAAATTATAAGCCAATATCCTTGATGAACACAGATGAAAAAATCCTTAACAAAGTACTAGCAAACTGAATTCAACAATACATTAAAAACATCATACACCATGATCAAGTGGGATTTATTCCAGGGATGCAAAGTTAGTTCAATATCTGCAAATCAGTCAATGTGGTACACCACATTAACAAAATGAAGGATAAAAATGATACAATCAATAGATGCACAAAAAGCATTCAAAAAATTCAACATCCATTTATGATTAAAAACTCTCAACAAAGTGAGTATAGAGGGAATGTACCTCAACATAATAAGGGCCATGTATGACAAGCCCACAGCTAACATTATACTCAATTGCAAAAAACTCAGCTTTTCTTTTAAAATCAGAAACAAGACAAGAATGCTCACTCTCACCACTTTTATTCAACATAGTATTGGAAGTCCTATCCAGAGCAATCAGGGAAAAAGAAGAAATAAAAGGCATCCAAATTGGAAAGGAAGAAGTAAAACTGTCACTATTTGCAGATAACATGATATTATATATAGAAAACCCTAATACCTCCATCAAAAAACTATAGACTAATAAACAAATTCAGTAATGTTACAGGATACAAAATCAATACACAAAAATCTGTTGTATTTCTATACACTAATAATAAACTATCAGAGAAAGAAATTAAGAAAACAATCCCATTTACAATTGCATCAAAAAGAATAAAAGTACCGAGGAATAAACGTAACCAAAAAGGTGAAAGACCTGCATACTCAAAACTTCAAGACTTTAAGGAAAGAGATTGTAGAAGTCATGAATAAATGGAAAGATATTCCATGTTCATGGATTTAAAGAATTAATATTGTTAAAATGACCATACTACCCAGAGCAATCTACAAATTAAATTCAATCCTCACCAGAATTCCAATGACATTTTTCACAGAAATAGAACAAATAATCCTAAAATTTGTTTGGTACCACAAAAGACTCTGGATACCCAAAGCAATCTTGAGAAAGAAAAGCAAAGCTGGAAAGCATCATGCAATCTGCTTTCAAACTCTATTACAAAGTTATAATAATTAAAACAGTATAGTATTGGCATAAAAACAGACACATAGATCAATGGAACAAAATAGACAGCCCAGAAACAAACCCATACATATGGTCAATAAATTTACGACAAAGGAGCCAAGAATATACAATGGGGAAAGGACAGTTTCTCCAGTAAATTGTGCTTAGAAACTGGATAATCACATACTAAAGAATGAAACTAGACCACTATCTTATATCATACACAAATATTAACTCAAAATGGATTAAAGACTTGAACATAAGACTAGAAACCATGAAATTCCTAGAAGAAAACATAGGTGGTAAGCTCCTTGACATAAGTCTTTGTGATGACTTTTTGACTCTGACACAAAAAGTAAAAGCAGCAAAAGTAAAAGTAAATAAGCTAAAAATATCAAATTAAAAAGCTTCTGCACAGCAAAGAAAACCAACAAAATATAAAAAGGCAATCTAATTTGTCTTTGGGATGAATGGGAGAAAATATTTGCAAATTATATATCTGACAAGAGGTTAGTATCCAAAATATACAAAGAACTCATACAACTAAATAGCAAAAAAAAAAAAAAAAAGCCAAAACAAACAAAAACAATCCGATTAAAAAATGGGCAGAAGATCTGAATAGACATTTTTCCAAAGGAGACATACAAATGGCCCACAGACACATGAAAAGATGCTCAACATCATTAATCATCAGACAAATGCAAATCAAAAGCACAATGAGATATCAACTCACACCTGTCAGAATGCCTAATCAAAAAGACAACAAACAACAAGGGTTGCCAATGATGTGGAGAAAAGGAAACCCTTGTGCACTGCCGGTGGGAATGTGAGTTGGAGCAATAACTGTGAAAAACAGTATGGAGGTTCCTCAAAAAATTAAAAATAGAACTACCATAGTATCCAGCCATTCCACTTCTGGGTATTTATCAGAAGAAAATGAATACACTAACATGAAAAGATATATTTACTTTCATGTTCATTGCAGCACTATTTACAATAGCCAAGATATGGAAACAACCTAAGTGTCCATTAGGGGATAAATGGGTAAAGAAAGTGTGGTATTTATATACAATGGAATATTATTCAGCGATTAAAAAGAATGAAATCTTGCCATTTGTGACAACATGGATGGACATTGAGGGCATTATGCTAAGTAAAATGAGTCAGACAGAGAAAGACAAATACCATGTGATCTCTTTCATATGTGGAATCAAAACATAAAACAAAACAAAACCCAAGCTTATAGATACAGAAAACAGATTGGTGTTTGCCAGAGAGGTGGGGGGTGGAGAGTGGGAGAAATGGGTGAAGAGGAGTCAAAGGGGTGGAAAAAAAGAGACCTTCCAGATGATTGTAAGTGCAGCTGGGTTTCTTAAACTTATACTGAGTTGCTTTCCAACGTTAGGTGTTTGAAGTAACCTCTCATCATCCCCAGGTTCCTAATGTGTATATTTGTGCAGTCAACCGCCCCCCCCCACCCCAGCATCACAATAAGACATTTCCTACTTTTCCATCTTCCGGTTTCTGGGGCACAGGTTCTTTTGTGATGCCACCTAGGGGAGAGCCAACTGTGCCTATGAGATGGTGTGATGGGTCTTACAAGAAGGGCTTGTTAGATGGGAAAGCCACGCAGTTAACAAGCACAAGACTCAGTGGCACAAAGGTCAACCAGCTTTTCCTTAATTGAAGAAAAAGCAAACATGCATGTTCCTTATATAAACACCGATATTTAACATTTAACTCAACCCTCATGATTCATTAAGAAAAGGAAATTCAATAAAGTCGGGCAGATGTGACTACAGGAAAAACTACCTCCCATGAATCTGGCTGTTTTCAGAACTCTGAATAAAAGAGAAGTCAGTTCTTGAAATAAAATGCCAAATATAGATGGTGACCATCATTATAAATATTTTCTTTTGTTTTTAATCCTAGAGTGACTATCCTTTTGTATCTTAAACTACCATGTTTCTTCAGTCCCTTGGAATACTTATTAAAGAACCTCACTATGTGAACTTTAAACTCCTGGGTCAGAAAGTAAAGGGTGATGGCTAAGATCCTAGCTATTTCTTATTTCCAAAAACAAAAATTGATTTTTGGGAGACATATTTGGTGGGTCAGAATTTGTGGGAAATGAAGTAGGCACAATGAATTGGTAGCACAGAGGAGGCAGGAAATAATGGAAAACAGACATAAGAACTGGAAAAGTACAGCCGTCTGGGACCGTTTAGTAAAGGGGCAGACAGTTCTACACACCTTAACAGTCCCTGGGGCATCCCTGGGTCGAAGGTCATAATCTATTTTATAAAGCTTTCCATCCAAATAAATTTTAAAAGATGCTACTAATAGTGTTTGTGCCTAAAAGGCACTTTGTAGGGAGTGAACAAGGGATGCTTGGGAGGAGAGAGACATTTAGGGATTTAAAAACCTTGAGGGTTTGAGGGGGAGATGGAAACAAGAAGTGGTCGGCAATAGTATTTGCATTCTCTAACGTTACATAGCACTAGGCACATTGTTTTAAACAGTCGGTTGTAGGCAAATTATAAGGAAAATGAAAAGAAGTACAATCATATGCTGAAAAGTTGCCGTTTAAGCTTTTCAGCCTGACTTGAGGCCTAAGCAATAAGACAGCAGCAGGCTTCATAGCAGCCTTCAAGGCTTCCCCTTGGAATTAAGAGCAGCAGCCTCATCACTTCCTCTTCCAGGCAAGTCTTCATCCTGCTGAGCCAAATAAATACCATTGAGGTCATTTTTTTTTTTCCCTCACTCTAATGCAATTAGGGACAAGAGGGTGTGAGCTAGGAAGACGAAGGCCGACAGCTGAAGTCTGAAGGACTCTGTCAAGACTACAGTGATGTTGGCCTACCAAAAAGCAGGTCAGAGACTTAATACAGAAATAGAAGCAATCCCTGAACTGATGGTTAATGAAGTGACAGTGAATAGGACCATGCCAATATCCCATCTACAATGTGAACTCAAGCACTATTTAAAATGATGCTTACTGGTTCCTCCATTATTTAGGTGGTCTTGTGCATGCCATTTCTTCCTAGCTAACCCTGCAAATATTCTAAAGAACATGATTAGGATCATTATAATTCATTGCAGTTAATTACTCCATTGCTTCCGCCAGAAGCACATCGGACTTAGCAGAGTTCTTAGTTGCTTTAAAAAAGTACCTATGGTACTTTTTTGTTTAAATATGGTTCAGACACTCAAAACCTTGGGGGCAAAATTGGAAGGGATCTTAGGACCATGTGAACTGGATGCAGAAGAAAGCAGAGGTTATAAAGCTTATGGTAGAACACTTGATGTCATGTACCCAACGTTTCTGCTTTCTCTCTGTTTAGTCTGCAGGGGAACTTTGTTATAAACTGAAGTGTGTCAGGATACTTTGCGACTCACTTATAATAGAATTAGACTATTTAGCGAATTTGAGGATTCATTGCTAGAGTGAAAAGAGTGAAATCCTCTCTTCTCCCTTCCCTCTTTCCTTCCTTCCTTCCTTCCTTTCGTACTCCCGTCTCTCCTTCCTCCCCTTGTCCTGCTGTTCTCCCTCAAAATTTTTTTGTGCTTTGGTAAGCAATGTGTTCAATCTGGAAGCAAAAATCTAGGTGTCTGATTTCACGCCCTGATATGATATTATCAGACTTGAGTTTCATAGGTGACATCTGTGTAGAGGATTAAGCTGAAAATTGGGCTAAGATGGTCAGACCGAAATGCTATGGCAAGGAGTGTGAGCTTTCTCATCCACTGTACTGTAAGGAATCATTCAAGATTTTATATGCAATGCAAGTTATTACATTAGATTTAGGGTTTATGACTTTTATTTTTGAAAGAAACTTAGTATCATACAATTGATGTTAACTTCAATTCATTATATTTGCTAACAAGAAGTGTGGCACTCCTACATCCCACATCCTAAAAGTCTCCACGGAATTGTTAACTGTGGTAAAGTTAGAAAAATCTGCAGCAATTAGATTTTGTTATCAGTGATTTACTAAAAAAAGTGTTATACATTTTTTCCAATGATGTAAAAAATTATATATCAGGGCATCATTAACCAGTTAGGTATAGCCCTTTGGTTTACAGAGAAGCAGCAAAATTTAGTTGGAAAGGCATTGGTTTTGGACTCAGCTGGGTCAAGTTCTGAATTTTCTATGTGACCCTAGGTGAGTTGCTTTTATTATCTGAGATTCATTTTTTTTAAACTATAAAGTTGGAACCACAGGATCACTTTTTTAAATAAAAATTTTATACAAATTTTTAAAGGTTACTTTCCATTTACAGTTATTACAAAATATTGGCTATATTCCCTGGGTTGTACAATACATCCCTGAGCCTATCTTACACCCAATAGTTTGTACCTTCCACTCCCCCTACCCCTATGTTGCCCCCCCCCGCCCCCGGTAACCACTAGTTTGTTCTCTACATCTATGAGTCTGCTTCTTTTATGTTATATTCACTAGTTTGTTGTTGTCGTTTGTTTGTTTGTTTTCAGTATGTGGGCCTCTCACTGCTGTGGCCTCTCCCGTTGCGGAGCACAGGCTCCAGACGCACAGGCTCAGTGGCCATGGCTCACGGGCCCAGCCGCTCCGCGGCATGTGGGATCCTCCCGGACCAGGGCAAGAACCCGTGTCCCCTGCATCGGCAGGCGGACTCTCAACCACTGCACCATCAGGGAAGGCCTGTTGTATTTTTTAGATTCCACATATGAGTGATATCATACAGTAATTATCTTTCTCTGTCTGACTTATTCCACTTAACATAATGCCCTCCAAGTTCACCCATGTTGCTGCAAATGACAAAATTTCATTATTTTTTATGGCTGACTAGTATTCCATTGTGTATATATACTATATCTTCTTTATCTATTCAACTGTCAATAGAAACTTAGGTTGTTTCCATGTCTTGACAATTGTAAATAATGCTGCTATGAACGTTGGGGTGCATGTATCTTTTCGAATTGGTGTTTTTATTTTTATTTTTGGATATATCCCACAGGGTCATTTTGAGGATTGCGTAAAATTATTTATATAAAGCACTTAGCTAATATTTGGTATGTATTAGTAGTGATGACGATGGGGACAGAGGTGATGATAGTGATGGTAATAATGGTGGTGGTGATGGTGATGATGACGTTCGTGAGGAATGTGGTGTCCCTTCTGAGAGGCAATGTGGTATCACTGGTTAAAAGAGTAGATTTAGGAGAAAAAAGCATAGATTTAGCAGCCAGACTTCTTGGGTTCAACTCCTGCCTATACCAGGAGTTATGTAGCTATGTAGTCTTGGGTAACTGTGTTAGTTATCTTTTGCGTCATAACAAATTATGCTAAAATGATTGACTTAAAACAACATATATTATCTCATAGTTTTGGTCGATCAGGAATCAAGGAACAACTTAGTTGTGTCCTCTGCTTGACAGTCTCTCAAAGACTGCAATCAAGGCATTGGCCCAAGGTCTGGGATCTCATCTGAAGCTCGACTGGGGAGGGATCCACTTCCACACTCACTCATGTGGTTTTTGGCAAGACTCTGTTCCTTGAGAACTGTTGGGTTGAAAGCCTAAATTCCTTGCTGGCTGTTGGCTGAAGGCTGCCCTCAGGTTCCTTGCCACATGGGCATTTTCAACAGAGTAGCCATCAAAGCCAGCAGAATAAAAGTCTCTAGTAAGACAGATGTCACAGGCTCTTATAACCTAGCCATGGAAGTGACATCCCATCACTTTTTTTTCTGTATTCCATTTGAAGTGAGTCATTAGGTCCAGCCCACAGCCAAAGGGAGGAAATTACACAGAGTGTGAATATCAATTGGGGGTCATCTTAGAAGTCACCTCTATAGCAAGTTACTCAGTCTCACTATACATCAGTTCTTCCACGTGTTAAATGGAATCAATAATCATAACTACTCAATAAGGCTATTGTAAAGATTAAAGGTAATATTGTTTAAAAGATTAAACAAGTTAATAAACAAGTGAAGTATCTGTGCCTGTCATGTAGTAAGCGCTCAATAAATGTTTGACATTATTTTTGAAAGATAGCAATTTATAGCTCTTTTACCTGTTATCAAAGCATTTGCCCAACCTGCTTAACAGCCTTTGTCACTCTGTATCAAAAGGTGGTTGTTGCAGCACCAGTTTATAAAGAAAAATGGCAACAAATTTCAGGGGAAGAGGGTGGTGTGGGGACGCCAAAGGAGCACTGTAGAATGACGCTCAAGTCCAAGTTCTGTTTTTCTCTTAATAAGATGTGTAGTGTGGGCAGGTCACTTTATCTCTCTGGGTCACTGTATCTTTATCTGTGAAATGAGTGCTTTAGACTTTTTCAGGAGTGATATTTGTTATATTTTGCAACTGCTTGGGGCCAGGCACTGGCCAATCAGAACAGGGGCCGCCATGAGCATGGTGTGGCCATGCTCATGTGAACTGGCTGCAGTCCCTTCTAGTCCCAGACATGAATGATCCCAGGGACCCATTTCCAAATCACTTAATGATGGGGTCCACACAGCCCCTAAGTTTTGTTCCTCTTATTTTTATAACTTTACCAAAGTGGCTTATAAACCAGCATACTAAAACAATCTAAATAAAAGGCCATTTAATATGATATGATTATCCTGTTCTGTGGGTTTAAACGGTGTGAGCCAGTGTATCTGGAATATAATCATAGTATTTGCTTCAGGAGCTAATCCCATTAAGTATGCTTTTTAAAACTCAACAAATGTTGTTTCAGAGACTCATTACCAGAATGAAAATTCTAATCTGTGTTTGTTTCTGGCAGGCCTTCTGGATCCTCCTCCAGAAGCTCACATATGCCTCAAACAAAAATGTCACCCAGCAAGGTAACAATGTCATTGCTGCAGTAGTGTCTGTTGTCCCTCAGACTCCACTTGTGACTCGCTTCTTCCCTAATGCTTGCTAAGTACTTGATACTTTCCTACACAGGAAGCTTATATGAACTAATTAACATTTAATGAGAGGAAACCAACTGATTAGAATGCTTTTTGTGGTACTTTAGCTAATAAATGTTGTATATACTTTTGACTGAATCTAGTCAGCGTATGGCCTTCCCTACCGACTGAACCCTTTTTTTTATTCGCACCTCTGTCCCACTCTAGGGCTTTCAGCAGTAACCTGGCTGAATGGTTTGCCTTAGTTAATTTGAAGAAACTTTTGGACCAAATTATTGAGATAAATATTTTGATTAAATTTTGCTTAGAGCAGTAAGTGCATGAAGCTTCTGAATCTAAATCAAGACCGAATCATTCCAACCATGCTTGATGGAGAACAGCAAGAGTTTGATGAAAGCAAAATCTGCCCAGCAGAGTCCCAGGCGGCTGAAAATGGTTTTGCCTGTGTTTATGAAGGCAATTAGGGTTGCACTAGTACAGCCCTGGAAGCCTGAAGAAAGGGGTGGAGAGATGTAACTTCAGAGGCCCAGGCGTTCCCCGTGGATATCTGGATCTAGCTGTTCAATATCTACTAGTACCTCCTGAATTATGGAAAGTGCCCTAGGATGGGCCAGATTGTCTTCCATATCAGTGTTCTCCAAATTTTTTGGCCAGGTGTTATTATCAGTAAAAGACTGTGGAGCAGCACCCCGGATTTCTTTATAAACTGTCTGCATGCAGTTCAGTAATTAGTTAATATCTCAAAGGACAACGTATACTCGGGTTGAAGTACATCATTGATAATGGCGAATAAGTCCACATGTTGAAGAGTCGATGATGTCTATTATATTTGAATAAATCATCATATATTTCTCATGATGTAGCTGAGATCAAAACAAAGGTAAATGGTACCTTGAGTACTCAAGACATGGGTCAGTTCTGTCATTTTCTTGTTGTTTACCTGTGCTTGTCTTATTAGGACTATCTTCAACATTCAGCTACTTTGGCAGGAATATCTTAAGCCATATGACCATTTTATGCTTTTAAAGATTGATTTTGTTAAAGCCAGGTGGCAATTGGTTTTATTAAAACCAATGTGATCGTTAGTTTTGTGTGTCAATTTGACTAGGCTAAGGGATGCCCGCATAGCTCATAAAACGTTACTTCTGGGTATGTCTGTGAGAGTTTCCGGGAAAGATTAGTATTTGATTTAGTAGACTGAGTAAAGAGATTCACTCTCATCAATGTGGGTGGGCTTCATCAAATCCACTGAGGGCTAGAATAGAACAAAAAGACAGAGGAAGAGCGAATTCCCTCTCTCTTTTCTTGAGCTGGGATGTTCATCTTCTCCTTCCTTTGGACATTGGAGCCCCTGGTTCTCAAGCCTTCAGACTCTGGAACTGACACCAGCAGCCCCCTGGTTCTCAAGTCTTTGACCTTGGACTGGGAGTTACACCATTGGCTCCCCTAGTGCTAGGGCCTTTGTACTTAGACTGAACACACCACCAGTTTTCTGGGCTCTTCAGCTTGCAGACAATAGACTGTGGGACTCTTCTGCCTCTATAACCCATGAGGCAATTCCTATAATAAATCTCCTTATAGATAGCTCTATATCTCCTATTGGTTCTGTTTCTCTGGAGAACCCCAAATAATACAACCAGATAACAGAACATATAAATGCACTTAAACAGGGCCATGTAAGCTGAAGTGGGCTGCAAAACAAGAAAGTGAAAGAATGAGTAAGGGCTCAGCTCTCACGCTGCTGTGCCATGGAACATGGAACCCTCACTTTCCCTCAGGATATGTCATGGTGCTACTTGTCCGGTGTGACATAAGGAAGAGACGAGAGTAGCGGTATCAGCCTATTTATTAGATGTTAGAAACACTTAATTTCTGTCTTATTTTAAAATGGAATTACTATGCCAGGAGAAGTTCTCATATTCTCTTCCCATTCCCCAGTGGATTGTCATGAGCATATCCCCCTCAAAAACCATTGGTTTAGATTTTTGTCTGAAGACGCAACCTGGCCAGTTCTGTTTATACTGGAATAAGCCTCCAGTGGTCTCGCTTATTCCTGTCACTTCCCAGCTCCTTGACCAAACTTCAGAGAGCTGTGCCGGGAACCGTACTTAGTTGGGAGTGTGGCATTCCTTTGCCACATGCACAGCAAATGCAGCTGCAGCCTCCATGGAGCTGTTCAGTTCAGTTCTGACCTCCCCAGTTTCCCACAAACCACAAGTGAGTTAAAAGTTCAGCATTTCTCAGCACCCAGTGGGACCTCCAAGAACAGATGCCCTCTTATGGAGGGTGAACTGAAGGCTCCCAAGAAGCCTCTTCAGTGTATAGACATCTAAACCTCTTGCTATTAGACATTTGTCCTTTTTTCCCATCAGGAAAGCGAAAGAGTGTGGGTTTGGTCATCAGACAAATGTGAGTTCAAGTCCATATTATAGCTGTGTGACGTGGGACAAATTCCAGCCTCTCTGAGCTTCAATCTCTCCCTCTTTTAATGGGTATAATAATATCGACTCTACTGGATTTTTGTGAGATTTAGGGATAATATATGCCTGATGGTAGGCATTCAGTACATGCTAGCTATTGTTACTCATTGTTACTGTTGAAATTATTCAAATTATTTTCTTGGAAAGAGAATATTCTGATATAAATTAAAATTTGTGTCAGAAATAAATTTTATTTGTACACACTACCTACATCCTAAGGCTGAAATAGATCACAGATCATGGATAAGGATCTATAGGGGACTGGTGGGGAAGGACTGGCCGTGAGGTAGGTCCCAGGGGCTTGGTGAGACTCAGTGAGGCATTGAGACAAATGTCTGAACATAATGGAGCAGAAAGCCAAGGTCCAACTGGAGATTTAGTCATAGTCAAGACACAGAAGTGCAGCGAGGCTGTGAGGAAATCTAAGCCTCATATATGCTCTGTGGAGGTGGAACTTAGTGCTTGTTGGGTGTCCTGTTTTAAAGGAGCTGAAATAAAACCAGGGGCAGGAGAGCAGAGCACCTTGCCATGGTGTTCACCCTTTCATCAGTCCTGTGTTAGTTAGATGTTATAACCAACACACTCCCAATTGCAGTGGCTTAACACAAATGGTTTATTTTTCACCCCCTTTACAGTTCAGTGTGAACTGATGAGTAAGCAGCCTTCCACATGTACCTTCAGGGACCCAGACTCCTCCCATGTCGTGGCTCCACCTTCCTCTGGGTCCTCTCAATTCAGTTATACGTGGGGAAAAAGCAAGGATCAAGTTTGGGAAATTTTTATGGGCAAAGTTTGGAAGGAATGCATGGCACTTCTGTTCACATGCCCTTGGCCAAAACTCAGTCATATGGGTTCATCTAACTACAGAAGAGGCTTAAATGATATAGCCATGTTACCTCAAAGGAGAAAATAGAAATATTGTTGAATACTTGTAATTTGCCATAAATGGCTTTTAAAAAACCTACAGTAAGCAAGCACTTTCCTGTCAATACCCAACACACACACACACACACACACACACACACACACACAAACTTATAAAACAATACTTGTTCCTATTACATAAGCTACCCTTTGATATTTTCTATTCTATTGTATTTCACTTAAAAATACTGGTTGTGCTACATTAATTTCACAGTCTGGCAGAATGAAAAATGCTATTCTGGATTGTAAGCCTGAATATAATATTCTACTAGTTATTACTAGAGATAGAGAATGAGACCCTGCCTACAGTGATAAGGATCTGGGTTGCCTAAAAGCACTTTCTGGGGGGTCCTGAGATAAAAAATATTCTGTCCACAGACAGCAGAGTTCCATGACACCACCTGTGTAGTATAGGGTTCAACACGGGATGAGACACAGTGTTCAAACATTTCTCTTTCAACACAACAGCCTTGAAAAGTTGTTTAAAATAAAGGCAGGACATAAATAAACATAGAGCTCTGATGCTGGGTGAATGTTTCTCCTTATCTCCCCCAACATTTATAAGTTGTGAAACAGAATGCCTTTCTCATTAGCTGTCCTCCATACCCCATATCTCCCCACACCCATCCAAGTGAGCAATTGGTATCTCATACTTCAGATACCACTATTTTAAGAAAGTGACCCATGGACCAGTGAAACTGGAAAACTGCTCTTGTAGGATGAATCATGGATGTACATTATATGTACTTGGATTTTTATATTGCAGCGTAAATATGCAGGCCTCCATAGTTCACTGCACAGAACTTGCTTGGTATTACAGAGGTGCTGACTTTCTACATGGGAATTGGGGTTGAGAGCTTTATTGAGAAGGGAAAAATCAAATCAGCATTACTAACAGACTTTATATATGTGGTTTTGCTCTATGCAGAGAAATTCTAGGTACCAAGTCCCATTCACATCTCCAGATCATACAGTACATGTGAAGTGAGTTGTGCAGCATCTAATCTGGAATACCCTTTCCAAACCCTCCCTGCTCTCCCGTGACTAGTCAGCTAGCCTTAGAATAAAATTTATTTTTCGTAGCATGGTTATAGTCTACTGTTGAATATTAAAGTAACCTGGCTTTATATATGGGTTGCTGGTTTTCTAATCTTTAGAGGTCCATTACAAAATGAACTACTGTGTGACAGGCAACATAAAACAAAACCCAAATTGGCTATGTAAAAGTAGCAGCCGTGTGTGTAGTGAGTATAAATTAGCTTTCACGTAACAAAACTTCACTCGCAGGTGTGTACTTAATGAGTACATGACTTATATCAATAGAAACAGTTAAGAGGTAAATTTTCAAGTGACTGAGATGATCAAACCCAAGATTTGATGAGCAGAGACCCTGAGAATGTTGCTTTATGTATCACTGTAGGCTCCAGATCCCTAAGATGTACCACCAGGCAAAGACTTAAGTTACATCATTCTGGTCTCTTTTTTTACATTAGATTTAGTATCACTGCAAATTGGTACTAAATGCTTTTGGCCATCCTGACACCTGTCTCTTTTTACGGTGACTTCATTTGGACCAGGTTAATTTGCAATGGCTGGGACTTTTCTTTTATGATTTACAGCATTATATTCAGGGTTAAATTGGCCCAACGAAAGCCTTCCCCACGTCCCTACCTACTGAAAAAAACAACACTGAACACTGTTGTCTCCATCAATGACAACATAATTATAATGAGAATGGGGGAGTCTTCAGTTTAAGCTGAGGACCACACAGACCTACCTTCCTTTGCCTGTCAGAGTCTTCAAGGAACGATAAAACAACAGGAAAGGATAGCAGTTGATCATTAAAACTTTGAAGCTTTGATGGTATTTTTTCAAGTGATAAAAAGGCATTAACATTTGCTTTATCAATGAGCCTTTCAAGTATCTAATTTAAGAAATGAAAATGTAGTATATTGTTAAAGCTCAATGTTAAAAAATTTTATTGTGCCCTTGCTCTCAACTGTCCATTCATTCATTCACTTATTCAACAAATATTTGTCAAGCCTACAGTGTGCTAGGCTCTGTTCTGGGTGCAAGGGATACAAATCAGACAAAACCCTTGCCCTCCAAGACATTATACTCCATCAGGCAATAGATGAACGAATAAAATGGGACATATGTTAGTGCTGAAAACTGAGGAGAATAATAAAGAAAGGAAGAAGTGAGAGTGTGGGGTTGCACTTTTAGGCAGTATATCCAGGGAAGGATTTGCTGATACAATGACATTTAAGTAAAAAACCTTAAGGAGGTGATAGAGGGAGCCATGTGAAACCTGGGGGAGAGGGACTGTCAAGTGCAAAGGCTGAGGGGGGGTTTGTCTGGTGTGTGTGAGGAACATCAGTGTGGCGAGTTGTCTAGAGTGAAGGCAGAGAGGGGAGTGTAGTGGATGAGTGCAGTGGTAGAGAGGTGATGGGGGCCAGATCCCAGGGGGTTCTGTAGAACATGGGGTTCTGTAGAACATGGTAAGTACACTGGCTTTTACTCCGAATGTCATGGGGAACCATGGGAGGCTTTTGAGCAGAGGAATAACAGACATAATTTAGCATTTACAGGATCACTCTGCTTGTTGAGAATAGACCACTTAGGAGGCCAGTGAAGCAGCCTGGTAGAGATGATGGCGGCTTCACACAAGTAATAGCAGTGTGGATGTGAGGAGTGGTTCGATGTTGGAGAGAGGTTGAAGGTACAGTCGCCCCGATTTGCTGATGGACCAGATATGGGCTGTGAGAGAACGAGAGGCATCAAGCATGAAGGGGGTGTTTTTGGTGGGAGGCTATGGGAGGAGCAGGTCTGGGAGAAGAAGGAAGCTCAGCATTAGTCCTATTAAAACTGGGCATGGGCTTCCCTGGTGGCGCAGTGGTTGAGAGTCCGCCTGCCGATGCAGGGGACGCGGGTTCGTGTCCCGGTCTGGAAGATCCCACATGCCGCACAGCGGCTGGGCCCGTGAGCCATGGCCGCTGGGCCTGCGTGTCTGGAGCCTGTGCTCCGCAACGGGAGAGGCCACAACAGTGAGAGGCCCGCATACCACAAAAAAAACAAAAACAAAAACTGGGCATGGATGTCAAGTAGGTGGTTGGCCTTATGAGTCTGAAATTCAGGGGACATTATGGTTTGCCTCCATGCTTTTCCAATCCGCCCATGCATTGGGCAATAGAGCTGCTGTAAATTAGGAGTGGGGAAGCTGCTTCTACGAAGAAAGAGGGTCTAGCAACTGGTTAAAGGTCATGTTTCCTTTTCATAAAGAATAATTATCATGCACCATGAATTTCTTAGGATTCTCATCATCATAGCAGGCCATCCCCAGCCAGCTGAATAATCACAAAGTTCTCTTTTTCTTTATTCTCTCTTGATTAGTGAGGTCTGCTTCCCAACACAGCCAAATTAGCATCTATGACTTCAGTTATTGATATAAAGATCTGTGACATGGGTGTAGCCTCTATCCATGATGCAATAATTATGCCTTAATTCATATGACTTCTTATCAGAACCTGTGAAGGGCTGTTCTTTGGTTTTCTACAGGGTTTTGACCAACTGCTAATTGAAATATAATTAGCACCACACAACTTGTCAGGAAAAGTGCTTTGTGCTAAACTGAGCCAGGCAGGGCACGAAATGCGGGCATCTGAGGTGGCTGAGAATTCACACTCAGAAACATCAGAGAACCTGGGCTCAGCCCTTATGATAACACACGGTACCAAGTGACCGCCTTGCTATCTTGGAGAGTGGATTTTTTTCTTTTGTGTATGACAGGAGGTTGATGGATTGTGTCTGTTGCAGAGACACAAGGAGAAAAGGTGACTCAAATCCCAAAATAGCCCTTTTGAATGCATTAAGAGAAAACATCTCTGACACAGACAGGAAGAAAGGGAAGAGGGGGCAGGAATCAGTGACAAAATGTTCATAGTGTGTTGGTCACCAGCATTGATTCATATGAAGTTATTGTCCTTTGCTAAGAATGACACTGTCCTTTGTTTTTATGTTAAATTATAAAAACCCTCTAAAACTGTACAATTACCTGAAGATTAAATTGATTGTCCATTATCTACTTGGTGTTTCCTATCATTTCTTCATCACTTCACACCCGGTTGGGGTTTGGCATGGGTCATATGCACAACTCTTATTTGATAATGTGATGGTTACATATCTGAATTCTCCATAAAAGTAAGAACATCAATACTGAATTGAGACAAGAAAAAGGTCTCACTTAAGTTTGCTTTAAATAGACAAACAATATCTGAAAGAAACGTTAATGGAATAAATTATCCCATTCACAACAGCAGCAAAAACCATTACATATCTCAAATTAAACTCAATAAGGAATGTACAGGAAATATATAAAGAAAATTCAAAAACTAGTAAAGGACATGAAAAGAGACCTAGTAAATAGGCAGAAGGACTCTATAAATTTGATGAAATCGCAATAAAATTCCCACTAGCATTAATTTATTTTTCTAGAGCATTTCTTGTCTATTTTGGCACTTGTTAAGAGTAGTGAGAAAAAGTAGGAAAAGACTATTGATGGAGACCTGACATATATTAAAATGTATTATAAAACTATAATAATTAAAACTGTGCACTGTCAGCACAGACTAGAAAGCTTAGACCAATGGCACAGATTTAAGAAATTAGAGCTAACTTTATATGAAAATTTCATATATGATAAACCAATGATTTAAAATCAATGGGAAAAATTGATTTTTCAATAAACAGTTTTAGGGACAACTATCTAGACCTCTGGGAAAAGACTAAAACTGAATACACTCAATCTTCCTCCTAACAGAAAGATGAATCAAAGATTTAAACATTAAAAAAAATATGAAACCATAAGAATTCTAGAAACAAACATGAGGTTCATTTGTAAATTTGAAATGGTGGAAGCCTTTCTAAGCAAGAAAACAAACCCAGAAGGCATAAAGTTAAAGGTTAATAAATTACACTACCTAAAAATTAAATTTTCTGCACAGTGAAAATATCATCATAAATACAGTCAAAAGACAAATGACCAAAGAGAAACATTTAAAACATATATTATTGACAAATGATTAATTTTCTCAATCTATAAAGAGTTCTCTCAACACTATAAGGAACAGGAAAATGAATTCACGTTTTTTTAAAAAAAGAAAAATACATTTATAAATACATGAAAATGTTCCCACTCTCACTAATAATAAAAGAAATCCACTTTAAACTACCATATGATCCAGCAATCCCACTACTGGGCATATACCTAGAGAAAACCATAATTCAAAAAGACACATGCACCCCAATGTTCATTGCAGCACT
>NC_041214.2:52265802-52285413 GCF_002837175.3 Physeter macrocephalus | reverse complement strand
AAAACAAATATCGTATATTAATGCATGTATGTGGAACCTAGAAAAATGGTACAGATGAACCGGTTTGCAGGGCAGAAATTGAGACACAGATGTAGAGAACAAACGTATGGACAATTGCGGTGGGGTGGGGATGGTGGTGTGCTGAATTGGGCAATTGGGATTGACATGTATACACTGATGTGTATAAAATTGATGACTAATAAGGACCTGCAGTATAAAAAAACAAACAAAAAAAACAACTAATACTAAACTTCCTTTGGGTTATTTGTATGGAAATATGTTAATATAAATGTTTCAGACATTACATGAAATTTCTAAAAATCTTATATGTTGTGGTATAATGTTATAAGCCATAATTCTAGTTATTACTTTAAAATGTATATCTGAGGGCTTCCGTGGTGGTGCAGTGGTTGAGAGTCTGCCTGCCGATGCAGGGGACACGGGTTCGTGCCCTGGTCCGGGAAGATCCCACATGCCGCGGAGCAGCTGGGCCTGCGAGCCATAGCCACTGAGCCTGCGCATCCAGAGCCTGTGCTCCACAAAGGGAGAGGTCACAACAGTGAGAGGCCCACGTACCGCAAAAAAAAATAAAATAAAATAAAATAAAATAAAAATGTATATCTCAGAAATAACTAAATTTCCTTGTCAATTGCATTATTATGAACTTTCATCAAATCTTTAATTGTGGTCATTTTTAAGTCTTTTGTCATTTACAGACAGTTCTGGGTGTACTCTGATGCTTTTGCAAAAATGTTCCTATAAAAGGGTTTCATCTTCAAGGAATTCATGGAAAAGACTCTGACAAGTACAGGTTTCTGGTAACTGACTACACTGCTGAACTGAATGAATAAGCATTGTCAGAACTCTAACGGAAAACTGATGAACTCATAAAAGTGCTAACAAAAGATCAAGATGAAAAAAAAATTAATTACATGGGACTGAGTGAACTGATGAGGATGATTATAATTTTTGTGACTTTCTGTTTGAATTAAAAAAAAAGAAATCCACTTTAACAATTAGATAACATTTTACAATTTTCAGATTGAGAAAGATAAAAAAAAGTTTGAGACAGGATCTTAAGCAAGCTCTTTCAATATATATGGGAGTACAAAACTGGTTTGACCTTGCTGTGATCTGATTGTTTGTGGCCTCCCCAAATTCATGTGTTGAAATCTTAATGCCCAGTGTGATGGTATTAGGAGGTGTGGCCTTTGGGAGGTGATTAGGTCATGAGGGTGGTGCCTTCTTGAGTGATATTAGTGCCTTTACAAAAGAGGCCCCAGAGAGCTCCCTTGCCCCCTTCTGCTACGTGAGGATACAATGAGAAGTCTGTAACAAGGAAGAGGGCCTCACCTGACCATGGTGGCACCTTGATCTTGGACTTCCCAGCCTTCAGAACTGTGAGCAGTAAATTTCTGTTGTTTATACCCAGTTGAGGTATTTTGTCATAACAGCTTGAATGGACTAAGACAGTCCTCCTTAGAGGACAATTTGGTAATATCTACCAAATACAAGGTGCATATACCCTTTTCGTCCAGCAGCTGACACTTTGGGGAATTTGTCCCACGATATATGCACACATGTGTAAGAAATCTGAGGTGAGATATTCATTATAGCATTGCTGGTCATAGAAAAAAAACTGAAAAAGTTGTCAACAAACAGGCTATTTGTTTAAACAAATTATGGTACCTACATACAATGGAGTACTATGCAATTATGAGAAAGAATGAAGTAGCTTTGTTGATCTTATAAAGAGTTCTGAGATATATTGTTTAATTAAAAAAAGAAAAAAGAAACTAGGTGCCAAGCCATACATGTAGGAAGCTCTAATTTGTGTAAACATAAAATGGGATACACAGACATGTATACATCTATGTATTATGCATGTGTCACAGACACACCTCTCATGCTTGTGTATGCCTAGAGCACTTCTGGAAAATGGTTCCCTCTAGGGAGGGGAAGTGAGGAACTATCAGTGGTTGGTGGGGACTTATTATTGTATACAATTTTTGTTGATTGTGTCCTTTTTTACCATGTGCATATATTATTTTTGTAATAAAAGCAAGTTCTAAAACATAGGTGGGAATTTATAACATATAATATATAAATGTAGGACTTCAAGTTAATAGGGAAAAAATGAATTATCCAATAGATAGTATTGATGCAACTGGATGGCCAGTTAGCATAAAGTTGGATACACCAAAATAAATTCCAGATGGATCAAAGTTTTAAAAGTAATAAAAAAATAAAACCATTAATGTTCTTGAAGAAGATGGTGATAATTTTTTATAATGTTGGAACAGGAAATAACTTCTAATCATGTAATGAAAATACATAAAAACTGAGCAATTTGACTACAAAAAGTAAACTTTGGCTCAGTTAAAAATATAAACAAAGTTAAAAAACAAGCAAAAGGGGAAAAATATTTACAAGACAAATGATAGATCACAACTAAATATTATTGACTAAATATTCTTACAAATAATAAAGAAAATACCAATAACAAAAAACAGCACAGGACGTTAACAGACGATTCATAGAAGTAAAACATTCAATGCATTAAAAGATTTCATCCCTGCTAATAATCAATAAAATGTGAATAAAACAATAAATTTTATTTTTCACCCAGAAGATGGACAAAATTAAATGTTTAAGTTAATATAACTCAGTGTTGTTGAGCATCAGTTTTCTCACACACTATTTAGTGGAGATGAAAATTGGTGCTTTTTCTGAAAGTCACTTTAGTAGTTAAAATGTACAATGTGTGTACTATTGTTCCAGCAACTCCACATTTAGAATTTACTCTGAAGACATAATCACTCAAGTTCAAGCTGATAAATCTCAGTGACGTCCACCACAATGTTGTTTAGAATAGCACACACACACAAAAAGAAAACAACTGAAATGTTCATCAGTGGTGTATTCATCATGTAAATAATGGAACCTACTAGAATGGGATGTAATATAGACCTTTAAAATAATGATATAGATGGGACTTCCCTGGTGGCACAGTGGTTAAGAATCTGCCTGCCAATGCAGGGGACACCGGTTTGATCCCTGGTCCGGGAAGATCCCACATGCCGTGGAGCAACTAAGCCCGTGTGCCACAACTACTGAGCCCACGTGCCACAACTACTGAAGCCCGTGCGCTCTAGGGCCCGTATACCGCAACTACTGAGCCTGCATGCTGCAACTACTGAAGCCCGCACGCCTAGAGCCCGTGCTCCGCAACAAGAGAAGCCACATAGCCACCGCTTGCCGCAACTAGAGAGAGTCTGCGCGCAGCAATGAAGACACAACGCAGTCAAAAATAAATAAATAAATAATTATATAGAGCTATAAGTTGAGACATGTGAGTTTCTCCTTGATCCATTGTCAAGTGCTTAAAAGCAAATTGAAAAGCACCATGGAGAGCACAAAATATCGTGCAAGGAGAGGTCTCAGGAGGCTGCTCATTCAAACATTTACAGTGGTTTTTATTGAGTAGGAGGACTTCCAGTAATTTTTATTTTCTCTCCTATATTTTAAGATTAAATCAGAGTATGTATCATTTTACCCCCACCCTCCAATGAAATGAATACTGTGCTGACATGAAAAATAATGTAGAAAAAATTGAATACCAAGAAAAGATGTTCACCCCTTTCACCCCTTCCACACTTTTCTTTTTCTCGTTCTTTTTCCCTTTTTCCCTTTATATCAACATGTTGTAGCCTGTGACACCAGCTAAATTAATCACTCACTGCACTCAGTTATTTAGTAGAGAAAATAGGTTACAAACTAGTATGTCCAGAATTATCTCATTTTTAGAATGAAGTATAGAAATATACGTTAACATACATGCCTTTGTGCATGGAAAATACTAACTTAAATATGTTAAAAGTGATAATCTCCACATGGTGGGATTTTAGGTGACTTTTTCTAAGATATTTTCTACATTTTCTTTAATGAAGTTGTATCACTTTTAATGAAAATTATCACTGCTATTTCTTTTAAAATTATTTTAAGGATAAAAATGTCAAAATCTGGGCTTAGTGAGAAAACAAAAATTTATTCTCTCTTAAGTTACTTCTTAACCCAATGTTTAAAAGCCAGGTTACAAAATGGCAAGGGAGGAGTTGGTTCACCATGGGGAAAACTGTATTATTCACAGATACACCATAACTACCTTTTGTTGTGTGTAGAAACAATTATCACTTGATAAACTCCCTCACCAATATCAACAACCAAATGTACAGACAAGCTTCCACCTAGGACTGGTAAATAGTACAAGGTCTCAAATCAGTAGTCACATTAGTCCTTTAAGCTTCATGAGCCAAGAAGGATAAAGGGTTAAACTGGGTATCAAAACTGCAGAAAAATCTGGAGTTTGTTTTCACACAAGATCCCAAATCTCACTCTCTTGTAAACCAGAATTTGAACAGTAGAAGCCCTTTTCATAGAGAACCAGGGGTTTTCAAGTTCTGATTTTATTTCTGATTTGCTTTTCATTATTTCCTGAAGCTATTGATGTTTCAGAGGCAATGTGGGAAGTGAGAGAGCCCTGGGAGAGTTTCAGGCTTTGAATTTCGGAACTCAACCATTCAGAAGTTCATACTCCTGTTCACAAAAACAATGTCGTGGGGTCATTTTGGCCATTGGAGCGTCTTGTACGAGGGCTGGAGCTTGGGCCCTCTGTGTGTTTGCTGCAGTAGCCTTTCACCCCTTCCACACTTTTCTTTTTCTCGTTCTTTTTCCCTTTATATCAACATGTTGTAGCCTGTGACACCAGCTAAATTAATCACTCACTGCACTCAGGGAAATCACCGCAGGATATAGAATAACAAAGACAACAAAATTATTGCAAGGCTGGAGAGAAGGGACTGGCTTGTGAATAAAGTCAGCACACCCTCACCAGCTGTGTCCTTGCAGGGGCTGGAGTGGCAGATTAAATTGAGACTGTTTTTTATTCTATTTACGTGGATCTGAGAATGGCCACAATACAGTACCAAGGACCCCTGATGAAGGGAAATCCCTTCAGAATGCTCAGCCTATTGTCAGAACTGAGGCTTACTCAAAGCTTCAGGGTTACCCAGGGGTGCCCTCTTTGGGTTCCCCTTGGGCAAGCTCTGCTTGGGCAGATCCAGCTGAGTAATTGCTGAGCTGCCAGGATCCAGAACGTACAGAGTCCTTAAGTCAGAGCCAGAAGAAAAATCAAATCTCTAGCAGCCAAGAAGACATGGCTCAAGTCCTAGAGGGCTGACCATTGGAACAATAGCCCAAGAAAAAGATGGAGAGGGTGTGGGTGTGGGCTTCTTTGGCCCAGGGGAAAAGCAACTCCTGACGATAAATGTGGGCTGGGTACAGGGCAGGGTGGTGAGTTCACCGGGGTTCTATTACGCTCCTGAATTGATGGACATATGTCAACCTGCAGGGGGCTGTCCAAGTGTGACCTAGTTGGACCTTCCTGTTAAGCGTATCTACCAACAACTTAGATAAATGCAGAGAAGGCAACCTCATGAAACCAGCAGTGGGCGTACAGCTGAGAGGACTAGTAAGGATACAGGATGACAGCATTAAGATTCAAAAGCTATTTTAAAGCCACAAACAAGAAGTCAAAAACAGTAAAAGGAAATATAATGAGGATGATAAGAAATCATAAACAGAAACAAACATAAACTTCTGTGTTTGGGTTCAGAAAATCAACTGAATGAGGGAGATTTAACCTAACAGCAAAGTCACCCCAAAGAAGTTCTAGGGTCATGAAGAGCCAGTTGAGTGACATAGGCATTAAGCTCGTGCCCATGGAAGAACAGAGTTTGGAAGAAGGGGAGTAAGAGTTGTGTGGTCCTCAGCACTGGTCAGACCACATCAGAAGAAGGTCCCACCTTTGGTGGGCTGTCATGAGCAGGAAAGCATTCAATACATTCTGGGGAATATTAGAGAGCAGAACTAGGGCCGGTCTGGGAAAATGAAAGAGAGCAAAATTGGGGCTTGTTGTGGGGTGAATTCTGTTCCTTCAAATTCATATGTTAAAGCCCTAACACTCAGTACATCAAATGTGACTTATTTGGAGATTGGGCCTGTACAGGGTGATTAAATTTAAATCAGGGCATTTGGCCCTAATCCAATCTGACTGGTGCCCTTATAAAGAGAGGAGATTTGGACACAAAGAAAGATACCAGGGGTGCACGTGCACAGAGGAAAGGCCATGTGAGGACGCAGCAACAAATGACCATCTGCAAGCCAAGGAGAGAGACTTCAGAAGAAACCAAATCTGCCAACACCTTGATCTTGGACTTCTAGCTTCCAGAACTGTGAAAAAATAAATTTCTGTTGTTTAAGCCACCCAGTCTGTGGTATTCTGTTATAGCAGTTCTTACAAACTATTACAGGGTTCAAAAGAAAATAAATGTTTCCTAACCCAGTGACAGAGAGAATCTAGGCTACAGTGACAAATGACAAGGACTCCTTCCTTGACCAAACTTTAGTCAGGTTCCTCTTCTCAACTAGACTTTGATCTTGGCCTGCTGGACCCAGTTTTCACAAAGAATCCTACCAAGCCAGTTTATTGAGAATTCCCCTATCTTTGATATCTAATGAAGTTCCTCCTAGCAATTGTCCATCCACTGTGTCCCCTCACTCTGCCTATTGGCTATAAATCCCCAGTTGTCTTTGCTGTATTTGGGATTGAGTTCATTTTGTACTGATGTCTCTCTCCCCTACTGCATTAGCTCAGGTAAAACCTGTCTTGCCCTCTTTAAGAAGTGTCCAGTACAAAATTGCTGTTTAACACAAACAACCTCAAAATCTCAGTGTCTTAATGACACACGTTCAGTGTACTTTCATGCTACTTGTGCTGTGTGGGTCAGCTGTGGACTCGCTCACTGCAGTCACTCAATGACACAAGTTGATGTTGTACCATCTTGAGATACGCTTCCACAGTCCTCAAGTCAGGGGGTAGAGCCATGGTGAAACAAGCACTGGCCCTCAAAGGTCTCTGCCCAGATGTGATCTTTACTTCTGCTCACATTTTATTAGCCAAAGAAAGTCACGTGGCCACACCTAACCTCATCACGACGGGGAAAGTGAAATTCTACTGTGAGCCTACAAGAAGGAAATTTGAAATATTTGTTTTTACCCTGAAGTTGACAGCTAGTTTTGTTTTTTTTTTTGGAAAAAATTAAATTAGTTCATGTTTATACTCTAACAGGTTGAGGTTCCTCTAGAAAGTGGTTTTATTAAGATAAATAAGATGTTGTGACGATGCTCATGATCTAGAGGAAGAGATGGACATGTCTACCGCTAACTTTAAGTCAATGTGGTACCTGGTGTTTCACTGTCAGCCCCATCATTCTGTGTTACCTAGAGCATCTACTCTTTCCTTGACCCCCTGAAGAGACCGCCTTTGGCCACCACTGATTGGGCTAGGAGTAGGCACCTCATCCAGGGTGACTTGATTGAACTAAACCAGTTAAATTCTTATTCTTAGACGTTTGAACTAAAGGGCAGAAAGTCTAGCTACTTAGTGTGGCCAGTTTACACCTTCTGATAGGGTGCTTCTGGGGACCACAGAACTGGCCCTTGTGACTTGGGTCCACATATCCTTTCTGTGTGTGGCTCCAACAACCTGAGCCCCATCAGCAGACCTGGCTCTATTTGCGTGGCTTCAGAAAAATGACACTGATCCGAGGAAGAGGGGATATATGTATACATAGAGCTGATTCACTTTGCTGTACAGCAGAAACTAACACACCATTGTAAAGCAACTATATGCCAATGAAAATTAATTCAAAAAAAAAGAAAAATGATACTGAATGATTCTGGAACAGAGTTATTGAAGAGAGAGTTCTTTAACTGAAGAGGCAGTTGGAGGAGAGTCTCAGCATTCCTTTCCAACTGTGAGAGTGTGGGTACCATTACTCAGACTCCTTACCAGAGTTGAATGTGTGCTAGGATGAGATGCCCAGAGCTGTAAGATGAGACATTTCTACGAACAGTATTCACTTCAGTTTCTTATCTTCCTATAACCTGGGTCTCTACATCTGGTTACTGGCTGAGTCACCTTCACTAAAATGTAGACATTTAACCCCATGCAATGGGAACTTGGAGGAAGGCACCAGGCTTTGATATATCTTTTGAACTTTTAGGGAGTATCAGGAATATTAACGCTCACTTTCCTGGGATACAGGCCATTGATCAGTCTGCACAGTGTGAACTGGTGTGTGTGTGTGTGTGTGTGTGTGTGTGTGTGTGTGTGTGTGTGTGTTTGGTTCCGTGACTGTTCCTGCCATCAACGCCACCTCCCTCTCCCTCACACAGCTTGTTGGAGTCCTTTTATGTTAACACCCTCTGTAAGAAGCCTTCAGTTTGGTAGCACTACTCACTCCAAACAAATGCATCAGAAAACAATGCACACCCCTGCCCACCGGTAATCAGAGCAATTACTTAACGAGCTCATCTCTATTTCCTTTAGGGTGGACTAATTAAAAGGCTTCCACGCTGTTGTCAGGAATGGACAAAGTGTGTTTTGTACTACTTTCTGGAGAAGCTGAAAGCTAACATTGGATTCTATGTGGAAACACTTTCAACATTCACAGAATTCTTCTCATCTCTGCCCTTCTAGGGTGGGCTGAGTTGTTGGCCATGATTGAAAAGGCAGGGCAAACAGTAAGGAGGTGGCTTGCATCTTATTTTGAAGACAGGTTGTCTAGAGCTATAGAGTGGTGGTTCTCAAACTTTAGCACCCATCAGGATCCCTTGGAGGGCCTGTTAAAACACAGCCTGCTGGCCCCTCCCCAGAGTTTCTGATTCAGTAGGTCTGGGATGGGGCCCAAGAACTTGCACTGCTTCAAAGAAGCTCTTTTCTTCTCCTGTTCCCACCGCTCCTTAAGGCAACAGGAACACAGCTTTTCCAGTGGAGCTCAAGGGAAAGAATTAGCCTTAGACACTGTTATTTTGCAAGATGGAACAGATGCTAATGTACTTGACTCAGGTAGAAGGGATGTAAACTCTGGGTTCAAATCCCAGTTCTGCCACTTGGTTGTTAGATGACCTTGGGCTGATTACTCAGTTCTCTGATTCTCAGTGTCCTCATCCATAAAATGGGGGCATGCACTTGATTTATTTATTTTTTATAAATTTATTTATTTATTTTTGGCTGTGTTGGGTCTTCGTTGCTGCACGCGGGCTTTTCTCTAGTTGCGGCGAGTGGGGGCTACTCTTCATTGCGGTGCGCGGGCTTCTCGTTGTAGTGGCTTCTCGTTGAGGAAACCAGGCTCTAGGCGCGTGGGCTTCAGTAGTTGTGGCACACGGGCTCAGTAGTTGTGGCACGCGAGCTCTAGAGTGCAAGTTCGGTAGTTGTGGTGCACGGGCTTAGTTGCTCCGCGGCCTGTGGGATCTTCCCAGACCTGGGCTCGAACCCGTGTCCCCTGCATTGGCAGGCAGATTCTTAACCACTGCGCTACCAGGGAAGTCCCTTCCCTGGGCAGTTTTGAGTGATTTATTTATTCCTGAATGTTCATGTGATGAATATCCGGCACCGTTTTCTTTATGCTACAGTGCATTCCTTAAAAAGATTTGTTTAAGATGAATCAAGTCTTAAGAGACAAAGGATAACTTTGCCAGCAACTTTGCAGGCAGGGAACTTTTTTAATAAACAGAAAAAAGAAAATAGAAAGCTTCAAAATTTACTTTCTTCCATGGAAACATTTTAGCACAGGGAGGAGAAAGTACGTTGATACAGTACTACTTTCTAAACTTGTGCATTGAAAGCACACACCCAATTTATACCAAGAGACTACAGTGAAAATATTTAAGTGCAACAGCTCAGTGACAAAAGAAAGTTCTGGAAAGAAGAGCATAGAAGGGTATGGAGTCATCTGATCCTCTGTGCTCACATCCACTGCCTTCTCAAGCCCAGTCAAAGTTATTAATCCTGCTCTTGGCACTGGTAAAAGAAAATCGCCTTAAAGAGAATATCTGCCATACTTATTTCCTGCCAAGCTTACTCAGAAACCCAAATAGTTTCAGTTAATTATGACTTCGGGGTCTTTATCAACAGCTCTATTTTATTGAGCCATTATTATGTGCCTGACTTGAGGCTGTTTATTTTGTATACATTATCTCAGATAATACTCACAACAACCTAGAAAAGAGGTACTAAAATTTCCCCCAATTTACAGATGTGGAAACTGAAGCCTGCCCAAGTTTGTAAGAACTAGACACTCAGAACCTGAACTCAGGCCTGCCTGACACATTGAAAATCTATAAGGCCTTTCTAACCTATTCATCTCTTTCCCTCTCCGTTCAAAGGACACCAAATGCTGGAAAGATAGTTCTATAAAAATTAAAACAAGTTGGATTCAATTATCAGGCCTTCTCTTAGCACAAGAAACCCAGTTTTTCATGAACCTGGAAACAATGTCCCAGTGAAACATGAAGATGCCCAATGGTTAGAACTGTACTTAGGGGCTGATTAAAGAGCATTAGACCACAGACATCTCATTCATGCCTGAATATCTTCAGTCTCTGCCAGGGCAGCACCTGGCATTTTCTAAAGAGAATAGCAAACTACTAAAATGCACAGGATCTCTTCCAGTCTCTAACTTCTATTGGGGAAATCTAACCCTTTAAGAGTCAAGGTCTTAAAACTGAAGTGATAAATGAAGGTTGATATTTAGAGCTACTTAGTATTCAATGGCATAACTTCCCAAATACACACAAATTTGATGCACTTTTGATTGAACCCATAATTACAAAATTTGTTTAAAGCTGTTATATTATCTTCTTATTTGACACAATATGGCACAATTTTGTTATAGGATTGAAAACCAAATAAGACAACTACAGTTGGTAGCATTTCAAAGAAATATTCCCTTTAAGATGAAATCAATCCTGTTTCAAGTTTATTCCCCTGCTTTATGATTGAGGCTCTAGGGGTGTATTTTGCTGAAAAATGCCTTTTTGATTTTTTAGAAATTCTTTAGATTAATATGCAGCTGTCATTGCAAGGCAAATCTAGATCTGCTTTTATGTTTCCTCTTTCCCCAGGCTGCAACTAGTGTCTACCTCTCCAGGAGAGACAGTCCATTCATTTCTGATTGGGGCTTGATATTCCAGGTCAGACAGCAAAGAATTCATCAACTCATCATCATTTAAAGCATGTCACACATTGTCTATTTACTTTGACTGAATACATTTCTTTGCTTGGTATGTCCAATATCTTGGTCTTAACATTTTGTTGCTGTCTATTTTTAATTCCTGTTCTCACACACACCCACATACACACACACACACACACACACACACACACACACACGCACACACGCGCACACACACACACACACTGTGAACCATACCATATTATCACAATTCTCAACATAGCAAGAAAACAATTCCATGCTTTGATGTGTTTCTGAGTATACTTTCAGCATTTATTTAATTTTACTCAAGGCTTTCCTTCATGTCTTTCCTTCTGTTTCAATTTAAAGGGCAATGGACTTTTCTCTTGTGTTTTAACTACTGGCATGTATTCAATTCTCTCCCTCTCTAATTCCTCTTTTACAGATGCAAGCTTGTTTATCTAAACATTTCAGATGTCTCTCTCAAAGGTAGATTTACACTTTGTCCCCATAATATGAAAACACAAGGAGGTGCAAAATAAAATAAAAATTTCCTGAAGCTGCTTCGTCAGAGATGTTGGAAACAAACAATGCTTAAAACACCTAAACAATCAAATATAGCTGCCAGTCAATTCCATAGCCTTTGAAGGATACACATTTGTGTTGACTCATTTAAAGAGGGAGCATCTTCATTGTACTTCTTTAGATTGAATGTGCACTGTGACTCTTTTGATTGAACAAGATGTGTCGATGACAGAAAGCTTGGGAGCTTTGTTTGTAAGAAATGAGAGCATCTTTCCATGATATTAGTTACAATCTAACTAGGGCCAACTGTCTGTCTTTTGCTCCTTTTAACACTTGAAAAGACATCTGGAAAGTATAAATTCCATTTTGTCAGTTGTCAAGAGAAAATATTAAAACACTAGCGTGGGGTCGGCACGCCATGGACCAAATCCTTTCCTCCTCTTATTTTAGTAAATGCAGTTTTGTTGGATCACAGCCACGCCCATTGGCTTACATACTGTCTGGATGTTTTCATGCTACAGCAGCAGAGTTGAGTAGTTGAGACAGAGACTGTATGGCCCACAAAGACTGCAATATTTACTATCTGGTCCTTTACAAAAGGTTTGTCAACCCCTGATATAGCTGTTCAGAAATGGTGACATTTTAAAGTCTTTCTTTCTGAAGAAGAATGTCACGTGGTCTTACTCATGGGTCTAAGAAAACATGGATTATCAGAGATGTTGTTTTAAAGCGCCACAGCAGGGCAGATCATTTACAAAAGAATGACGCCTGCTTAGAATTTATAAGGACATCCCAGTATTAGTCAACCAGGACAATAAAATGTCTCTAAAATAGGGTAAGCATATAATTTATCATCCAAATCAGAGTGCTTTCGAAACTAAAAGGGATACTATTAATAATTATGCCGAGAGAGCAGACATAAACTAGGACTGTCCCAGGCAAACCAAGATGTGTGATCACCCTAAAAGGGTGCATCACTGCACCAGATTCAGTAAAACCATAATGTGCAAGATAAATACATATGGTTTTAAGTTCATTTCTTCCACTGAAGCATATTCATTATCAGAGCCTTCTTTGTAACTGGAATTTTCACCTAACTGGTAAAAATCAAATGGGTGTTCCCAGTTCATTTGGGGAGTTAACATAAGATCCTTGGACCATCAGAAAACATTATGCAGCAATCAATACAGCTTTTGAAGAGAAAATTGAGCTTGAATAATTCTTGCTATGATTGTCCACCTGGACAATGAAGAAGTAACAGATGTAAGTTATCTCGATTTTTACTGACCCTTTCAGTTTTGTCCCAAAAGATTGGCAAGCTATAAAAGAATGACTTTGACCTTTCTGTTGTGCTCTTCAAGGACAATGGATCAGATTCCACTGTTCATACCAGCGTGGCAAGGGAAGAAAGGAGCCAGAGAGAACCAAGAGTACAAAGATCCTCAGATTCATTTCTTGGAATTCAAGATTTTAAATATTTATTCTTTCTGCACCTAAACAACTTTAAACCAAAAAAAAAAAAAAAATTATAGCCTATGACCATTATTCTGATTCATTTATATTTTACAGTAATGTCTCAAATCGAAGATTTATTTTACCCTCAAAAGAAGAGATTGGAAACCACCATATGCTGGAATCTTTAAAATTATCTCTCTGATAATTCTATCTATAATAATATCTGTATGCATAAAGAATCTTACAGTGTGTCTCTTCTGATAGTATTCATAACAAGCAACATCCCTATGGTGCCTTATCTTACAAAGTACTTTCAAATATATTCTCCTACCTGATTCTCACTAACTCCAGTAAGTCAGTAAGACAGGATTATTATTAACCCTGTTTGTTGTGGATAAAACAGAGGTTCAGAGAGGTTAAATGACTTGTTCAAGGTCACACAATTAATGATTGGTCTAGTACCAGGATTGGTCTAAGCTTCAAACTACAAATCCTAGGCCATTCAACTCTGCCATATTGTTTTCTAAATTGTTATGAATTTGTAATATTATTAATACCTCTGAAAAAAATTAATTCAAATGGAAATGACCTTGACCTGTTGGAGAAGAGGCCAAAACAAGCATAAAAGGTAACATAGGCTAATTATAAACACTAAAGGAAAAATATAAATATTGCAAGTTGTGTGAACCATCACTGTAGTTTTACTGTAGTCTAAGTCAACATGATAACAGAGATGAAAGGAAACATAATATATAAGTGGTTAAGGAATATACACTAATTATTTGTTAGTTAAGATTAAAGTTTAATATATATTTTATCCCCTTGAGGTTATCTTCTGGGCCTGGCTGCATATAATAGAAAGTGTTCAAGTAACAATGAATTAAACAAGGTAGTTTATTTCTTCAACAAAAGAAGTCTGAATGTAGGCAGGTGAGGCCTTCATAGAACCTCAAAGAGTCACCCAAACGCCTTTCAGCTTTCTGTTCTGCCATCCCTACTGTGTGACTTGCATCCCTGGAATTGAAGATGGAAGCAGAAGCTCCAGCTATAACATACATGTTCCAAGCAACAGATAGAAGGAAGGAAGGAAGGAAGGAAGAGGCTCATTCTCCTTTTGAGGAGACCTTCTGAAAGCAGACACATGACACTTTGGCTTATATTTATTGGCAGAATTTTTTCATATGGCTATATATAGCTGCAAGAGAGGCTAGCAAATGTCATCTTTAGCTGGGCCAGCTCAAAATTAGGGCCTTTCTATTAGAGGGAAGGGAAGCAAAGGATGTAGATTGGGATAGGCAAATAGCAGTCTCATCCATGCTCTCCTTTAAAAAGAATGGAGTAACTTGGGAGTTTTAGAGAATAGGAAAAAAAATTGTGTTTTTTCAACTTGCAACAGGCTCTTTACATATGTTATACAACAATCCTGAGGTCAGCTTCTTTAGTCCATATTACAAAGAAAAAGAGCTGCAAAGAGGTTAAGCAACTTGTTCCGGTTTGTATATTTAATCACTGTGGTGTGGAAGCCCATTTTCTTTCTTTTTTTAATTGAAATGTAGTTGATTTACAATATTGTGTTAGTTTCAGTTATACAGCAAAGTGATTTGGATATCTATATCTGATATCTGTATATATTTATATTCTTTTTTAATTCTTTTCCATGATAGGTTATTACAAGATATTGAATATAGTTCCTTGTGCTATATAGTAAATCCTTGTTGTTTATCTATTTTATATATAGTAATGTGTATCTGTTAATCCCATACACCTAATTTATCCCTCCCCCTGCTTCCCCTTTGATAACCATAAGTTTGTTTTCTACATCTGAATCTGTTTCTGTTTTGTAAGTAAGTTCATTTGTACCATTTTTTTTAGATTCCACATATAAGTGATACCATATAATATTTGTTTTTTTTTTACTTCACTTAGTGTGGTAATCTGTGTTGCTGCAAATGGCATTATTTCATTCTTTTTTATGACTAATAGTCCATTGTATATATGTACCACATCTTCTTTATCTATTTATCTGTTGATGGACACTTAGGTTGCTTCCATGTCTTGGCTATTGTGAACAGTGCCACTGTGAACATTGGGATGCATGTATCTTTTTGAATTATAGTTTTTGTCTTTTCTGATATATGCCCAGGAGTGGGATTGCTGGGTCATATGGTAACTCTATTTTTAGTTTTTTAAGGAACCTCCATACTGTTCTCCATAGTGCTAACACCAATTTACATTCCCACCAACAGTGTAAAAAGGTTCCTTTATCTCCACACCCTCTCCAGCATTTATTATTTGAAACTTTTTGATGGTGGCCATTCTGACTGCTGTGAGGTGATTGCAGTTTTGATTTGCAAAGGGAAATAAAAACAAAAATAAACAAATGGGACCTAATGAAACTTAAAAGCTTTTGCACAGCAAAGGAAATTGTAAACAAGACGAAAAGACAAACGTCAGAATGGGAGAGGGAGAAAATATTTGCAAATGAAGCAACTGACAAAGGAGTAATCTACAAAATATACAAGCAGCTCATGCAGCTCAATATCAAAAAACAAACAACCCAATCCAAAAATGGGCAGAAGATCTAAATAGACATTTCTCCAAAGAAGATATACAGATTGCCATCAAACACATGAAAGGATGCTCAACATCACTAATCATTAGAGAAATGCCAATCAAAACCACAATGAGGTATCACCTCACACTGGTCAGAATGGTTGTCATCAAAAAATCTACAAACAATAAATGCTCGAGAGGGTGTGGAGAAAAGGGAACCCTCTTGCTTAATTGGTGGGAATATAAATTGATACAGCCACTGTGGAGAACAGTATGAAGGTTCCTTAAAAAACTAAAAATAGAACTACCATATGACCCAGCAATCCCACTACTGGGCATATACCCTGAGAAAACCATAATTCAAAAAAAGACATGTATCACAATGTTTATTGCAGCACTATTTACAATAGCCAGGACATGGAAGCAACCTAGGCATCCATCGACAGAAGAATGGATAAAGAAGATGTGGCACGAAGAATGAATAAAGAAGATGTGGCACATGTATACAATGGAATATTACTCAGCCATAAAAAGAAACGAAATTGAGTTATTTGTAGTGAGGTGGATAGACCTAGAGTCTCATACAGAGTGAAGTAAGTCAGGAAGAGAAAAACAAACACTGCATTTCTCTAATCATTAGCAATGTTGAGTATTTTTTTATGTGCCTGTTGGCCATCTGTATGTCTTCTTTGGAGAATTATCTGTTTAAGTCTTCTGCCCATTTTTTGTGGGTTGTTTGTTTTTTTTTATATTGAGCTGCATGATCTGCTTGTACATTTTGGAAATTAAAACCTTGTTGGTCGCATCGTTTGCAAATATTTTCTCCCATTCTGTAGGTTGTCTTTTCATGTTGTTTATGGTTTCCTTTGCTGTGCAAAAGCTTATAAGTTTGTTAGGTCCCATTTGGCTATGCATTTTCTTTCTACTATGAAAAGGAGAAGATGATGTCTGCTAAGATGAAGTTATTGTCTTCAATTTCTTGGAAAAAATAGATCCCTCTTTAAGTTAGAACAGATGTAATGTGTCCCAGGATCATGTGACGCTGGAATACATCACTGAGGGAGATTATGGAATCTCAAATCCTGGAGGGCTTCAAGAAAAGCCTGGAAGAGTTTCTGTTCTAGAAGTTTCCCATTTTCTTGGGCCAAATGATTGCTTCAGACCACTTGCAATCCTATGATGCCATGAGTATAGGCATCATAATGGCACTAAACCTCACTTGGGTTCAAACTAGGAATTTAAACAACAGCTTGGTATATTCGAGCACGTGGTTAGAAAGGTATTATCAAATATAAAAAGACTAAAATAGGAATTACTTCCTTGTCCTGTTTATAACAAATAGATTGCTGGAAGTAAGAAAACTACATTAAGTGATTAGAATTTCATTCATTAGGGAGACTTCCGGCCTCCTCCATTTCTCTGCTTGGCTCTGTTCTTAAGCATTTAATTATAAAGGCTTTATTTTACTATAGTTATCACAGTTGTTCAATTTAGACAGAAGTTGACAATCCTGTGTGTAATTCCATGGCCCTGGGCATCCTATTACTATAGAAATCATCTCTGGAGTTGGCAATTTACCAAACTGACTTTCCACCAAGAAAGGCAGAGCAGGGGTGATAGTAGCAAAGTATAGTCGTGGTAGGAACAGCAGCTGCTGCTAAAAGCAGCAGAAGTGGTTTGCCAAAAAAGCAGAAATTCAATCAGTGTATTTATACTAAAGGGACATTCTAAAGGCAGGTCATGCCAAACATAGTCACCATTTTCTCAACATTTAAAATAGGGCATAATACCCAAGATGCTGTCATTGGTATCTGATCAATATATTTTTAAGGAGTTGAATTGTATCTCAATGTTACTGTTTATATAACTCTGTTGTTTTTAATTTTTCTGGCATTGGCCACTTTACTGAATAAAAATGAAGGGAAGGAAGGAAGGAGGGAAGGAGGGAGGAAGGGAAGAAAGAGCGAGAGAAAGAAAGGAAAGAAAGAGAAAGAAAGAAAGAAAAAGGAAGAAAGAAAAAGGAGGGAAGGAAGGAAGGAAGGAAAAGGAAAAAAGAGTAAAGGAAAAGAACTACCAAAATTTATAACTTTTTGATTTGATGCATTTTCACTGAACTGGATAATTCTGTTTGTTTCCCTTCCTTAAAACTGTTAAGCATTTCTCCATAGCTGAGCCACACAGTGAGGGAAAGTGAGTGTGCATATAAACAGAGGACTGCTACTCTGAATTTTGTACACCAAAGTCCTCTCAAATTCTTCTCACTTCCCATCTATGTTCACAGCTTGATTTTCCTGTTTCCCATCTTCCTGCCTTCAGGGCAAGTATAGAAAAATGGTCCGGGGCCATGACAATGCCAAGTAGCAAGTCTCAGTTTAACAAGGTTTGCGAATTTGAATTGATGACAGGTGACATCAGCTTATGAACTCGGTGTTTGTTATTTTCAAATCACACTCATCGAGAAATATACTGGAGTCACAAGACATTGAAAACAAAGTATATTTGATCCATTTTAAAAAGAAAAAAAATGAAATCCCAGGCATTTTTGTAAACACCTTCAAAATCCAGTAAAACGACTTTGAATCCATGTTGCAAGAGATGAAAGACTGGAAACCACTTACTTTTTCATCCTGGATGAGTAATAAAATATGGCAGTTAAGTAAGCTGTTGCTATTTATTTTAATTCTGCTCTAATATTGTTGGAGAAGGGCCCAAGATGGTAAAACTGACAGAATGATTATACCTATTCCCCTGTCCCACCCCAGTTATTTCCAAGTTAAGTTTGATGTTTCCAAAGCCCACATCACCCTTCCATACTTCCTAAAAAATGTGTGATCACTTTCTCAGGAAATCACCATTCTGGGTGCTCCATGAGATCTCTGTTTAACATGTTTGTTTTTGCATTTTGAGAAAAAAAAATACCTACAGAAATGAAATATTGACTCACTCCCAAACTCCCTTAGATTGTTGTTCTTTTTCTTGGATTTTATTCGTTTGGATTAAGAAGGCAAAAACATTAGGGAGATGGTATTACCCAACTGAAAAAAAAGGCTAATGGCGACCATGATCTCATATTACCAGAGGTTAGCAGAGAGCTACTTTAATATGACAGCTAATATAACTCATTGATGCGATTACTCAAGAAGGAGAACGCCATTGGTGTCCAGTTACATCCCAGTGGTTACAATTAGATAGGCCAGATGGATGCGGGCCAGAGAGACAGACTGACAAATCTGCAGACAGGTCAGCGGGGACATGACTGCGCCAAGGTGGACTTCATGAATCAGGCAAAAGAAAAGGTGCCCTAATTAATGATAGGCTTTTTAATCCTGAGGTTCTTAAATAAGACCTGGATAGAAAGAAGTCACTTTGGGGTCTATTTGCCAACTCCAAGCCAAATATTTTGAATAAGCATTTTCCTAGAATTGATGATGACCACTGACTATTTAAGCCATCTTAGGTTGACTTTAAAAATAATAAAATTGAGAGTCAAGGCCTCCTTAGAAAAGCAGGTTACTGTTCTTTGAGCAAGTCTGTGGTTGTAAAATTACCCTGCTTCAATCAGCAAACAGTGTGGTCAAGGAACAGAAGGGCTTAAAGGGACCTTGAGGTTCAAATTATCTGAACCCTTTATTATATACGTATTAGACAACCCCATCAGACATGACCCCACAGGACGTAGAAGGCTTAATTAAAGGGAGTTTTTGAAGGAACTATTTCAGAGGTCTGGGCAGAGTAGGGGTGTTGAAGCACTCTGGGACTAACAGCAATGGGGAGCTTTAACCGTTCCTTGGCTTAAGGGGCAAAACAGGGCGCTATTACTGGAAGCTGGCAAGAATGGAAACTGTGGATAGAGGTTATCTAATGGGAGCAGCGAGCTTAGAGAAGCACAGCTGCTGGCAAACCACTGCCCCTGAGGGAGACAGAGAGAGAGAGAGAGAGAGAGAGAGAGAGAGAGAGAGAGAGAGAGAGAGGGAGAGAG
>NC_041214.2:52203382-52265601 GCF_002837175.3 Physeter macrocephalus | reverse complement strand
AGAGAGAGAGAGAGAGAGAGAGAGAGAGAGGGAGAGAGGGAGAGAGGGAGGGAGAAAGAGAGGGAAAATGTGTAGGATTAATACCCCAACCTCTTTCTTTGCACTCTCTGATGTTCTACAGGTGATTCTCTTTTGCCAAACCAAACAAGAAGCCAGAGGGTTAGAAAGCCACCAGAGGAGTCAGCTCCCAGGGACCACAGGAGGGCAGAGAAGGGCAGAGAGCAAAGCTAGGTGGAGATCAATGGAGAATCACCAGCTCAGCAGCCAGAGAGAAGAAATGACATTGAAAAGGCTAGCTGGTGTAGCGCTAAGACTAGAATCTAGTCTTTTGATCCTCTCTCACTGAGGTTCTTTGCATGAATCACTACACTTTCAGCTACAGATGACCAGCCCTGCCAAGACTAAAATGAGTTGCAAAGAATATCAGAGGCTCTCCTTTGGATGCTCTTCCTGAATGTAGCTAACCTGGGAAGAGTCTGGCTTCTCTCCCAGTAGAGGTTTGACCTTTAGATCTGAGAGGTTTGAGGGGTGTGTGCTCCTGGGACCCCAGAACCTCAGAGGCAGCTGTCCCTGCAGAGCCAGGCACGAGGCAGCCATCAGCAGCATGGTGGGCTGAGGTGTCAAGTTATGAATTAATGGAACTGTTTTTACAAATCACACACAAGGATTAGAAATTCCAAAGGAGGATTGTACCCTTCTGGGTGGTTCTGTGGGAGACCAACGTCGGTACACTGATTCTTCCATTTCTCAAGTAGTTTTTTTTTTTAATTGAAGTATAGTTGATTTACAATGTTGTGTTAATTTCTGCTTTACAGCAAAGTGATTCAGAATGTGTGTATATATATATACATACACATATATATATATATATATACATTTTTTAATATCCTTTTCCATTATGGTTTATTCAGGTAGCTTTTGAAACTTTCTTTGGAAATGATCTTTGGAGCCAGTCTATGTGAGAAGACTCGGTGTCTCAACATGTTACTCACCAGCGGCATTGCTTTTTACTCCTACTTGTTTTTCTAACCAACTTCAACATTATTTATCAAACTTGACTTGACAAAAGTCCAAAAATCAACCCACCCTCAGAATACAAAGATTTATCACACCTGAAGTAGATCAAAAGCATAACAGCAAGTTCTAAAGTAGCTTACCAAGTGGAAGCTCAAAATTTGTTGAGTTGATGATAACCTTTGGGAACAATCAGATAACTACCTCTCAAGGTATTCAGATTGTGATGGGCAAGGTTAATTTGATTATGGACAGCCCAGTATTATGTGTAAAAATATGTCACAATGTTATACAGTACATGAATTGGAAAGATTTGTGTTAGAGAAGAATTACAGCTATGTAAAACATTACATATGTACCTGGACAGAGCTGGAAAAGGAAACAAAACAAAACAAACATGATTTGGTAGAAAGTGGAAGTATGAATGACTTTCCTTCTCATTTGAAAATGTTTCCTATTGTTAAAAATTGCTTGTACAATACTTACAATTATAAAGCCATAAAATGAAAAGAAACATTGTCTTATAGAGGTATTTCATAAATGCTATGAAAGGTGACAAAACACAGAAAGAAATGTGACCACATAGACACAGAGTGTGTATACGGCACACATTGATTTGAGTCAAATAAATACTGCATATGTTTGCTCTAATTCTTTTCCCATACAAACCTTATGAAGCAATGTAAGAAAAGAGATGCTTGAGATCTTGGGGAGGGGTTCTTGCATACTGCAAAGAGATTATGGAAAACATTATTTGGAAGAGAGAATAAATGGAAAAGTTGGAATTAATGTTGACCAATTAAACTTGGGCACAGAACTCATTGTATAAGCACAGTTCCTGGAAACCCAGTAAATTTGTTAGTATTTATGAGCTAGTATGTTTTAATTATTATTACTTATTGATTTCTTCAACATCAGGATTATCAACTTTCTAGAATAATTACTGCCCCCATATGCCTAAAATCTTAGAATTTCAGAAAAATTGGTGAAGTGGTGTAGGGAACAGAAAGAAAAAGGGAAGGGAAAAGATTTAAATGTTACTTAGAAGGTGCTCCTTGATTTCTTAAATGTGACCACGTTTATTTGGTAGAAGAGGAAGAGGGTAAGAGATCCATGCTCCAATTTTATCACCTGTCTTCAGCAAGCTTTGCACTTCATTAAATTGTCTAGAGATGTTCTAGCAGGCCCTCCAATACATAACTCAGAGACATGGATATTAGTTTTATTGTTTTGTCATTTTTAAAGCCAAAAAAATAGTTCAGAAGGTTTTATTTGTTTTATTTCTTTCTGTAAGCAGATGTTGATGTCTTTAGAACCTCATTGTTCCTTTTAAAAACATATGTAACCTAAGCTTCTAACTGAAAGATTTGGACTGTCTACATAACTGAAACATCCCATTTCCCCATATCAGCCAGATTCAGGCAAATCAACACCTTATTTATAATGTAAATTTACAAATACCAGGTAAAGCCAGTAATTCAATGCAACTCTGTCCAGACATTTTGTGACCTGTCCTGTGAGAATCCTTTGATTCTCCCCACTCATGCTGGAGCTTGAACCTTGGGACAGATAAGTGGGGTGAAAATAGGTTTGCTTATAGTAAAGTTTACTGTAGCTCATGCCTGCATGAGGTCAAGTAGGAAGAGACGAATGTGTTAAATAATTAGTATTCAGGTGATAAATCCTACACAGATATTGACTTTTTTTTTTTTTTTTTTTGTGGTATGCGGGCCTCCCTCTGTTGTGGCCTCTCCCGTCGCGGAGCACAGGCTCCGGACGCGCAGGCTCAGCGGCCATGGCTCACGGGCCCAGCCGCTCCGCGGCATGTGGGATCCTCCCAGACCGGGGCGCGAACCCGGTTCCCCTGCATCGGCAGGCGGACGCGCAACCACTGCGCCACCAGGGAAGCCCGACATTGACTTTTGAAAGGCAATTGTAAATGCTCTTCTCCGGTTGAGTAGATGAAGTGGACCATGTCAGTGGTAGTAATGAGGGGAGGAGTGTGCATAGCTTTGGGGTGTCATACCAGGGTCCAACTGGCTCACTAACTAGGTACACTTCAGCACAAAATCCCTCTAAGCCTGTTTTTCTTCATTCATAAATATGGGGATAGTAATAATAACAATAATAATAATAATAATACCTCCTAGGGTTGTCATGAGGCTCAAATAAGATAGCTTGTGTAAATTGCCTGGCATATGTAGGCACATAAACATTTTAAAATAATTAATATGGAGTATTTCTGTTCTTTCAGATTTTAGGATTAATTAGGTTACTCCACACACAGAAGGTTATCCCAAGTAGCTTTCCAGTTGGATTTCCTAGAGACTACCCGGAAAACAATTGTATTTTTTTCTCTGCTATACCTGTTCAGAACCTCCTCTACTGTTTTCTCTATTTCAGGGTCAAGCTGTGTATGGGGAGCTCAACTGTTTCTCAGAATAATGTTAAACAAAAATTATCACCAGCTCCCAAAAAGATGGGGGGCTTGGGGGGGGTCCAGAGTAGGATCAAGTTCTAGGGTGAAGCCATCAAATGCTTTCTCCCTCGGGAAGCCATGTTCAAGGCTCTAGCTGGAGAGGCTTCAAGTGAACACAGGAGTGGCAGCCAAAGGGTTGGAACAGAAGGCAAAGGGGCAGAAAGGGCCTGGAGACAGACATTCAGGAGTCATCTGGATTGGGATGAAGCTGTGAGACAGGCACAACCTTCTCAGAGGATGAATGTTCTCTGGGAAGAGAGCAGAGAACTGAGCCACCCCGGGACTTTCACACTGAAGTAGTTCAGTTCATTCCCATCTATTTTGAGTCATCTAGCACTTCACACATTTCTGTCATTAAAACCTGCATATTCCAGTACAGAAAACTGTTACACATCCATAAGTGAACAAAAGTTCTCTCACTCTTTCACAATAAGTTGTTTTTGTATTCAAAAAGGAATTTGATGAGATATTTAACAAAGCTCAAGGAATGATTTAAGAAGGCCTGGGCTGCCGCCTCCTAACCCGTGGGCTTTTAGGCAGGCTCATCCCTGAGCCTCAGCTTCCTTATCTGTAAAGTGGGATAAAAAGAAAACCTACGGGACTTCCCTGGTGGCGCAGTGGTTAAGAATCCGCCTGCCAATGCAGGGTACACGGGTTTGAGCCCTGGTCCAGGAAGATCCCACAGGCCGCGGAGCAACTAAGCCCGTGTACCACAACTACTGAGCCTGTGCTCTAGAGCCCGCGAGCCACAACTACTGAGCCCACGTGCCACAACTACAGAAGCCTGCTCGCTTAGAGCCCGTGCTCCGCAACAAGAGAAGCCACCGCAATGAGAAGCCCACGCACCGCAACGAAGAGTATCCCCTGCTTGCCACAAATAGAGAAAGCCCGTGGGCAGCAATGAAGACCCAATACAGCCAAAATTTAATTAATTAATTAATTTTAAAAAAGAAAACCTACAACATGAGGTTGTTACGATTAAATAAATTAACATATTCTGTAGGGCTCTGAGCTTCATAGATGTCCGATAAATATAGAATAGTGTTGATAAGCCACTTCCCATGCCCTGTTCATTGATGCCAGCTGATAGAAGGTGCTGTTGACAGTGTTAGCTCTGGTGCTCTGGTACTTTGTGTGGGATAGTAAATCAAACCAAACAAACTAACCAACTAACCAACCAGCTAACTAACAAATTGCCTAAAATCTGGCTTTTGCTTTTCTTAGGAAGAAAAGTTCCTATCCTTCCTGTGTTCTCCTGCATATGTGCCCACACACCCAACACCCTCTCCTTCAGCATGATTCCAGATCCCTATATCTCCTTATGTGGCTGGGATATTTATTTCATTGTCTTTTTCGCCAAAGTTCAGCTCCAGTCTGAATATGTATCCAAGAGCTCTTCCAACTTACAATCAATAAATGCATATTAATGGTCAACTCTGCTCTCAATGAAGACCAAGAGGTTAGAAGAGACAGGGCCACAGTCAGGGAGCCTATGAATGCTGAATAGCACTTAATCAAAGATACGAGTGAGTAAGGTGGCAAGAAAGTAGTACAGATGATGCTACATGAGAGGCTCTCTGTGTGGCAGCGTGGTCAGAAGGCTTCCACTGGTCAGCCTTCTGAACAGCCTCTTCCCCTGAGTCAGCTTTAAAGAAAAGCAAAGTTTCAGTGCATGGGGTTGCATTAAAAACAAGCTCACTCTGCATCCTGGGTATCTAGCTTTTGGCAGGACCCAAGGCTGGAGATGAGTTTGGAAAACAGCCTTACTTTGTCCACAAATCAGAGACAATAGCTTGATGCCTTGTCTTAATAACTTTTATGGAAAAATGCTTGTATCCTCCCACGTGGTTTCCACAGACTAGCAGGATTCATGCACTCACTTTGTTTCCAGCTCTTATCCCCACACTGGATTTTACTGCTGTGACTTTGTTATAAAATCACAGTGGAGTTTCCTGCATTAGAGCTAAGGAGGAAAGAGATTACAACGTAGAGGACAGCCTTGCAATTTCCAGCAGGAACTGTCTGAATGAAAACACTGTTTCCTACTATTTCTCTGGAAAGATCACACATTATAATCACTATTTACAGTATACTGTGTAAAATGATCTACATTTGTTTTCTACAACGGATACTGTGTCATTTAATTAATTTAGACTAAAGAAAAGCAATCAACATTCAGTAACAACATTCCCTTAGGGGATATAAATGAAAAATTCTCCATACCCTACACAGCAGTTAGAGCAAAGGAAGTGCTGATATTTCTTTATGAACATCAGTGCTCGTAATTGCAAGTAACAGAGCTCTAGCTGATTTCAGTAGCAAGGCATGTATGAAAGGGATAGGGAGTACTTTACAGATCACCGTAAGGATCGGAGAAACACAGTTAAGTAGCCAGAGACAACAGCTACCACTATGCCACAGAGCAGCCTTGATGAGAAAAACCATGGTTGTACCCACCAAGCACAAGATGATGGCACTTAAGGCGTAGCCACTTCAGCCTGAAACATGGTGGCCCTGCAACCAACAAGCACCATTGCCACCAGAGAAAGGATTCATGCAGTACCTGTTTCTCTGTATCTTTGGCTTCTGATTCTGTCTGGTATGATTGAGTCTGACGATTGGAGACTAGTCCATGACCTCACACCATCTCTGCAAGAGAGGCTAGAAAAGCAAAGATACGGCAGTTTCCACTTGTAGAGTAGGGGTGGGCTCTTCCTGCCTCTGAAATTCAAAAGGCAGGGAAGTCCTTAAGTGCATGAAACACTTCGCAGAAAAAAAAGACAAATGTCTACCCAAATCAGCATTGCCAGGAATAGGACCTCCAATGCCCTAATCATAGCTATAGAAATGTGTCAGGCCCTCCCCTTGAGCTACACAGCCCAACAGCATGGACCTCCTTCAAAAAAGGGATAAATCACCATCAGTAGGGGAAGATGCAGGAAGAAATTCTTTTTTTTTCCCCAAGTACTGTGCTTGATCAAACTTACCTGAATGGAATCTGTTGCTCTTGTGTGAGAAGTCTTCATTTTGAGCTAATCTTGATCAGATATTAAATTGGGTAGAATTTCCTATTATGCTTTTGTCTTTACTAAGAACAGCATGTTCTCTTGATGGGCCCAGGACACCAAAGACCTGGATGTGTAGCCATGGTTTGAAAGAAAACTAAGAAAATATGATTCGCTTTAGAATATTTATTTGACCATTAGAGCCCCAATAACAGTTGGTTTGGAACAACAGTGGAAATAAAATAAATATAGGGCAAATGATTCTACATGAATCCTTTCTCTGGTAGCAGTGGTGCTTGTTGGTTGCAGGGCCACCATGTTTCAGGCTGAAATGGCTATGCCTTAAGTGCCATCATCTTGTGCTTTGTGGATGCAGCCATGGGTAAAAGAACCTGATAGCCTATCGGGCATTTATAGAGCTCAAGTCCAAGATTCCAAGATAGGAGATACTCAAATAAACAGCTGCCTCTTCTGTAACTGCACTTTAAAATCTCATTCTATCCACACAATTTTTCCCCCTACTGTCTGATGCACGCTTGGGTTGATATGATTTTTTTTATTAAGATAGATTGATTGGCCAAAGTTTTAATTTTAATTCCTGGGTTTATTTAAAAGAAAGCAATTTAGCAATCCGTATGGTTAGCAATGTTTATGGAAGATGAAGCAAAGGAGCAGAGATAGCCAGGAGGAAAAAAATCTGCAGTTTAGCATTCTCGTCCCTGTAGGAATCTTCCTTATATTATGGAAATTTCTGCAGACCTTAGGCCATGAGTATTGAACAAATCTCACCTTCCACAGCTTCTCATTGACCTACAGCACAATATAGGGTTTTTTGAACATAAAAGAATCATTGACAACCTCTATATTATTCTAAGAAATTGTTTACCCATGTGATAAAGAAGCCTCTGAAACTTCCTTAATTAAAAGTATGTTACATCAGTGACCCACCTTCCTGGTGGAGAAGCTGAAATCCACCAAGCCTATTTCTCCCCTACCAATTAAATCACATCCTTTGTTTGCAACTTCTATCCTGTTAGCTTTGTGATATCACAAGGACGATTTCCCCCTGCATTACATGTTGACTGGCTATAGAACAGATTGCCCAGGGTCTCGAATGTCTCTGGGCAGTTGAAGATTTTGCCTTTGCATTTATTAATTTGTAATTACATTATTTGAGGAATCTGGTGAAAAAAGGACTGATGATATGTCTGCTTGATTTGCCTCTCCTGCTCTTTTCAGTATACCAAACTGAGTGGAGATGAATTTCAGCAAAAAAGGCAGACCTCGGTTCCCCCTCCTTTCCTGATGCTGTATTGATATTATGGGCTCACATGATTTCAACGTTCTTGCATCTGATAACATAAACATGTTTACCGTAGAAAGAAGCAAGAAAGGAGGTCAAAGGAGTACGAAAGGGAAAAGAAGAAATGCTGTTGCGTCCCATCCTTGGGACAGTAATGATCATTTTGCATAGATGTGTGAGTTTCCTGGAAGAGTCAACCAAGCAAAGTTTTCAGACTGCTAGGAATCTATACAGTTGCTTTAATTTGAAAACAATTTGAAAAAACAAAAGAAAGAGAGACTAAGAAAGCAAGCAAGAAAATAGCAGTTCTGTGGATTAGCACTAGTTTACTAATTACTAGTGGCATCCATGATGTGTCTCTTTTTAAAAAAGGTATTCAAAATTCAGTGAATGGTAATTTTATGTATCACTTATTTTAAAGGAGAGATTTATTTAAATAGGGGCAGCACACAAGGAACTCAAAAATAATTGGGTTGTTAAATAATTTAACTAATATAAAACTTAGTTAACAAGGGTTTATTTTAATTATATAAATAATGCATCTCTTTCTTGACTTATAAAGAGTTTTGCAACTGAATGGCTCTTTTGTATGAGACCAAACTGGCAAAATGAAAAGCAAACTGTTCAAGTAGCCATCCAATCATCACCAAATATCTGAGTGTTTTCTCCAATCATGTAGATCTCATTCATTCATTCAAGATTAAATGAAATACCTGTCTTCTAGACATCATGTTGAATGGGGCTGTGGGATGCAAAATAAGGAAGCTACAATCCCTGCACAGAAGGAGCTCGGTCTCAGAAGAATTTGCATGTGTTTGTTCCTAGGGCTGCATCATAAACTGAGTGGCTTAAAACAACAGACATTTATTCTCTCATACTTCTGGAGGCTAGAAGTCCAAAATCCAGGTGTCAGCAGGACTGATATTTTTTGGGGACTCAGAGGGAGAATCTGATCTCTAGCTTCTGGTGGTTGCCCTCAATCCTTGGCCTTCCTTGGCTTGCGGCAGCCAAACTCCAATCTCTACTGTGGTCACATGGTATTCTCCCTGTGTGTGTCATTGTCCAAATTTTCCTTTTCTTATAAGGACACTAGTAATTGGGTTTAGGGCCCAGCTTAATCCAGTATGACCTCATCTTAACTTGATTACATCTGTAAACACCTTACTTTCAAATACGGGCACATGCTGAGGTACTGGAGATTAGAACTTCAACATATCTTATTTTTTGGAGGGGGAACACATTTCAATCCATAACACATCCAAGAAGACCCTATGCAGAGGTGAAGAGAGCTAGGTTGGATAAGCCTGGAAGTGTACCACCCGTGTGCAGGGACTGCAGGAGGCCTTGTAAGTGACCTGTCACAGATTATGCAGAGGAATGGAAGATGGGGGTGGGGGGCTGCCCAAAAGAAAGAGTTGGTTTTAACCATCTGTACCAACAGGACAAACCAACGCCATATAGAAGCCAGTCAAGTAATACGGTTCCTGCTCGCTTTCTGACAAGGAGTCAGAAACTGAGACCACCAGACTGAAAAAGGTAAGGATACAGCTTGTGTAGGGTAGCCCTCAGCTCCTCTGCCACCATAGGCTTTCACTTGTAGCAAGATCCAGTTGCATGAGGAAAGAAGATGTAGCCTGAAATAAAGTTCAGGGTTTTGATTATTAGCTAAGTTTTGATTACTAGCTAGTTTTGATTATTAGCTAAGACAAGACACATTTATTATTAGTATGAGACTTTTTGAGGACTAAGATGACCAGAGGATTTATTGGCCAATATTGATCAGAAAAGTTATGGCCCTGTCTGTTTTTCATTGAAGGAGGTGGCAGGGGAAAAACATCCTACAGACGGCCAGGAGGGACAGTCTTGAGGAAAGAATAGTCACTTACAGAGCCCAGCTGGTTCCACACAAGCCTTAAAATAGAAATGGGCATCTGGTGGGTTTGGGCAAAGAGGATGTGCTATGTCCTGACATAGAGGTGCACTCACACCCTTCTATCCGCCCTCTGCCCTGGGCTCTCTCAATTCTGGGACCTGGAGAGCATCCAGAAAGTCCCCAGAATCACAGGGGATGAACTTGGAAGGTAGCTGAGGTTTGAGAGTGACACTCAATCCTGACGGTGGAGAGTGCGGGTTGATGTTTCCTGTGACCTAGGCTGTGGGGTAGTCCCCTCTAGCTGCAGATCTGATGCTGGACTTGGCTGAGCCTTAGAAGACCAGCAGCTTTACAGGGCCAAGTCAGAGGTGGGGGGATTCCATGGAGATGATCTGCTTGTTCACCCCCCTCTCTGCCTGTGACAGAGATTTGAAATCCCCTGTGTTGACAGTTCAGTGACAGCAGGCTGCAAGTTGCATCAGCTGGGAACATCAGAACCAGAAGTAAAGACTGGCATTGAAAGCAAAGTGGAACAGGAGGGACCATTTATTCCTCAGTATGGGTGGAGGGGGCTGAGGAGGGCAGAAGGGTAAAATGCCTCACTCTAAAGTCAGGGCAACAGTCCGTGGTCATAAACTCTCACTCCCTAAGGAAAGGAGGGAGAATTTTGAGTTAGGCATATTATCTAGCCCAGGGGCACAATCAGAGGGGAACTGAGTTATTTTGACTTTTAAAAAAAATTTTATTGAAGTATAGTTGATTTACAATGTTGTGTTTAATTTTTGCCGTACAGCAGAGTGACTTAGTTATACACATATATATTCTTTTTCATATTCTTTTCCATTATGGTTTATCACAGAATTTTGAATATAGTTCCCTGTGCTATACGATAGGACCTTGTTGTTCATCCATCCTGTATATACTAGTTTGCATCTGCTAATCCCAAACTCCCAATCCTTCCCTCCCCCACCCCCCCCCCCCTTCGCTAGGATCTTGTTTATTCATTCAATATGTAATTGTTTTCATCTACTAACCCCAAACTCCCAGTCCATCCCCCACCCCCTGCCCTTGGCAACCACAAGTCCGTTCTCTATATCTGTGAGTCTGTTTTTGTTTCGTAGATATGTTCATTTGTGTCATATTTTAGATTCCATGTATAAGTAATATCATATGGTGTTTGCCTTTCTCTTTCTGACTTACTTTGCTTAGTATGATAATCTCTAGGTCCATCCATGTTGCTGAAAATGGCACTATTTCATTCTTTTTAATGGCTGAGTAATATTTCATTGTATATATGTACCATATCTTCTTTATCCATTCATCTGTTAATGGACATTTAGGTTGTTTCCATGTCTTGGCTATTGTAAATAATGCTGCTATGAATATAGGAGTGCATGTATCTTTTCAAATTATAGTTTTGTCTGGGTATATGCCCAGGAGTGGGATTGCTGGATCATATGGCAACTCTATGTTTAGTTTTTTGAGGAACCTCTATACTGATTTCCATAGTGGCTGCACCAATTTACATTCTCACCAACAGTGTAGGAGGGGGAAACTGAGTTATTTGACGACAAAGTTTTTAGCTGCACATGGAAACATGGCATCGAGAGCTACATTGAGTTAATTCATAGAGAAACAAAGAACGTTCTATTTAGATACATCTATATTATGACTGTATTTTCATCCTGCTACTGAAACAATTATGTTGGTTAAAAAGGGTGAGTGGGTGGAGCAGAGACCAACAAGGGGGACTGAAGGCACACCCAGTGGGTGTGGGAAGGATGTGTTTCATCCAGGACAGCCCAGACCAGCATATAGGAAAACGCTTTTACTGGCTATAGAAAATCAGTGTGGCATGAAAAAGACATATTTCTACACTAGTAAAATTAATCACATTATTTGCTCAAAAGCTGCAGGGAGTCATCATTTCTGAATTATATCAGATTGATGAAGTGAAGGAGACGAGAAGAATCATAGGCTTCTCTAAGCTCCCTGGGATGGGTGCAACTTGTGGCCACAGAAATCTATTGTAAGCATCCCAGGAAACACAATACATCTGTCAGTTTTGCAGGCACTTGGCCCCCAGCTTGTGTTAAGTATGTAGGAATGCAAATATGGAATTATAGTTTATTGATTAAAAGCAGAGAGAAGCAATCCCTGGAATTTGCTGGCTCCTGGTTCCCAAGTCTACTCTTTCCAATGGTACACTTCACTAGTGTGAAGAGATTCATATTTTGAATGCCAAAATTAGACACAATAACTAACAAGTATATAATGTTTAGTAGGTGCCCTATTCTAATGGCTTTACATAAAATAACTCATTTAAACCTTACACCAACCTTATAAGGTGCGTACAATACCCATTTCATGTATGAAGAAACAGAGGCACAAAAAGGTTAAGAAATGTGCCCAAGATCATATAGTTAATAAATGGCAACCCTGAGAATCATACAGGTAGTATGATAAATAAAATCGAAACAGAGACCAGTTTGGATAAGTATGATTTGAAAAATATTCTGTTCTTTGCAAATTGGAAGGAAGGGAGCTGTGACCATTTCCCGTCACTCTACCTTCCCTTTTCCTCAGATATAAGCCGGTTCTATGTTTGTTCAGGAGCCTTCACGTACGGAGGTCCACCTGGGGCTCTGACATATCATTTCCTTCCTGAAGAGATACACAGAATAGGGTGGAAGAGTTTTGCATCTATTCTCAGAAACATACTCATCAACTCTTTCAGCAAGTGCAGAAGAGAAATTAAAAATCATAGAGGGATGTCACTCATTTTGCTGCCTGCCTTTAAAAAAGTTGTTATCTGTGTGGATTTTCTCCACAATTATTGAATGATCTGTGCTTCTTATTGATAAGAGATGGAAGTAACCATCTAATTTCTAATGAAACAATAAAGTTTATTACACATGCCAGGAAAGACTGGCTTTGGATGAAATTGTAAAGAGCAGGGCTAGGATTTGGTTCTCCTGTTTCTCTTTACATAGTTTTACAGGATCATAGAGCATTTGAGCATGAAGAGCCCTGAAAGATGTTGTCTGATCTCCTGGTTTTACAGATAAGAAAACTGAGGACAGAGAAGGCATGTAATTTGCTCCAATTAGAAAACCCTATTATCTGGACTCCTAGCCCAGAGCTACTTGGAACATACACATATGCTACACACAACCACACACACAGAGACATGTCCACACACTGACACATACACAGATTGCACGTATACACATGGACACACACAGGTATACACACGTACTCGCAGATGAGGGTACAAGCAAGCACACACACACATACATGTGCACACAAGTGCCCCGCTCCTGTATGAAGTCATATTTTCTGCCTAAATTCTTCATTAATAACCTGGTAGTGGGTTGAAGTTGATTACTCTTTCCTAAGAACATTTGCATCTTAAGAAATGTCTCCAGAAAACAGAACCAGAGTGAAAATCCAAAGTAAAGAATTTTAAAGCTGCAATTTCAGACAGAATCAGGGACTGAGTGCTGACCCCTGCCCTGCCAGCCGCTTCTTTGGGGAGGACTTCTTGTCCTTGGGACCATCCAGCAAAGTCAAAATTCTTGTAAAGATGTTAACATTTCTTCTCAATCCAATTTTGTCCCAATCCACCTTGTTAGGGTTCCACTTTCCCACAAGTATGGCTCATTTAAAAGACATTTAAAAAATAATTGTGAAATAAAAAAGAATAATGTATAGGCTGTGAAGGAGTTGTTCATTTTTATCTAATTTTTCCTCTTCAAGAAGACAAACCGCCTCAGAGCCATGGCTGTGGTTCCCGCTGGCTGGTTCATCTTACTGCTCTGCGAAGCCCAAGGTTTCACCGGGCTCTGTCTGCTCCCTTCGGGCCCAGAGGTTAGCTGGGGGTGGAGCCTGAGGGCGACCTTCTCATTTTCAACAATGAAATAAATGTTCATTAGACAAAAGCTTCTCGTCAACATTGCTGGGTTCAATATAAGTGGCTTGTCTGACCCACATACTGCAGCTCCCTTCATGTTGCAGTGATATTGTAATAGCTCATATTGTACCTGGAGGTTGAACTTGGCTAGTGATCTGTTTAAACAAAATATGGCAATTAATTAGAGATGGGCTTGGACTAAAATATCTGACCTTTCTGGATTCTTGAGAGTATCATTGGGATAACTTCTGATAAGAAACAGAACCTCAGAAGGGTATTTTATACCCAAGGATATTCTCAACAAATAACTCCATGGGGCTGGACCAAGGACTTGCTGCATCAGTTTCCAGTGTATTCTACCAGTTTAGCATGAAATATCCATGCCCTTTCGCCCTGGAGGAGCTCAGGATAGCTGTGGGACAGGCTGGTGAGGAAAAAGCTTGTTTCTTGACATATAGATGCTGAAGTACAGAAAGCAGTACAGGGATATTTTTCACTTGGCTTCATGCCTCCTGGAGTGTCCGTCACCTCCCAGTGATGGACGGCCACGCAGGGTGAGAAGATGGAGCCCCATGCCGTGCAGAGAGCTTCATTCCTACGCCAGTTACCTTAGCGGGAATCTGTCATAGACACAACAGAAGGGGACACCAAGGCCTTCATAGCAGCCCCTCAGTGGGTGAGTCGGGGGGAGGGCCTGGAGTCCCCCAAATTCTCCAAGCACAAAGGAGCACATGGGAGTGCTCTCCACAGCAGCTCCCCAATGGCTTTTTGCCAGACTGAGTCAGTTCCTCTTTTTCACTGCAGCCAGTGAGGTCCCATGACCTGGCCCTGCTCTAGCTCCTCCACTTCATTTCGCTCCTCTCAGCCTGACTCATACTGTCCAGGTCCAGTGGCCTGCTGTTTATGTCTCTTGAATGTGGCCAGGCTTCTCTTTCCTCAGGCTGGGCTGAGGTTGGGTGGGACCGTGGAACACATTCCCTGAACGTTCCCAGGGCTGGTTCCTCCTCGTCATCTCCGCCCTCAGGCCTCAGTTCCCATGTCCTCCCTGCCACCCCTCGGATGTAGCCCTCTCATTTCTCAATTGTATTTTCCTCCCAGCACTTTATTACCAAGATTTTCTTGTTTATTTCTGTCTCCTTCTCCTACTCTGGATGAAACTTGATGAAAACGAGGACTTGACTGTTCTTTTCATCACTGTGTTTGGCACACAGTAGGTGCTCACTAAATACTTGCTGAATGAAGAAAGGAATGTTATAGTTTTAAGGGGGTGCAGTGACATCAAGCTTTCCTTCTCAAGATTCCTTCTTCCTCATTAACTGCTTATAACTTTACATCTCCCGAGAATTGTTGCACTGGTTGATATGACAAAAGTGATCTTAGCATGAGGTTGGCAATTGGCAATATCTTTCCAGTCTCTGGGGATGCAGGCCATCTTGGTGATGTTTTGGAATCTCATCAAGCTCCCCATCCTGTTCATCAGACAGCCGGGGACCAGAGATGCCCAGAACACTAGGCAAGGCCCCTGTGCCCTGGCTACTCTGATTCAGTTATTTCTAAAGCTTGGTCCCAACCCTTACTGAGGCCCACCAGCCCAAGACACTCCCTCTCTTATGCTTGTACTTACAACAGCACAAAAATGTCTTGGCTAAATGGCTTTCCCTTCAGGAATATTGGAATCTAGGTCTTATTTCAGGCTAAATAGCCATTTAAATGCTGGCTCTGCCACTTATTTGCCTTGTAATCTCAAGCAATTTACTTAACCTCCCCAGACCTCAATTTTCCCAATGTGTAAAATGAGAATATTATAATAAAGTTGTTGTGAGGTTTAAGTGAGAAAATGATGTAAATAAATAATAGAATGGCTATTTACTGAGTTCAATGCCTCCCTCTGGACTCTCTTGTCATTTAAAAGAGATGTCACCTCCTCCCTGAGGCCTTCCCTGACCCAGACTGAAATAAACCTCTGCTCACACCTCTATCCCAGCACCTGTCTTGGTTTCTCAATAACGTTAATCACCAGTGGACACAATCTGGTTGGCTCACAAGTTTGTACTTTATGGTCTGGGTGTCCCCACCTGGATGAGAACAGGGTCCCTCTCTGCCATTCTCAGTGTCTAGAACACTGCCTGGCCCATAGTGGATGCTCAATGCTTAATGCTTGTTGAATAAATGACTGAATGTTCCAGCTGCTTCATGTATGTCACTTCAGTTAATCCTGACCATTCAGCAGAATAATAGTCCCATTATTTTAAAGATAGTGAAAATGAAACAAATAACCTAAATAACTTCCAAATTGATATTATTTTCTGAGTGTTCACTACAGGTCAGACACTAAGCTGAGGGGTTTTCAGTGATGATCTCCTTATTAAGGAAGAGGGGTCAATGAAGGAGCATTGAGCCCAAAAGATCATTTAGGGCTGACCACTTACATCCACTATGGGCTAGGCACTAGTTTTAAATGAAGATTACTTCTTAGAATGAGATCCAAGGTTTCCTTTATCCCAAGGCCTGTTCCTTTATCCAGACCTGTTCAGCAGCTATGTGATGTCACCAACGTCTCAGCATCCTTCTAGTTTTCTGCTCTGACCCCCTTAGTACTGGAGTATTCTTCATGCTTGCTGCTTCATTGTTGCAAGATGGTTGCTGTATCTCCAGGATTCACATCCACATTCCAGTAGCCTCAAATGGAGGCTGGAAGATTGAATCTTTTTGCTGGGCATTTTACCTCCCAAGGAAGAAGAAAATAGCTATTGGGTAGAAAACCAGAAGAATGATGACTAGTCCATTGGCTGACAAGATGACCCATTGTTCTTTAATAAACATATCAGATAATCAGAGATCAAAATGAGCTAGGGGAATATATTAAGTCTTTGGTGTTTCATATGACCACAGAATCAGCTTGCAGTGAATCCCACAAAGTACTTAGGGTTCTTAAAATATGTGATGAGTGCCCTTTGAATCAGACACTCTGAGATATTTGTAGGAATGGAGGCAAGCTGTTTTTCAAAAATTTGACTGACGATACCCAGGATTCAGACTTATTTTATGCTGCCCACAAAGGCCATCTACCTAAATCCAGCTGCCATAGTGAAAATTCACATGGAGAATACACTTGGAATTGATTCCTCTCTACCCTAAAGGGATTGGGAAATGATACCCACTGAGTGGGCAGATGCTGTAATTGCCTCTCCAATAGTCTTCTCCACTCATTCTTCCCTGCAACGTAATCCCAGTCTATTCAGTTATTGGGGAGAGATACCTTAAGCTCACAGATTATAGTTCTCCCCCCCAACTCTAAGGAACAAATTATTATTTATATAAATCAGTCCTGGAAAACTCTTTACCACTGGACAGTAAATGATCAGTGGTGGCAGGGAGCGTTGCCCAGTTCTAGACAACAAGAAGTAAGGGAAATTTGCTGGTGATTGTAGTGGCTGAGGGCAAAGAGTGGGCGGTTAGGATTGAGGGATAGTTCCCTTCCCCAAAAGACGAAGGTTTTTTTATACATCTTTTTATTAAAGTATAGTTGATTTACAATGTTGTGCTAATTTCTGCTGTACAGCAAAGTGATTCAGTTATACATATATATACATCATTTTTTAAATATTCTTTTCTATTATGGTTTATCATAGGATACTGAATATAGTTCTCTGTGCCATACGGTAGGACCTTGTTGTTTATCCATTCCACATATAAGCTTACATCTGCTAACCTCAACCTCCCATCCCATCCCTCCCCATCCTTCTCCCCCTTGGCAACCACAAGTCTGTTCTCTAGGTCTGTGAGTCTGCTTCTGTTTTGTAGATAAGTTCATTTGTGCCATATTTTAGATTTCACATATAAGTGATATCACATAGTATTTCTCTTTCTCTTTCTGACTTACTTCACTTAGTATCATAAACTCTAGTTGCATCCATGTTGCTGCAAATGGCATTATTTCATTCTTTTTTTTAATGGCTGAGTAGTATTCCTTTGTACATATGCACCACATCTTCTTTATCCATTCATCTGTTGTTGGACATTTAGGTTGTTTTCATGTCTTGGCTATTGTGAATAGTGCTGCTATGAACATTAGAGGTGCATGTATCTTTTTGAATTATAGTTTTTTCTGGATATATGCCCAGGAATGGGATTGTTGGATTGTATGGTAATTCTATTCTTAGTTTTCTGAGGAACCTCCATATTGTTTTCCATAGTTGGCTACACCAACTTACATTTCCACCAACAGTGCAGGAGGTTTCCCTTTTCTCCACACCCTCTCTAGCATTTGTTAGCTGTAGACTTTTTAATGATGGCCATTCTGACCACTGTGAGGTGATACCTCACTGTTTTGATCTGCATTTCTCTAATAATTAGTGATGTTGAGCATCTTTTCATATGCCTATTGGCCATCTCTATTTTTTCTTTGGAGAAATGTCTACTTATGTCTTCTGCCCATTTTGGGGTTGGGTTGTTTGTTTTTTTGTTGTTGAGTTGTGTGAGCTCTTTGTATATTTTGGAAATTAAGCCCTTGTCGGTTACGTCATTTGCAAATATTTTCTCACATTCTTAGGTTGTCTTTTCATTTTGTTTATGGTTTCTTTTGCTGTGCAAAAGCTTGTAAGTTTAATTAGGTTCCATTTGTTTATTTTTGTTTTTCTTTCTATTGCCTTGGGAGACTGACCTAAGAAAATATTGGAACAATTATGTCAGAGAATGTTTTGCCTATGATCTCTTCTAGTTTTATGGTGTCATGTCTTATGTTGAAGTCTTTAAGCCACTTTGAGTTCATTTTTGTGTACGGTGAGAGGGTGTGTTCTAACTTCATTGATTTACATGTGGTTGTCCAGCCTTCCCAACATCGCTTGCTGAAGAGACTACCTTTTTCCCATTGTATATTCTTGCCTCCTTTGTCAAAGATTAATTGACTGTAGTTGTGTGGGTTTATTTCTGAGGTCTCTGTTCTGTTCCACTGATCCATAGAAGACAAAGATTCTTAAGAAGTAAGTCCTTTTCCTTCCAACTCTGAAGGTAGATGTGTCACTGTAGCTGTGTGGGCATCTTGGAAGACATCAATCCTCATATTGCTTTGTTGCTGAACCAATGGGGCATCTACTACCTCTGGATTTCTTGCAATATGAGAAAAGTAAACTCCTATTTAAAACACTGAAATTGTTTTTTCTTCTTCCTGTTACTTGCAGCCATACACAATTCTAACTCATACACATACACTATGTTGAGCACTGAAATTGGTGCTTTAGCTACCCAGTTCTACACTTTATGGCTCTGTACTTGATTTCAGCTTTCAATTCTATAAAACAAAGCTAGTAAAAGCACCTGCCTCATTGACTGTGGTGAGGATGGAACAAGCAGTCTGGGCAAAGAGCTCATTGCTCATTCTGTCACATGTAAGCTGTCAGAAAGTAGGAGCTATCATTATTATTCAAATGTGTTTGCTTTGAAATATTTTGAGAACAGCATAAGGCCGGCTGGTAGAAAAGGAGAAGAAGCAAGAGGGTCAGCAATGGAACTGCTTGTGGCAAAAAGACAAGGGGGCTGGAAATGTGGACCAGGAAGTTCTGTGGGATTATAACAGCTGCAAAGCCTGGCTGGGAAGGTCCTGGGAGGAAAAGAAGGGGCAGAAACGAGGGAGAGAGTTGCATAGTGTAGCACTGTGGTCATGTCAGAGCTACAAAATTGCAAAATAAGCAAAAGAGGGCATCCATGTACAGTGTTGTGTTTGATGGGAATAAGATCATGAAAGAATGCAATTGCAGCAGCCAGTTAGAACTTGGCATAAATGGATGGATATTCTTGCCATACTTTTATTTCAAAGACCTCTGTATATGGCTGCTAGAATGGATATGTGTTTAAAAAAAAAGCAGGCAAAAACAAACAAACAAACACAACAACAGAGATACAGAGAGAGAAAGGAAACCAAGCCTGACATGAAAGGAATGATATCATCTCGGTGGTGGGGAGAATCATTGAGCCTTTGAATCATTCCTTGTCTGTTTTCTGTTCTGCCCACAGTTAGGGTTAATTCTCCCTGATCACAGCTGCTCACTTAGAAATCTCTACTCACCTCCAAGTTCTCACCCAGAAGGCAATGCAACCTCACAAACTCATCTTCCCCAATCTTGGCTGGTTATCTGGAACCACAGAGAAGCAAGGGTGTTCATTTTAAAGATGCTCCAGCTGAAAGGGTCCAGACATAATGCTGACCCCTTTCACTTTAGGCTCTCAGCATAAACACCCAGCAGATCTCAGACATGAATCAATAGTGCTACCAATCCAAACAGCTGGAACCCATCCCAATTCTGAGCTGTCTTGGGCACAAAGCATGATGGTATTTCTGCTGGATGTGCATAGTAACGATATTTTACCTTAGAAATCCTCAGGGAAAGCCAGTCTCTTGGCACCAAAAGTCATGTATAAGTGTTTTTGAGTCTTTCTCACATGTTTAGTGACTGGAAGGACTCCCATAGTCACCAAAATATTCCTTAGACTGTATATTATGTATATTAGACTGTATATTATGATCTGAAGATGTTAGTCTCTCCTTTTGTTCCTGATGACTCTGGAAACAAACACATGACTTTATGGGACTTTCGTAGGCCATGAGTATTTCATTTGGCAGAAAGGAGCCCATCTTTTATATGTAATAGATAACACTTGTGTCTCTGTGTGTGTGTGCACGTGTGTGTGCATGTGTGTCAATCCCTCCATCTTCTCTCACCTGAATTGTTACTAGGATCTATGGTCTCCTTGACTCTGTTCATCCTCCTGCTAATCTATCCTCCACATTATAGTCAGAATGAGTTTCCTGCCTCCTCCTTGCTTAAAACCCTTCAAGGGCTTGTCCATAGGATGGAGTCCCAGGAGTAACATGGGCTTGTCAGTCAGATGAACTTCTCCCTGGTTTGCCTGAGATAGTCCTGATTCTTGCCTGTTGTTCCTGTATATGTATTAACAGTGTCTCCTTTCACTCCAAAAGTGGTTACATTGGGAAGATATAGTGGAAGATAAGTTCTGTGGGCATCCTATTCATAAGGTCCCAAATCCTCCAGCCTTAATTATCCCTACGCCACCCTTCAATTCCATGCTCCAGAATAAAAATATGCCATATTTCTCCCTGCCCAGGACCCTTCATACATGTATTGTTTTTCCCTTGCCTAAAACATTTCCCCCTCCTTCAACCTCATTCACTTGGCTGACTCCTATGCATTCTGGGAAGCCTTCCCAGAATCCCCAGTTCTATCAGAGTTAGATGTCCTTCCTTTGGCCTTCCATGATACCCTAAGCTTTCCTTACCTCAGCTTATCACACCAACTTGATACTGCCACAGTGCCTGCTGTGGGACAGACTCTATTATCCCTCTCAGTTATTCATTGCTTCTGCATAAGGATTATACATCCCTGCCTGCTGCCATGTCACTTGCAGGGTTTTGTACCCTTGCCTGCCCCATTGATGGGAAGCTTGGCTACATGGCTTGCTGTAGCCAGTAGAAGGGAATACAGTATATGTTGTGTCTGATGGAAGCTTTACAAGCCTTCAGGTGTGTGCACCAGCTCAACTGCTTTTCCGTGGTCATGGGAAAAACATATCTCATGTGAAGTCTTCTCTTTCAGCCTGGATCTCAGAATGAAAAGACATGTGGGCAAAGTCACCACCTACATCATATAACATAAATGAAAAATAAAATAGCAGTTGTGATTGTAAGCCACCTGAGATCTGGGGGTTGTTACTGCAAGATAACCCAGCGAAGGCTGACTGCTCTGTGTAATCTTTATTTCTTAGTACAGTATACCACCTGAGGTCAGGCAGCATGTCTCTCTAAATCACCCTTGTATCTCCAGTTCCTAGAGCAGCAGCCAACATTGGTCATTCCTCATTAGGTTTTGTTCAATGAATGTATAGATGTGTACCTTTTGTTTTCTTGAATAATAGATTGAATATCAACTTTTCCAAGGTCCATATTGGTTATATCTTTAGAAAATATTATGCTTCTCACACAACAGTCCAATTTTCTACTTAGTTTGATTATCACACACAACTGGAAAATAAAGAGGTATCACCATTTGGCAAGTGAGAAAACTGATGTCAGAGAGATTTTTACTTCTAAGATCACACAGCTATCTAACAGCAAAAAAAAAATGAAAGGCTTGACTTTCTGGTGCCCAGTTCAGGGCTCTTTCCCATCCTATCTGTGACCCCAATCCCAGAGAAGACAGAAAATAACTGTTCCTCTCCACCTAAAGCCTTCTTGGTATCAGCTTTCATCTGCTCGCCATGACCACTCTTAAGGGGAGATACATTGAATCCATCAATCCCTTTCTTTGGGATTAAGGGGGGCAGTTAGCTAAAATGTCTTCTCTGTTTTAAAAAGGGACCATTTGAAGAACAGAAAGGGAGAGAGAATCACCCAAATTTAGTTCCTGTCTGGTCTTTGTAGATTTCAGGAACAAATTCTGAGCTCCCACAGAGTGAATGAGGTTTTTTGTTCTCCACAAAGGTTGTGTTCAAGAGAACAGACTCCAGTCTGCCTCACCAATCCAAATTCTCTTAAAATTTCAATAAAGAGAAACTCTTATTTTTGGTGGTTTATTTAAGTCAAAGCTGATGTTTAAGTGTCACATCTTCCTACGTCAACAAATATTTATTGATTATCTCTATGCAGAAGGCTCTGTGCTGGTGGGAGTTGAGTTAATTTTAAATGCTTCCTAATTGCCCTTTGGCTGGCTGAGGTTAAAGTAATTCTTAATCAAAACCTTTGCATCTGTCTTTACTGAGGAAAATGTAAGGGCAGTGCGTCTCTACTGGGCACATTGGAATCACCTGGGGAGCTTTTAAAACTAGTGGTGCCTGTGTCCCACCTCCTGCATTCTCATTAAATTGGTCTGGGATGTCACCTGGACATTGGGATTTTTAAAAGTTTCCCAAGTGGATCATATGTGCAGGCAGAGTTATAAACCAATGTGTTCAGGAGTCCGGTCCCCAAATTGCTTCTTGTAGACTGATGATCAGAAGCATTAGTTCAAATAATGTTACATTCCCAAGATCCTCCTGACCCAATTCACCAGCTGAATTTGAGACATGGTGCTGGGGCAGAAAGAGACCCTATAGAGTGTGGCCAAGAGATCTGGGCTCCAGATCTGGCTCTGCCGCTCACTGAAAATATGACTTACCTTGACTTAAGTGCTCTGAATCTCAGCTTTCTGGTCTGAGAAATGAAATAATTACACTTGATCAGTGTTTCCTAAACGTTTTTCATCAAAGACCACCTTTTAAGCCCTCTCTTCCCAAGTGGATATAATGTTTTTAAAAACTTCATCTATCACACTCCATTTATTAAGTGTTAATTCTCCCTCCCCCAATAAGAAGATGTGGCACATATATACAATGGAATATTACTCAGCCATAAAAAGAAACGAAGTTGAGTTATTTGTAGTGAGGTGGATGAGCCTAGAGTCTGTCATACAGAGTGAAGTAAGTCAGAAAGAGAAAAACAAATACCATATGCTAACACATATATCTGGAATCTAAAAAAAAATGGTTATGAAGAACGTAGGGGCAGGACAGGAATAAAGACGAAGATGTAGAGAATGGACTTGAGGACACGGGGAGGGGGAAGTGTAAGTTGAGACAAAGTGAGAGAGTGGCATGGACTTATATACACTACCAAACGTAAAACAGATAGCTAGTGGGAAGCAGCCGCATAGCACAGGAAGATCAGCTCCGTGCTTTGTGACCACCTAGAGGGGTGGGATAGGGAGGGTGGGAGGGAGACGCAAGAGGGAGGATATATGGGGATATATGTATATGTATTGATTCACTTTGTTATAAAGCAGAAACTAACACACCATTGTAAAGCAATTATACCTCAATAAAGATGTTTCAAAAAAAAAAGAAAGAAGGGGGATGGTGCTTAAATCCTACTAGACACCACTTTCCTTCACATTTTGGCTGACTTTGAATAAATGCAAAGTACTGAGTTGAGTGAACACCAAGTACATCCCTTTATTCATCTTAGAAAACATGACTGGGATGCTCACCCACCACCTGGGAGGTGAGCATGGCTGGGCCATCCTCACTTACCACCCCCATTCCTCAGCTCAGCCTCTCCCATGACCATCAGGAAAGCCTAGACAGCAGGACTGCTCAGCTTCCCTCGTCTTACCTCTTGGAGTGAGTGCAGGCAGCTCCAGGAGGAAGCGTGTGACATGGGGTCCTGCTTCCAAGAAGACAACGTACTAACACTGCCTAACAGAAAATGTCAGGCTCTTGCTAACCTTGGCAAACAGATTTCCCTCCCTCATTCTGTGGAAAGAAGTAAGTAAGAGGAAGGAGGGATGGAAGCTGCCTCCATGGCCTTTTGCAGGAGAGCTGCCCTTAGCAGAAGATCTTTTCTCTGGGGACTGGGGCAAGAATGTGAGAAGGAAAGAAAAATTGAACTTGTGTGGCTATAGGCGTCCGTCAGATCCTCGGATTAACGTAAAACTGTCAGTATTATCATTGAGCAAATAATGTTTAAGCGTAAAGCAAAGAAAACTGAGGTGTTAGCCAGCCTCTGAGTTTTATTAGAGACAAATGTTGATTTTTTGTTAGTCCTTTTAAAACAGTGAAAATAGTTTATAGATCCCCATGACTAGCTTTGAAATTAGGGGATGGGAACTGATGGCTGGGCTCCTGAATTAGTGAGTTCTTATTCTTCTAACACTAAAAAAATAAATATTCTAACATTTAAAAAATATAAATGATTTAAAAAAAATTCTGTTGGTGGCAAAATGGATCAATATTTAAGAAAAAATATGGAATGTGTTCTAACCAACACGTATGCTTTGAAACTGCTCAAAACCAACTGTGATTATGGGAGGTAACTTTTTAGGCACTAGAACTTTGGGCTGTTTTAGACGACTACTCAGGGAATCCTAGGCTTGGGGAAAAAGCATTGTTTTAGCTGAAACCCTTTTGTCCACTCATCTTAAGCCACTGGAGTGGATGCTGAACAAATAAAAAATATATATTAAATAATATGTTTTGGTACAGGGTTAACTTTTGATTACTCAATGGCGAATTATTTCATTTGATAACTACCAGGGACTCCTCCTTCCCTCAAACCTTATCTGGCTTTTTAGCAGTACAATGCTTCACTATTTCACTTCTTTCTGAGAAGTGGGGGTAAAAACCTGAAGAGGCTAAATGGATCCATGTTGATACTCATGGGTATCTGTATAGCAAGTGTGCATGGCACACGTGTGGTGGTGGAGTGGGGTGGACTTGTCAATTCTCCAGCCGTGCTTGATTTCTCTTCATCCAAACGACCCTGCTCACTCATGCAGAGGACCAGCCTTTCATTATACATGACCAGGCCCAGTTGATTAGACCAAGGGTAGACAGCTGATTAAAGAGCCAAGACATTGGTTAGGTTAAACCGGACTTTTCTTTATGATTTAAACCAAGAGACACAGAGTCAGCAATCAAAGAATGGTGCACTCTAGATTTCAAAAATCCTATAGAATCAGGGCCAAAGTGGACTCTAGTCTAAGTCAAAGCATGAGCCGAAACCAGGGGAAGCAGAAACTAGGAACACTGCAGTCGTCAAGAGATCGCAGCAGGAATACAGAGAAAAACAAAGATGAGAGGCAAGGTAGCCAGATGATTGAACAAGTATTTAACAATCTACTACATGCTGAGAATATTAAAATGAATAAGAAAATACCTCATGCCTGGAGGAGTGTATAGTCTGAGAAGACACACATATACTATTAGCTATTATAGTCATCAAATTTATTTCTCAAACTTTTGTTTATTCTCTTTATGCATCCTCTAAGTGGTATGTGGAGATTTCTATGGGACCACAGAGGACCGTCTGGGTCGTTCTGGCTGGGGCATTGAGGAAATCTCCACAGAAGTGAGAATAAGCAGTGAAAATATTTCTAGTATACGATGCTTTCCAAATTGTGCTCCATGGAACACTAGTTCCATGAGATGTAATCCTTGTTATTATAGATGGATGGATGGATGGATGGTTGGATGGATGGATGGATGGACGAACAAATAGATCCATGAACAATATTTTCAGAAATACTGGGTTTAACAACATCCACAAATTTCTTTACTGTAGGTCTTCTCAAAGCCTTTAATATTCAACTGTGAATTCTGAATCTCCAAGAGAAACTTAAATTATATAGTACTGCCCCAAATTATTGGTTTATAAATCTCTTTTTTCCTTTGAGCATTTTATAGGGACCAGTATTTTGCAAGTACAGGTGGAAAAAATGCATTTTTCCCATTTCTGCTTGTTTGTTTCTTACTCCTATTATCCAGAAGAGAGTATTATTACCATTATGCAGGCATGACAATATTTTAATATCAAGACTATACAGGGAGGACTTGCTTATAGATTCCTAAACGGATCAACCAGTAGTTCTTCAAAAATAATTTGTTTTATTTTGATAAACCATTGACCAATCTGACTTAAATAAGAAGATGCTTTTTCCGATTTTTTTTTTTTTTTTTTTTTTTTTTGCGGTACGGTGGGCCTCTCACTGTTGTGGCCTCTCCTGTTGCAGAGCACAGGCTCCGGACGCGCAGACTCAGCGGCCACGGCTCATGGGCCCAGCCGCTCCGCGGCATGTGGGATCTTCCCAGCCCGGGGCACGAACCCGTATCCCCTGCATCGGCAGGCGGACTCTCAACCACTGCGCCACCAGGGAAGCCCTCTTTCGATTTTGGATCATCTTCTTTTAGCAAGTTGCTGAAACTTTATCAAAATCACATTTTGTGGACATTAGGTGGGAACTGAGGTCCCGTAAACCTTGGGGGCCCTGGGCCATGTCAGTGTGCAGGAGTATTGCGGCCTGAACTTCACACACCTACTCACCCGCCTGTGTGGTAAAGTTGCCATTAGCATTCTAGGGTTCTTCTCATGATCACACAAATGGCTCCAACTCCCTGAATTCTGGGTGATGTTTTTCAGCTCAAAGGAGAGAAAGTTGTTGCCTCAGAACCAATAGAAATCCAAAGACTTAACAGTCTTGTGTCTCAGCATGTTTGAATCCAGTTACTTAATTTGAATCTTTAGGGGTTTTTTCACTGTTGTGTTCATTTTCTTCTTGCTGATTTTGAGATATGAAACAACGTCAAAAACCTTCATTTGAGGGCTCATTAAAAGTCTAGGAAATCTTTCATTTTCTTGTTCCTTCCCAGGCATTAGTTTGCATAGCTCATCATAATAAGAGGGTCAAGGAAAGCATGGAACTACTTCAGACAGCATTTCACGCCTATCCATTGCTGTTAAATGGATCAAATCAGCTCTGTGGGCCCCTGACACCATTGGCTAGGCTTCTTGTCTCTCTTGCCATATTTTGTGTTGTCTATTAAAGAGAACACTACACACTTAGAAAAATTAACTGTTATAAATGCTTTTTTTTGCACACTGGACAGAAGGTTAACAAGGCAGCCTCTGTAAGACCTTGTTAGCTATTTGGTTCTGCTAAAACTTTGTAGTTTTTACTTTATAGTTTTCAGATTTTCTATCAGATTGGCTATAGCTACTAGAAAAATTATTTTTTTCCCATTGGAAAATTGAAAAACACTACCCATTGACACCAAAAAAGTTTTTCCTTCCTGTAAAGTAGGAGTTACTTCTCTTTCCAAGATTGCTAATTTAGGGCTTTCCTGGTGGCGCAGTGGTTGAGAGTCCGTCTGCCAATGCAGGGGACACGGGTTCGTGCCCCAGTCTGGGAAGATCCCACATGCTGCAGAGCGGCTGGGCCTGTGAGCCATGGCCACTGAGTCTGCGCGTCCGGAGCCTGTGCTCTGCAACAGGAGAGGCCACAACAGTGAGAGGCCCGCGTACCACAAAAAAAAAAAAAAAAAAAAAAAGATTGCTAATTTATTGTTGCTCATAACAGCCTGTTCTTGTTTTAGAACCCTCTCTTCTTGTTTCACTGATACAATGCTTTCTTTATCTCACTAGGGATATTAAAGCTAATTATTTTGAAATCCTGTTCTAGCTGCCTTATTAACTCTGTTTCCTTATATGTAGGGTTTTTTTTTTTTTTTTGGCGGTACATGGGCGTCTCACTGTCATGGCCTCTCCCTTTGTGGAGCACAGGCTCCGGATGCACAGGCTCAGCGGCCATGGCTCACGGGCCCAGCCGCTTCGTGGCATGTGGGATCTTCCCGAACCGGGGCACGAACCCATGTCCCCTGCATTGGCAGGTGGCCTCTCAACCACTGCACCACCAGGGAAGCCCTAGGTTCTTTTACTTATTTGTTTGTTTTGTCTATTCTCTTTTTCAAGACATTGACTTTCCTCAAATGCTGAGGATTTTTGGTCATGTATCCATTTTTCCCCCATAGATTTCTCCACTGGCCACCAGAATGGAAGCTTTTTACTGTTGCTACCTAATCTCAATATTATTTCTCAGAGATCCTCCTAGTTTCTGGTCCACTGATAGTGCTCCACTGTGTCTGGGGTGTCAAAGGGCATATATTACAGTGTGTGCTCAGCCTATCACTTTGTCCTAAAACCAAGAGTTACTTTTGTACATGCTCTTACTTCCCCAGGAAATATTATGTAAAAAATTTTAGAAATATTTTTTATTTAAGGCTTGCCCTAGAGGTTGTCAGATTCCATAATCATCTTGCAGATTTGATTTTTGCAATGGCCTTTATCACATTTTCAAATGACATCTATTTATTGAAGTCTTGCTATGTGTTTAGGAATCATTCTTGGCTACTAGCCCTGACTTCCGCACTAACTAGGATGTGTGGACTTGACCTCATTAAGTCTAAGTTTCCTCTTCAGTGAAACTGAGATAGTAATTTCCACCTTATAAGGTCAATGTAAAGATATTAATTATGTGTGCAAAACAACTAGTAGAATGCCTGTGACACAGTAAATGCTCATACCAAAAATAAAAGAAAAAAGAAAAGAAAAATATCTTTTTTTTAACCCAAATGTTTACCAGTTCCAGTGCTCAGTGCTTTTCATTCCTTTCTTTGCACCTAGATTTCCATTTAGCATGATTTTCCTTCTGTCTGAAGGACCTCCTCCTTTAACATCTTTTTTGGAGCAGGTCTGCTTGTAGTGAGTTCTTTTAGCTTTTGTATGTCCAAAAAAGTCTTTATTTCACCTTTATTCATGAAAGATACTGCTGAGTATAGGGGTCTAGAATGATCATTCTTTTCTTTTAGTACTACTACATGTTAATCCACCATCTTCTGGCTTGCATTATATCCAATAAGAAGTTTGCTGTCATTCTTTGTTCTTTTGTACATAATATTTTTTTCCTTTTTTAAAAAAATAAATTTATTTATTTATTTTTATTTTTGGCTGCTTTGGGTCTTCGTTGCTGTGCGCGGGCTTTCTCTGGCTGTGGTGAGCGGGGGCTACTCTTCATTGTGGTGCTCAGTCTTCTCATTGCAGTGGCTTCTCTTATTGCAGAGCACGGGCTCTAGGGGCGCGGGCTTCGGTAGTTGTGGCACGTGGGCTCAGTAGTTATGGCTCGCGAGCTCTAGAGCGCAGGCTCAGTAGTTGTGGTGCACAGGCTTAGTTGCTCCGCGGCATGTGGGATCTTCCCAGGCCAGGGCTCGAACCCATGTCCCCTGTACTGGCAGGCAGATTCTTAACCACTGCACCACCAGGGAAGCCCTTTTTTCCTTTTAAGATTCTCTCTTTATCACTATTTTAAAACAATTTGATTATTATGTGCCTTGGAGTAACTTTCTTGGGTTGGAAGGTCAATTGAGCTTCTTGCATCTGCAGGTTTATATGTTAAAATTTGAAAAACTTTAGCCATTATTTCTTCAAATATTTTTTATCCCTTCCCCTCCTTCAAGGACTCCAATTGCATGTTTATCAGACTCCTCGAAGTTGTCCCACTGCTCACTGAGGCGCTATTCATTTTATCTCAGTCTTTTGTCTCCCTATGTTTCATTTTGGATAGTTTCTATTGCTCGTCCTCAAGTTCACTAATCCTTACTTTAGCTATGTCTAGACTGCTGTTAATTCCATCCAGTGGATTTGTCTTTTCAGACATTGCAGTTTTCATGTCCAGAAGTTCAAACAGCATCATTTTTATTTCTTCTTATACTTATTATGCTTATGCTTTCCTCTTTTTCACCATATACTTATTATGCTTATGCTTTCCTCTATCTTTTTCAACTGAGTTATAATTGTTTTTAAATCCCTGGCTGCTAATTCTATTATCAGTGTCATTTCTGAATCTTTTCTATTGATTGTTTTCTGGCCTTATTATGAGTCTTATTTTCCTTTTTGTGTGCCTGCTAATTTTCAGTTGGATACCAGACAATGTGAATTTTACCTTATATGTTGCTAGGTGTTTTTATATTCCTCTAAACATTCTTTAGCTTTTTTTTCCTGAGATACAATGAAGCTACTTGGAAACAGTATAATCCTTCCAAGACTTGCCTTTAAGATTTGCTAGGCAGACCAGAACAGCCTTTAGTCCAGATTTTAGTCTAGTCTACTGAGGCAATTACCTTTTGAGTACTGTATTCAATGCCACATGTGTCATAATGTCTTTCCACTCTAGCCAGTGAGAACATGAAATTATTCCTGGTCTGTTCCTTTCCAGTAGTTCTTTCCCCTGCCTTGGATGGCTTCCTCACTTGCATGCAGTGATCAGTACTCAGCGGGAGACTCTAGTGGAAACATCTCCAGAGCTCTCTTTCTCTGCAGCTCTCTACACTTAGTAACTCTGCCCTGAAAATTACAGTTGCTTCAGGCTTCCTTAATTCTCAACTTTGTCTCCTCAACTCAGAGAGACCTCCAGGTTCTGTTTGGGTTCTCCCTCCCTGCACTGTAGCCTGCAAACTCTCCAGGGAGTAGGCTGGGGCAACTATAGAGTTTACCTGTTTTGTTTCCCTTCTCTCAGGGATTGTTGAACTGTGCAGCCTGCTGCCCAATCTCTGAAAATTATCGTTTCATATATTTTGTTTGCTTTGCTTGTTGTTTAAGGCAGTAGGGTAAATCCAGTCCCTATTACTCCTTCTTGGAAATCAGTGTAAATGGTCAATAAATCATGATTATTCATCCTTTGTTTTCAATTTTGTGTATGTGCTTTAAATCTTTTCTAGCTTTATGGAAGTATGCTTGACAAATCGAAATTGATATATACAATTTTTATTTAAGGTGTACAAATTAAGGTGTATGATGTGATTTTTGATATATTTGTACATTGCAAAATAATTATGACAATCAAACTAATTAATGTATACATCATGTCACATAGTTACATATGTAACTTTGTATGTATGTGTGTGGTAAGAACACTTGAGATCTACTTTCTTAGAAAACTTCAAATGTACAATATCTTATTAACTACAGTCAACATGCTATATATTAGCTCCCTGGAAATTATTCATCTTATATCTTACACTTTGACTAACATCTCCCCATTTCTCACTGCCCTCCCAGCCCCTGGTAACCACCATTCTACCCTCTATGCATTTGACTGTTTTAGACTCCACATATAAGATCATGCAGTATTTGTCTGTCTCTGGCTTATTTCACTCGGCATAATATCCTCCAGGATCATTGCAAATGGCAAGATTTCCTTCCTTTTTCAGGCTGAATACTATTCCAAATGAAAATCTTACATTTTCTTTGTCCATTCATCTGTGAATGAGCACTTAGGTTGTTTCTATATCTTGGCTACTATAAATAATGCTGACATGAACAAGGGAGGGCAGGTATCTTCAAGACAGTAATTTTATTTCCTTTGGATGTATACCTAGGAGTGGGATCGCTGGGTCATACAGTAGTTTTAGTTTGTATATTTTGAGGCAACTCCATACTGTTTTCCACAATGGCTATACCAAAGCATGGTTATTCTTATTTTTAACTTTTACTATGTACCCAACATTATATTAGGCCCTATGGATTTTTTAAAGTAGACAATAAAACTGGAAACCTTCTTACATGTATATGCATTCTTGTGTCTTTACACATCTGCACATCTCTACATTTTAATATTCTGTTTCCTTTTTAAACCAGTAATTCTATCCTAGCCAATGTATTTTCTTGTGTTTCCTCCTAGCCTTTGAAACAATTATTTTTAATATTTGTATATTCTTCCATTGAGTGGATGTACCTAATTTACTTACTCATGAACTTGTTTTTGAGTAATTAGGTTGTTTGCAATTTTCTCTGCTGAGATAAAACCAAAATGTAGTACCATTTGTATGTGTGCGTGTGTTGAGAAATCACCAAATTAGGTCCTTTGTAATTTGCAACAAGAAGGAAAGCCTTAGTAATGTTATAAAGTCAGAGTTCCACTTGTTTTCTCTACAATTTTCTTCTTTTATTTTTTCCTTCCTCACAATCTCTCTCTGTTTTTCACTCTCCTTCTTTCTCTCCCTCCATCCTCCCCTTCTTTTCTGCTTCCCAATAAGCACTTACTGAGAACCTTTTATGTTCTGGGCACTGTGCTGGTTCATCAAGTATAATTATGAACCAAAAGCAGGATTCTTACTTACCTCAGTGGAACTTGTGATCATGCAGGGGCAGACAGAAAATCCAATAAATAATAACAATAGATAACAAGTACTCTGACAGAGGAAGTACATTTGAAGAATTCTGATAGCGTCAGCCCACTCAAGTTTCCCACCTCTTGCACAGGAGAGTAAGAGACAGGAGGAAGGAATAGGCATTCTGGCCAACCTCCCCTTTGCCCATGATGTGGTACAGAAACATGCAGGGGGGTTATTTTCTGACAGGCCTGGGTTCAAGACCAGGCTCTGCTACCTCCTAGCTGTATAAGTAGGGGCAAGTTATTTAACTTTTCTTAGTCTGACTTTTAACCTCAAAATAAGGGTCATAATACATTATGTACATAATACAGAATTAAAGATAATGTAATGTAAAGAGCAAGACACATATTAGATGCTCAGAAAAGTACCTGTTATTATTACTAGCTGTGTGATCTTAGGCAAGACAACCCCTCTGGACTTCAGTTTACTTACCTATAATACGATTATTCATAAGATCCCTTTCAAAAGTTCTACAAAGGCAATGAATTTGCACAAATGCCTAGCTTTGGTCTCTCTGTTCTATTCTCTGGGACACACTGAGAAGATATCTCAGAACTTCTCTTGAGCACAGTAGTTCTCTTCTGTTATCCCTGCTCTGGCCCTGAGATGAGGCTGTTCTGAAATAAAGTGGGGTTCTTCCTTATCTGGAAACCTGACAATCATCAGGAAACCACCCATCAGCCAGCTCTTCCCCAACAACTGCCTAGAAATCCTGATATCAGCCTTGGAGAGCAGGTCAGGCTCTGATTCAAAGTGAAAAAACCAAAGATTTAGGTCAAAGGGAAAAGTTAACACACTAACCAAATAAACAAAAAAACCCAGAAATCAAACATTTCAACAATAGAAGATATAAAGGCTATTTCAGGTCATCTCCAATAAGAATAGAAAATAACTTAGATTTTTTTATTTTCTGGGTTATAAAAGTAGCTATTTTTAAAATTTCATAAAGTGGGAATTTCCATACCCTTTTAAGCATAAAGTTCATTTCCTGTGAGATATTCTGGTGACAAAGAAAACAGAGAGACAGTTAAGAACAATTCCAGATTGTGTCAAGACAACCTCTGACTTGGAGCCCTCCACTTCTGGCTGCTAAAACATTGGGAGAAAGTTCTTCTTCATCATTTCTTTCCTCTAGGCATATTTTTCTATTTTCTAAATCTCATGCTCCATGTTTTATAAATTCCAGGTGCTTTGCCCATATTATTGAGCACATAGACATTGGGAGAACTTAATGAATCATCAAGTCCAACCCTTCTACTTTAAAGATGAGGAAGGTGAAGCCCAGATTTAATAATAACAACAGTAATAATACTCAGTGCACGTTGATAGAGAAAACATGAAAAAGAAAGTTTAAACATGACTGTTATTCTCTGCTCAGGCTTTAACCATGTTTAAGAACCATTGGTCATACTCAGTGGTCTGATTTGTGAGCTATTGGATTTGTGCTGTTTTAGGAGCCAAAGAGATCATTTTTCAGTCACTCTCAAGTGTCAGGCCCAACCACACATATTTCTAATTGGTTCTTAATCCTTAAAGCTGGGCCTCAAGGTCTTCACTATTGCCCACTAGCTGACTATATGAACAGCTTTTTAAAAGGTGAGTTTAAATTCTTTAAAAAAACTTGTCTTAAATAACATTGCAAAAAAAATGAGACAAACTGACATCATGTGTTTCCTGATAGGATGCCCTCAGATGGAAATAATTCTACTTATGTAGAATTCCTTCCCCAAATGCATAACCTGAATCTAATCATGAAGAAACGTCAGACAAGCCCAAATTGAGGGATACAAAAAAACTGACCTGTAGTCTTCCAAAATGCAAATGTCATAAAAGACAAAATATTAAAAGGTGGAAGAACTGTTCCAGATTAAACAAGACCAAAGAGACATGATAACTAAATATAATGCATGATTGATGATTAGATCTTGGGCTGGAAAAATATTATAAAGGACATTATTGGGACAATTGATAAAATTTGAATATGGGCTAAGTTTGCATAATAGTATTGTACCAATGTTAAATGTCTTGAATTAATAATCATACTATGATTATGTAAAAGAATATTCTTTTTTGGTAATACACATTGAAGTATTTAGGGACAAGGGGGCTTGGGGTTTACAACTTAACTCTCAAATGGTTAAGAAAAGTAATTGTGTGTGTGTGTGTGTGTGTGTTTGTGTGTGTGTGTACGTGTATATGTATATGTAGAGAGGAAGGGTGGTTGGATTGGGGGAGGAGATGAAAAGACATACACATGTATAGGTGGGGATCACTGACTTGTGTCTAGATACATCAGCAAGAGCAGGAATTGGGGGCAGGTGACACAAGAGTGAGGTTGTACCTCATGCCTTTGGACAGATGATTGGGTCGTGGCTGATTTGCAAACAGACCCTCTCTTCTCATTTTATTTTACTAATATTTCAAATTACCTGCTAAAGTATCTACAAACCAAATGGGCAAAATGGCCTCTTTGTTGAATTCCCCATTCTTTTAAAAGGGTCGGATATAACTGACGCTCTCAGTACTATGTGTCATGTGCCAGGCTCATATCAACTCATAAAAATGTCCTAAGGCATTAATTATCACAGCCAAGGAGAGTAAAGACGGCAGCTCCTGCTAATTGTCAAAATCCCCTCTGTGACTGCACACTGCCACACACCCAGTCGGTGCCTAAGAAACATGAATTGGCGATGAAAGTTGTTATTCTTCCTCCTCGCAGGCTGCAGCAGTGATTGCGGGGGGGGGGGGGGGCACCTCAAAAATTCCCCTCTGCCTGCTCAGGCTCAAACACTCTAGCAGCTCTTGGATCCCAAGCAAGTGGTGGCCGCCCTGCAATAGCGATCAGCAATTCTGTTTGATTTAGGAAGTGCTAATCAATAACAAGTTCAACTTGGGGAACTGCACAGGCTTAATCATTTTGCATCTGGCACCCAGGACTGACACACCCCAGCTGGAAGGGAGGGAGACAGTCAGGAAGGGAGGGAAGGAGAAGTAAGGGGTGGGGGGAGGGGGAAACAAGTCCATGAAAAACCCAGTAAACCTCTTTCTTGAGTTAAAAATCGTTTCAACTTTCAAAGACGAAATCTCACCCCCAAGTGAAAGACATGACTTAAATGCAAAGGCAAGTGAAGATAAACAAAAGGCCCTGTTCAGATCTTCCCAAGGTTATCCGTCATTGTCAAGGCTTTCTTTACACATCATAATGATTCCAAGCACCCTGCCAGGTGGTCTCAGATACTATTTCTATATGTTACAGGATTTTTTTTTCTTTTTCTTTTCTCCAGTAAACAGCAGTTTACAACACAAGGTTTGACTGTAATTTTCATCAAACTGCAACCTATGCAGGTTTTTGAGAGATGTGTTATTACTTAAATCCAGCTGTAATGCTCTTTTACCTTCAAGGGCCATTCTTTTTATACATTCTGTCAGCTAAGGGTGGCAGGATAACAATTAGCCTGCAAGTTTAAATTAGAAATAAAATACAGGGGGCTTGCATGCAGGGTGTGTTCAGACTCCCTTCCAGTAGATTCAAGGTGTGTCCAACCCCCCACTACCTCACCCAGGAGGCTGGACAGCATGGAGGGGGAAAGGCAAGATGGAGACCCAGCCCATGGGCTGCAGCAATGAGCCATTCCCATGGAGGCAAATCTGCAGTTGAAAATCAGGCTGATGTCCATCTGAAGAAGCTAAGCACCGGCCAAGACCAGGGTGAGGGAAAGGGAAGGAATATTGAGAGCAGGAAACCTGAGCAAGAAGGTTCTGAACAAAAGGCTAGAGGGGGAGCCTGGGGTGGTTTCCTGAGCCTCTGGGCCTCCCAGGGCCACAGGCTCATATCACAGATGCCTCTGATCACCACTGAGAGCAGGGATGCAGGACGTGAGGTGGGGGGAGCTTTTAAAGGGCCCCAGGAAGCCAGGATTCTGATGAAGGAGAAATATTGAACTAAGTTTTCTGGGCTATTTCAATGTGAACATTTGAGGGCTAGGTCATTTCTCGTGAAAATGAAAATGGACTCATTTATGTAGTGATGACTCTTTTGGCAATTTTCTTGGATTTTGGTCAAAATTAGTTGTTTTCTGACAAAATTCAACATCCTTTCCTGTTAAAACACTCAAGAAAATAGTAATTAAGCTAATCTTGAAGCCAGTATTTCATTTGGTGGGGAAACACTAGAGACATTTACTAAGATCAGGAACAAGGCAAGGTTGCCTACTATCTCTACCACTATGCAATGTGTTACTGGTGGCATTAGCCAAAGCAATTAGATAGGAGAACTCAACTAAAGGCAAGAGAACTGGAAAAAAAAAGAAGTAAAACTATCTCCATTTGAAGATGACCTGACAGTATATCTAAAACCCTAGAGAATTAATAACAACACTAACTCAAATGTTTAAAAAATTAACATACAGAAATCAATAGCCTTAATATACATAAATAATAACTAGGGGATATAAAGTAGGAAAAGCCCCACTTTAGGAATAATCTTAAGAAGTGTGCAAAACTCTAAAGAGGAAACCTTTAAAACACTTCTGAAAGACACAAAAGTAGACTTGAATAATGGAAAGACATCTCTTGTTCTTGGATGGGACAGGTCAACATCATAAAGATGTCACTTCTACCTTAAAAAAAATGGTTGTTTTCTTGTTTTATTTTTTTTGCTCAAAATTGGTGATTTTTATGACTGAAAAAGCATAAACAAGTAAAAACAACACAGATATCACTGCACATCCAAGATATTGGCACGGAGCTCTCATTCGCTGCTGGGGGGAATAAAGATGAATTCCCCACTTGGAGATCACCTTGGCAGTTCACATGACTGCTGGTTTATTGAGTATCACTAGTTCATAAAAAAATCTAGTCTCATTGGATTGTAAACATGACAAGATTTTATTCTGTCCAACAAATGCCCTACAATAACATGTTGAGTCTCCCCGCCAGCTGAGGAAAAGGCTCCCTTAATATCCTTTGGCCATTTTCTTCAGGTTTTGGCCACTTTCACTTATTAGAACAGTCTCATTTATGGGTTTAAAACTCAGTTGTGCTTGTTTTAAAGCTTTGACCTCTTATCTGATGCAAAGCTCTTTTCCTCCTCTCTCTCAGGCCAAGCTATTGTTAGGGAGGTGGGGTGACAGAGACTCAGACACCACCTTCCCCTCTCTTTTCTTCCTCCTCTTGAGTTGGGTGGGGAAGAGGAAAAGGAAAACAGCAAAGTTCCTTCCTGCACGATTGGGTGAGGGGGCAGTAGGCTTCTGTCTGTAGACTTTTCTCTGTGTTTTTTGCTGCTTCTCCAGCCCACACCAATGAGCTGTTGATCTCTCCTCCACATGGCAGGATCCAGACGCTGAGCTCTCATGGGGCACGTGTATGGATTCTTTGAAGGGCTCCATGGAGACCTCAGCCCTGAAGAGTTACCTGACAAGAGATTTAATCCTCCTGAACTTCTTCCACCCTGCCTCAGTGTCTCCACAGAACATATCCTTCCCCCACACAATGGCGCTGTTGTTGGGCGGGGGGGTACCACCAAGACAGCTCAACGCATCCACCCTCTATGGCATCCTCTCAGTTCTCATAGACCAACAGTGGGGTGTTTGTCATGCCCAGTGGTGGGAATGCCGCTGCCTCTCTCAGTCCTCTCTTCTTTCTCCTGCCTCTTTCTCTACACCCTGGAGCAGTAGGTACTCTGCAAGTCCAAGCCCTCACCCCCAGTTTCCATAAAAGAGGATCACCAGGCTCTAACTTAGTTTATATGTGGAAGGGAAGGGGAATGATTCTGACAGATGCCGGGAAAGCCCTTATCATTGATTACCTTTCTTCCTCCCTTGACTTTCCTGGTGGATATTGTTTAAAGAGAGAGGATATCCTTTCTTTGTGAGCTTGGATTCTCCAAAAGACCTTTCTCCTTTCTGCCCCGTTCTTCCCTTAGGTTGATCAGGGTGGGAGTGGTTAGAGAAAAGACCTGTTCTCAGCATTGGCGCCTCTCAATACTCCTTCCTGGGAGGTAGCTGGTCACAACTGCTATGACATCATGGTGGTTATTTGGAATGTGGGGACTTAACATCTTTTGTCCTCAGCTTTAGGCCTTAGCCACAATTCTGATACAACAGAATAATAAAATAGAACATGTGCATAGCAGACCACCCATCAGTTCTACTCCTAGGTATGTATCCTAGAGAAGTTCTCACAGATGTGCCTGAAGAGACGGCTACAAGAATATTTCTAGCAGTATTATTTATAATAGTGAAAAATTGGAAACAATCTAAATTTTACAATAGTGGAACAGATAAATAAAATGTGGAAGCTGGTTTGGTATTCAGCCAGGTATGCACAGGCACACCGAGGTGTACTTAGGTACCTAGAGGTGCTTCTGTTCATGATGAGCACCTGTGTGTGTTGGTTGGTGCCAGAGCCATGCCAGTTGTTAAATATTTTGAATATCACTCTCTGATCATTTGATGGAGTACAATTACAGCAAAAAAATTAATGAACTAGGTAAATATGGATCGGCATGGATAGATCTCAAATGTGGGCTCAAAGGAAAAACTGCAGAAAGAAAAATGATACCATTTATATATAATTTTAAAAGCATACAAAAGAATGATATTGATTATATATATGCACGTATTATATTATATACTTATATAATATATAATATTTTAATATTATAATATTTTACATAATATATACTACATAAATAGCCTCTGAGGAGAGAGGGGAGCTTAGTTGGAGAATAGTAGAAAAGAGGCAGCAACTTTATCAGTAAGAGCAACAAAAGGAAAATAGGTAAAGTGGACTTAATCAAAATTAAAAACTTGTGCTTTGAAAGACATTTTCAGGAAAATGAAAAAACCACCTACCTAGAGAATGGGAGGAAATATTTGGAAATCATATATCTGATAAGAGTTTAACATCTAGAATATATAAATAACACTTACAACTCAACAATAAAAAGATAAACAACCCAATTTTTATTTAAAAATTTTTTTTGTATAATTTTTAAATTTTATTTATTTATTTTTGGCCGCATTGGGTCTTCATTGCTGCACACGGGCTTTCTCTAGTTGCAGCAAGCGGCGGCTACTCTTTGTTGCAGTGTGCGGGCTTCTGACTGTGGTGGTTTCTCTTGTTGTGGACCATGGGCTCTAGGCTCATGGACTTCAGTAGTTGTGGCACGTGGGCTCACTAGTTGTGGCTTGCAGGCTCAGTAGTTGTGGCACACAGGCTTAGTTGCTCCGTGGCATGTGGGATCTTCCCAGACCAGGGCTCGAACCCATGTCCCCTGCATTGGCAGGCGGATTCTTAACCACTGAGCCACCAGGGAAGCCCTAAACAACCCAATTTTTAAAAGGGCAAAGAACTTGAATAAACATTTTTCCAAAGAAGATGTACAAATGGCCAATAAGCCCAAGAAAAGATGATCAACATCATTAGTCATATGGGAAATGCAAATCAAGACCACAGTAAGATACTTCACACCTGTTTGAGTAGCAATTTTTTTAAAAAGGAAAATGACAAGTGTTGGCAAAGATGTGGAGAAATTGGAACCCTCATGCATTGCTGGTGGGAATGTAAAATAGTACACCCACTATGGAAAATGATTTGGCAGTTCCTCAAAAAGCTAAATATAGAATTACCATATGACCCAGCATTTCCACTCCTAGCTATATACCCAAAGGAATTGAAAGCAGGGACTGGAACAGATATTTGTCGATATTCATTACAGCATTATTCATAATAGCAAAAGATGGAAATAATCCAAGTGTCCATCAACAGATGAATGGATAAAAAAAGATGTAGTATATACCATACAATGGGGATATTATTTAACCATAAAAAGGAATGAAGTTCAGATACCTGCTACAATATGGATAAACCTTGAAGACATCTGGCTAACTAAAATAAACCAGACACAAAAGAACACATATTTATAATTCCACCTATATGACATATGCAGAACAGGTAAGTTCATTGAAACAGAAAGTAGATTAGAGGTTACCAGGGTCAGGGGAGTGGAGATATGGGAGTTTCATTCAATAGTTGTAGTTTCTGATGGTGGTGATAATTGCACCATATTGTGAATGTAATTAATGCCACTGAATTGTACACTTAAAAATAATTAAAATGGCAAATTTATGTTAAATATTTTTAAAAAGTAATAATGTAATATACCAAACCCACTGAACTGTACATTTTAAATGAGTGAATTGTATGGTATGTGAATTATATCTCAAAAAAACTTTTAAAGAAAGATCTGAAGGAAATATGGCAAAATATTTATTAATCCTTGGAAATGGGTATAAGGAGTGTTTGCTTTAGTATTCGCTATACATGTCTAAATGTTCAAAAAACATTTTTTCTAAATCAAAAAACAGTGGGTGGAGAATGATATTTGAAAGAGAATGTGGATAAGCATTCAAGAAGAGGGAGATAAAACAGGCAGTGTTCACCCTAGTTGCATTTGGAAATGCAGGTGCATCTTTAAGCAAACCATCTGTTTGCCCAATATTTATCTTATAACCATGAAAGAAGAAAATATTGACCAAGAAAGGATTTCTTTTTCCTCTATTTTTCCCTTGAACTAAAGCTGCTAAGAGGCTAGGGTTTGTTTTCCTGGAGCTCCTTAGCTGACAAGGTTTGCTACAAAAGGAGTAGAAATCATTCTTAGCTGGTGGGAGAAGGGAAAGTAGATCAGCAGCACCTGGAGGGGGCTCACATGTTCACTCATTGCAGCCCAGGATGCCAAGGTACCCAAAATGCTGTTCCAGGGAACTCTGGCATCTCCACTCTGCCCTCTGCCACACTGAGTAGTCCTGATCTCGATCAGTGCTTCAGTGATACTCAGCACAGAATGCCAGAGGCTAGTCCAAAGACTGATGGAGGAAATGGTGGACCTTCTTGCCCTCCTGCTTGGAAATGTGGGGCAAGTAGGGGAAAAATGGTGCTGTTAAGAGGTACTGTCTGGTCAAATGTGTGGCTGATAGAGATACATGGTGCATACAAGGATGAGATGGGTTTGGGAAATAAAAGGTTAAAAATTCTGTACTTCCAGTGTTCTGGTAGGATCTTCAGGAAACCCCTTTTGTGGAACCTGAGATTCTCCTAGCAGGTGCCACTCTGCTCCAAGACTTTCCTTTTCGATAACTTGCCTGTTTCCTAAAGTGACAGAAGCTTACAGACCTGAAATATACAGCTTGTTGAGACAACCTGATTATCAGATGCCAGTCCAAAGCTAGTTGCCAATGCTGTGTTTGAAAAGTTAGCATGTGATTGGTATTTTCTATAAGCTTTTAAAGGATTGGGATTTTTAAAACTTTTCTTGAAGTATAGTTGATTTGTAAAGTTGTGTTTAATTTCTGCTGTACAGCAATGTGACTCAGTTATACACATATATATTCTTTTTTATATTCTTTTCCATTATGGTTTACCACAGGATATTGAATATAGTTCTCTGTGCTATACAGTAGGACCTTGTTGTTTATCCATCCTGTATATAATAGTTCACATCTGTTAATCCCCAAATCCCAGTCCGTCCCTCCCCCTTAGCAACCACAAGTCTATTCTCTATATTTGTGAGTCTATTTTTGTTTCATAGATATGTTCATTTCATATTTTAGATTCCACATATAAGAGACATCATATGGTATCTCTCTGTCTCTTTCCGACTTACTTTGCTTTGTGTGATAATCTCTAGGTCCATCCATGTTGCTGCAAATGGCATTATTTCATTCTTTTTTATGGATAAGTAATATTCCATTGTATATATTTCAGCATATGCCACATCTTTACCCATTCATCTGTCGATGGACATTTAGATTGTTTCCACATCTTGGCTATTGTGAACAGTGCTGCTATGAACATTAGGGGTGCATGTATCTTTTTAATTATAGTTTTATCTGGGTATATGCCCAGGAGTGGGATTGCTGAATCATATGGTAGCTCTATTTCTAGTTTTTTAAGGAACCTCCATACTGTTCTCCATAGTGGCTGCACCAATTTACATTCCCACCAAGAGTGCAGGAGGGTTCCCTTTTCTCCACACCCTCTCCAGCATTTATTATTTGTAGACTTTTTAATGATGGCCATTCTGACTAGTATGAGGTAGTACCTCGTTGTAGTTTTGATTTGCATTTCTCTAGTGATTAGTGATGTTGAGCATCTTTTCATGTGTCTGTTGGCCATCTGTATGTCTTCTTTGGAGAAATGTGTTTTGGTCTTCTGGCCATTTCTCAAATGGGTTGTTTGGTTTTTTTGTTGTTGAGTTGTAGGAGCTGTTTGTATATTTTGGAAATTAAGCCCTTGTTAGTCGCATATTTGGAAATATTTTCTTCCAGTCCGTAGTTGTCTTTTTGTTTTGTTTATGGTTTTCTTTGCTGTGCAAAAGCTTAAAAGTTGATTAGGCCCCATTTGTTTATTTTTGCTTTTATTTCTATTGCCTTGGGAGACTGACCTAAGAAAACATTGGTACGATTTATGTCAGAGAATGTTTTTGCCTATGTTCTCTTCTACAAGTTTTATGGTGTCTTGTCTTATATTCAAGTCTTGAAGCCATTTTGAGTTTATTTTTGTGTATGAAGAAAGGGTGTGTTCTAATTTCATTGATTTACATGTGACTGTCCTACTTTCCCACCATCACTTGCTGAAGAGACTGTCTTTTCCCCATTGTATATTCTCGCCTCCTTTGTCAGTTAAAGGATTGGGATTTATTTTGGCCATAGAATCTTAGTTCCCCTTGAGCCTCACTGATGAGCAATGAAGAACCTGGTTATTTTGGAGGTCATGAAGCTACCAGAAGGGCTCCACCCCACCCACCTTCCTACACCATCAACAGGCCTTGTCCCCTGCCCTAGCAGAGAGAAATCACATCCCCAAGAGTCCTTCTGTGCCGGGTGTTCCTCTTCCTTCTCCATCAGCACTGAAGTCATCTTGTGTTTCACTCATGACCAATGGGTTTGAGTTCCCTGTACTACAGTTCACTCATTTAGAGGAAAAACAACTGCTGTAGCAGTACCTCCTGGAACTAGAAAGTCAGTCCTTATTTGTCAAGAAAAGTTAATGATAATACCAAAAAAATCCATGTTAAATGTATTATTTTATGTATAGCTGCTTCCAAATAAACTAATATCATGCATAGGTTACAGAAGCCTTCACTGAATAATAAATGTTTAAATATGCCTTAGGAAATAAGAATTAAATCTCTTACAAGAGGCAGTATACATCAAAACCAAAATACCTGACATCCAAAAGTAAGAGTAATTTTCCCAGGATCTGCTATTTGTCCTAGGAACTCCAAGGGTATAGGGATTAATGACGGTAACAAGCATCTTTATAGGCCTCATCAAAAATGGAAAATTTAATGAGTCTAGCTGGCACGTTTCAAATATTTCATCACTCTGCTAACATCAGGGACAGTCTCTGATATGCTGGGAATTGGCTGCAGTGTTTGTTATTTCGAGTACTGCAAACAGCTCAGTGTGTTACAGCATGGTCTCCCCACATGTGGACATGAGGCTATGTTATTTATTCCCATAGAGTTGAGACTAAAGAGAGAAGAAAGCAAGTTTGCAAAGTCATGGTCACAGGGATAGGGTGAATGTTGGGAAAAGCATAGAGGCCCTGGGGTTTGAATCCAGCACCCATCACTTACTAACTAGATAATCGGGGGCAAGTTTCTTGTGTGAAGTAGAGGTAACATCATGGTGCACACATCTATTCACTTCTTAGGGCTGGTGTAACAAACTACCACAAACTGGATGACTTAAAACAATAGAAATTTATTCTCTCACAGTTCAGGAGCTAAAAGTGCAAAATCAAGATGTTGGCAGTGTTGGTTCCTTTTGGAGGCTCTGAGGCAGAATCTGTTCCATGCCTCTCTCCTAGCTTTTGGTGTTTGCTGGAAATCTTTGGAATTCCTTGGCTTGTAAGCAGATCACTCCAATCTCTGCTTCTCTCATCAGGATATACACAGGAGGATACACACGGGAACCTTTTTCCTGTGTGTATCCTCAGTGTCTGTATCCAGTCTGCCTCTCCTTTTTCTTATAACGACACTGGTCACAGGATTTAGGGCCTACTCTAATCTAGTGTACCTCATTTTAACTTTAGTACATCTGTAAAGACTCTATTTCCAAATAATGTCATATTCACAGGTGCTAGGGAGTTAGGACTTCAACATATATTTTGGGGGGGACACAGTTCAACTCATTACACTGTGCCATGGACTTGTAATTATTTTATTTGCCATGAACTTGTAAATAATTTATCTGACAATTCAGGGAAGCATTTAACACAGTACCCAGCTCATGAGAGTTATTCAATAAATACTACTTCTTTTCCCCCTGATAATATGACAGCATGCCCATCAGATTGTATTTCTAAGTTACAGGCATGAAGCTATTAATTGACTGGTAGTCTGTGGATTTCCAAATAATTTTTTCATCTTATTTAGGGATGTTATGGGAAAGCCACACTAAGATTTAAAGAAATAGCTGAGACTCAGATATTCCTTCTAGTGGAACTGAAATAGCTTTCAACTTGAAAAAACAATGTGCTACAAATGTTTATCACAGCAACCACGTCTGTCATGGGAACAAATCTGGCCTTTCGTGTCTCTCTACATATTGGTAAATATTGAATGGCAGTTAGTCAATGAGAGCAATAGTACTTTAATAATAGTCACAAAAACCTATTGAGGAGAAACCATAGAAAGAGCATGTTTTAAAATGTTCATAAAGGGTTAAGAAATATAGCAGAAGTATAAAAATTTAATAATCACACTTGATATCAGAAAAATATAGGCACATTTTCTTACAATTTCAATTGGATTAATTCAAAACCTAACCCAGAATAGGAACAGAGCAATATGCCAGATTCTTTGGCTAAATCCTTCATTGTCAAACTCTTGAATTATTGCAAAGACCTCAAGATTTCAGAATAATGATGATATAGAGCAGTAACTTTCTATCAGTGCAGAAAATGTACAGAGCTATAAATCTTATTATAATATAACAGAGTTCTAGAAATGCTTAAAGTTCTCTCAAATACCAACTCAGCTAGTTGGTGAAACACAGTGTCTACAATTTACTGGTAGAAAAACTAAGGTGAATGACCTCACTATAATCATGGCATCTTTTTATACAACAAAGACTGATTTGATCTACAACCTCCTCTGTAATACCTATTTTTAATGAAATTTACAAAAGTTTGCAAACATCTTGTCAGCCTTATAACTGTTTCCCCCAGGACTATTTAAAGATCAAAAAAGGAAATTTCAAACATGCAATCTGGTGGGGGGAAAAAAGCCAATAAATAAACAACAAAAAAAAGCTGTATCTTACAGTAGGCAAACCACTAGCTAATACATTATTCCACACTCACCGACTCATTCCTTCCTTCATCAGTCCAGTTATTCCAAAAATACCTTGACATTATGGGTCTGGGAGAGTCCACCTGTCCCATTTCCCTTTTGATACCTTATTTCCAGACTCATGAGCTTCCTCTTCTTAGCACAACCATTTATAAAGTTTCCAAACTACCCTCTTCCTTTGCCTTCTGATCTTCAGCCCTGTTCCTGAGCTGTCCAGCACCAGGTAGACACACTATTCATACTGCTGATCAATGCTGATGATTCCTGGCCCTCTCCATTTGTCCCTTTCTTTTGCTGGGAATACCACTTCAGGATACAGCTCATCCACGGGAAATTTATTCACCCTCTCTCCTTGCCCTGCTCTTGACACAGACCAGCTAAAATCCACTTAAGACAGTGGTGAGTTCACCAAGAATTTTAAGGCAGGGGTTTCATGAAAGCTGACCTGTTGAAAAATCTTTGAGCATGGGGAAATACACCCAATGCAGTAAGTTTTATCCATGTCACTCTTCACCCTGACACTCCCATTCCTATCTTTAAGGATTCAATCCAGTGGCAGAAAGGAAGTTCTGTAGGAAAAAAAAAAGCCCATGTGGGCTTTTTCAAAGCACAAGTCTGATGATTCTGCCTGGTACACACTCGTCTGGGATTTCAGTTTATAAGGATAACATCCCCAAATGAAAATAATATATGAATAACAAAACAAAAGAAGAAAAAACCAAATCCACCACCACACACACACACACAAAACTGTTGAGATGCACAGAGGCATCAGCTGACTTTGCACACGCAGGAAGAAAGAGTTTCTTCCACCCAGGAGTGGAAATCCCAAACGCCAGTGCAGCTTGGTCCAAACACAAGATGTTTGGTAACTGGTTGGGAAGGGGCTGGGCTTGATGAGCTGCTCCAGCTGCAGTTGGAAACTGCTTTTCCTTAAGTGGATGGCCTAGAACACTTGCAGTGGATACAGCCCAAGATGTCAGAATACTGGTGAGGCTTAAGAACTGTATCAGATGATGTGGAATCAAACTCCTAACCAGAGAGAGTCGGTGTGAAGTAGTCAGTTTTAGAATCCCTGGCCGAGGGCTTGGGGACCCCAGGGATGGAGGGGCACTCCATAACCCCCTTGGTCAGAGTGTCCTCTTGCCCTGTCCCACTGCTTCCCAAGCTCCCTTGACTGGGTTGAAAGGAAATAAGGTAATATCCAGATCTGGAATTGTCATGGGAACGGGAAGGATGCCTTGGCTGGGAACTGGCTAGACCTCCATCTCTTCACCTGTATAGTAAGGAGGGTAAACACATGTTCCCCAAGGAGAATGGAGGCAGAGAAAGACAAGCATTAGGAAAACAAAGATTTCTCTTAGCATATTCCTTTACAAAAGCCCTGCCCACTAAGAATCCAGCAGCCCAGTGGGTGGGACTGTCCTCATGTATATTTCACACCCGAATTATCGACATTTGAAGAAGATGCTACCCAGCCACCATCGATAGACCATGTGTGTTGAGTTTTGGTCTCAAATGTTGCAAGGAACCCTGATCATCCATTTATACTCTCAATCCCCGTTCTTCTCGATTCCAGGCCCTTTGTTTTTTTAAAAAAATGTCTGGTTGCATAAATACTTGTGAAATAGATTGAAACAAATTGGTTAAATATTTACATTGAAACTATTCCTTTGAACTAGTTAACATATTCCAGCTAACTAAACTTATTGCCCATGTACATTTATAAATGTTTATGTGTTTATAACATTTTTAACACCAAATGGCTGGTATCTGCTTTGAATTAATATGGTATATTAAGTTTAGCCCTCCTTTACCAAGGACACTTGTTCATTATTCCAAGGCAATTATTTATATGCTTGAAAGTGGGTTTGCTCAGCCTGGGTCCTCAGCGTTATGTGTTAAGGTTTGGAAAAGGCAAATACACTTGCATAAATGCAAATTAATTATTTAGGGAGGAAAGGCTTTAATGAAGGCAGTGGGCCACTTCAATAATTAGACCTCAGAAAAGAAAGCTAACAGCAGAACAATCCGTGGTTATTTGTTGTGCTTCCTCCCTCTTCAAATACAGAATTAGATCTTTAACCCTGAAAATATACATAGAAATGCATATACGACCCACATATTCTTGAGAGGACCTGCTCCTTGCCCCTCTGTCCCATCCCTTTCCATTATTCCAGCCGAAAGACTCAGAGAAGCAGATCACTTACAGCATTTTAGAGCAGATAATCCACTTGGTCATTCCTCAAGGCTCCAAATACTAGACCTTTGAACAATGACAGCTGGAAGATCCTGAGGCATAAGACACAGCTAATAGAGGATTCTCCTCCTGTTTTCAGAAGTCTTTGAAAACCAAAAGGCATAGTTCACAGCACCACATGTGACAAGACATTTATTTTCATCTATTTGCTGTAAGCCGTTGAAAACTAGAAATATCGAATTAGATCAAATGTTTTAAAATAGGTTAAAATTGATCTGTTCCTTGCATTTTGGGTTCTGCCCAAGCCGTCCTCAGGTTGGGGCCACCGCGGCATGAATATATATTTCATCATAAGAGGGAAAGAAAAGCCGCTAATGGTGATAATTACTGCCACTGAGCTAGAAGGCTAATTGTCAGAGGAGTTCACTCCTCTCTGCGGTGAAATGCGTTTCACTCTGATGAAGGGTTGGGCAGGAGTGCCGGTGTGCTTGGGATGAACCGATTTTTCCTTTCAGTTCTTTCAGGATGTTTAAAATCATTTCATCTACAGACACAGACCAATCAGATAAAAATCCAGTGAGAATTTTGTCAAACAAAGGCATTATTAGGTATTTTTGTTTGGTTTGGTTCCTGCGAACCCCCTTTGAGGAACGGAAAATGTGGAAACCCGCAGGACACAAGGCCCCCCTGATGGCGCTGACCTGGATTGTTGCTGTGTATTTATTCCTTTTATATTTGTGACTCCAATCCAAGGGTAAGCAACACCTTTCTTAAAGAAACTCCAGGCCTTTGACTGCCTTTCTCTCATCATTAATCCTCACAACTTCCCCCAGAAGCAGGAAAAAGATAGCTCTTGGCACCCTCCTTTTGTAGCCGAAGAAGCTGAGGTTTGGGAAGGTTAAGTGACTTGCCCAAGGTTATTTAGCAAATTAGGAGAGGCCACCTGGGAATAGAGCTCTGGGTTCTTAGGTTCTGGGGCTGCAGCCAGGAAACCCCAGACACAGAGAGGCTCTTTTGTGCTTGATTTTGTTGACATACCTATTTGTGCAGAGAATAAGTCAATGTTTCAGTTCTGCTGTCTTCCCCCCACCCCATCTCTCTCTCTCTCTCTCTCTCTCTCTCTCACACACACACACACACACACACACACACACACACACACACACACACCCAACCATTAACCATCTGGGGAAAGTGTAGCCCTGGATTAAAACTTGCAAATAAGCTCACCGATTTGCTGCAATGGTCTCAATGTATTCTATTGTTTTAGACCTTATTGCTCCGATGTGTCAGTCCTATTTCCTGTCCTCACTCTGAGAACTGGGCTCATAAACCTCATTATGGCTGTTAAAGAGTTGGTACAAGAACAACTACTCCATTGATCTGGACTTTCTTTAAAAAGAAAAACTTTAAAGAAGATTTATTGCTATCATCATGGGGGGAGAATAAAGGTAGGGTGTCATTTCTGGAGAAGAATGAACGTCCTCCAAATCAAGGTGCTTTTGCTCCGCCATCGGATTAGCAAGTGGGAATGGGACTTCAGGAAGCATTGCCTTAGTGCTCAGGAGTGAGTAGTGTCAAGGTAGGGGGAAGAAAGAAACCACATCTTGAGGAACATATTTTTCTATTCAATCACAGGGCTAGGAATAGAATACGGACACGCTAGAAGTTTGAAAAGGTGAACTCATACAGAGAAACTGCCCGTGGGGAGAAGTGACCTGTCCTGAGGAAAAGAGGGAGAGGCATATCAAAGTCTGGGAGGAAAGAAAAGAATACCATCTCCAGGGCAAGCGGTGCCTCCTCGCTTGTGTACAGGAACAGTTTAGAAGTACAATAGATCCTTTGGTAAAATGCTTGTACCTCCAGGGCTGAGATTTTTTTATTTTTGAATTGCAAGTGCCCCATCTAGTGGTCTATTTCTGAAACAACAAGCTCAAGGTGTGACTGATGTCATCCTTTGGATGCAAATGATTTAGTTCAGGATTTTTTCTTTTTTAATGACTAATGCCTGCATCAATCATAACAACCTACTGCGAGTTTAACTTCCGGCAGGCACAGTTGGCATTGGCTTCCGAGAACTAAAAGTATCTGTATATTGGCAATTTAAATCAGCATTTTTCTACTGCTCAGATCAACTTCCTTGATTCATTATTATCTAAAATTTATTTATCTTGACATTATTTCTGGGATGAACAAGAAAATTTACCAAAATTAATGCTTAAATTCAACATGTAGTCTACTGTGAAAATGAAGGACAGACGGGCATTCATTTGGCATCTGGTAACCAAACAGAATGTGCCTAAAGCTCTTTTAGTGTAATTCCCTTGAAAGGTTTTGCTGTGCAGGAGAGGGGGGGAGTCGGCTGACCTCAAAGGAGTCACAGGGACCTGGTGTGGCAGCACTGGGGACTGCAACGGTCTCAAAGCATGAGAATATCCTACTGATTTTATTTCAGAAAAATTCTTCTCAATGATATAAAGATGGCATTAGGTAACATTGGAATCAGGTCCAGAATCCATTTTCATTTAGTCCTACTAGGTCTTGAATATCTCTGAAGCTTGCCAATTGTCCTTTATAATCAAAGAGAATAGGTTCCAGCTGGTTTTCTTTGCCTAGGCAGCAATATCTAGTTAGAATTCCATATAATTCTATTTTGCATTGTCTTTAGTTAACTTTCTATCAGTGGTAAGTGATACTGCTTTTTCATTAGGTGATGACCTAAAATTTCCGTTTTAAGATAGATTTATTTAAATAAAAATGCTAGTCAAGTTAAAGAAAAAAAGCATTGGATAGAAAATAGTACAGGAGGGCTTCCCTGGTGGCGCAGTGGTTGAGAGTCCACCTGCCGATGCAGGGGACGCGGGTTCGTGCCCCGGTCCGGGAAGATCCCACATGCCGCGGAGCGGCTGGGCCCGTGAGCCATGGCCGCCGAGCCTGCGCGTTCGGAGCCTGAGCTCCGCAACGGGAGAGGCCACAACAGTGAGAGGCCCGCGTACCGCAAAAAAAAAAAAAAAAAAAAAGAAAAAGAAAATAGTACAGGAGATATATGAATATGGGAGAAATCATAAATGGACATGAATGCAGGATCATTGGAACCACAATGTGAAGACAGATCGTACCCTGGGAACACCTGAGCCTGTTCTCTCATCTGGATCTGCCACCTGCCCTCTGTAATTATCTGGGCATGTTACTTAATCTCTTTGTACCTCCATTTTTCTCACCTGTAGAGTGAGGGTTTGGTTTTAGGTGAGCTCAAAGACACCAATCAAAGTAGAGCTTCTTAGAGCAATTTTTAAAGTGAATTTATTCTTTGCCTAAATTCAGGAGATGGGAAGGGAGATAAGAAAGGAAATAGAACATCCTTAAAAAGGCTTCATGAAAGAATGAAGGTGGAAAAGTGGAAGACCCAAGAGGATAGACTGGTAGTGAATTATGTCTGGCATCTGAGTTGTAATTATCCACAAGCCCTATATTATAGCCATGTTCTCCAAAATTCTAGCTCATGTGTACTAAGGACACATCAAATCAAAGAACTATCAAAGTGTATAATTTCTTATTATAGGGTGTCAGGAAAAGAGTGATATCCTGCCCCTTAAAGCCATGTAAGGGGCTATCCAGTGGGAATATAATGCATCTTCCAGTTCCCCTTTCCTTTTGCAGAGGGAGAGCTTCCTGGGGAGTGCTAGTTGGTAGGGGACCAGCTGGGTCCGGGACCTTGGGGCTTCAGGCCTTCAGAGCAGAGAAGCACCACATGCAAGTAGGGCAGTGTCCCTTGTGGGCTCACTGGGGATCCTGGGGCTTGAGATGCAGCTCCATTTTTTCCCTTCACTGAGCTGCCAGGGTTAACCTATCAGTGGGGGCCGCGCCTGTGCTCATGGTCTGTGTACACACTCTCGTCCAGCCCTGACCTCAGCCCTGCAACGCAGGATGACGTTCACAGATGCGGAACCTGGGGCTCAGAACCAGTAAGTTCCTTGCCAGAGGTCACCTGGCTTATAAGTGGCAATGCCAAGCTTGAGTCTAGGTCTCTCTGTGATCCTGGGAATGCTGATTCCACTGCCATGGGGGACAGGAGGTTTGGGCTCCACTGGGAAGCCATGGTTCCCCATCCTCTCCACAACTGATGTACACAGCGGGGCACAGAGAGCTTGGCCTTTCACCTCACTGGTAAAGTTAATCAGTTCTATTCTGCCCCATGGTCCTTTTATCAGCCCCAAGTCTCTCGTATTTATGCTGTGATGCCCGAAGTTATCAACTCCAACCTTTGGCTTCCTTTCCTCCTAACCAACCTCTGAGAGTTCACCCCCATCAGAATGGTGGCCAGTCCTACCTAGGCTGGAGGAACTGGAGCCACTCAGTTATGTGCTGTCCTGGGTCACAGAGAGACACATGGAGGGAAGCTCCATCCCATAAGGAGAACAGATTCCCTCCCCTTCTCTCCTGTCTCCCTCAGGAACCTACATGACACTTACATCTGCAAGAGCTGATGGGCCACCTCTGTTCACCTCACACCTGAGCTAAAAAATATAAAAACTAGCCACCAGATGAGAAGAATAGCCAATTGCAAAAAAAAAAAAAAAAAAAAAATCAGAACAGCTGAATTCCTGCACCCATCTGAAATGACACCCACTGTACTGAGTTGGTACCATGCATCAGGCAGTTCACTAGGCAAGGTGGAGAAGAAGAAGCTGATTAGTACCCTCCTCCTGCTCCAAGACCTACGAGGAAAGATGCAAAATGGATACGAATTACTACAATACGAGGTGGAGTAGAGAATCACGTCACTTCCTTGCATCTTAGCGTTTTTCTTTTTCTTTGTAAAACGGGCATAGTAACACCACCTTGCCTTGTAGGGTAGGTTTGAGGGTTCAACAGAAAAACCCATACACGTAACACATGACCTCATAAGTTATAATAAATGTTACACACCAACATCCTCCTCATACCAGCATCTGGAGAATGAAAGTGGTGGATTCTGAGTGACATTTGGGGTGAGCTTTGATGACTGGATTTTGGCTGGTGGAGATTAGTGGGGAGAACAGGGTGGCATTCTAGGTGAGGGAGCTAATCTGAAAATCAAAAGCAGGGAGGTGAGAAAGTGTTAAGTTTGGGAAACTCTAAGAAATATGTCTTGGCAGGAGGGCAGAACTGTGAAGGGAGTGGTGGGCCTATGGGATGGAGATCCTGCAATTCGGAGATGAGAGTTTGAATTGATGAGCAATGGAGACCCACCCTGAAGTCTTTGGATGGGGTTAAGATAAAATTGGCCCTTGTGTAAAGAAGGACAGAGAGAGGAAAATCAGGGGATGGGTGGCGTCTAAATGACAGGTAAGCAGAGGGGTCTGGTGTGGACTGAACAAGAAGGCTCAGGGGTGTAGACACCACTACCCTCTGTGTCTTCTCCTCTGAAGTGTGGCTTTTACTCAAATGGAACAGTGGGAGTCCCCAGCATCAGAATCTGAACTCACGTGCCCATTGCCCAATGCCTCCCCAGGAGAAATTTAATGAAAATCCAAGTTCATTCCCCCTAAGACTGTGATTCATAGTCCTTCCAGAGGCCAAGTGTGGATGGTGGTTTGTAGAGCACCACCACTGACCTCTCCAAATGCAGTGAGGATTACAGGATAAAACCAGCTCCCGGTCTGAGGACAGCCTGTCTCAGGAGACCCCTCCTCTCCTTTCCCCAGGCTTGTGGTTGCTGGGTGCAGCCTGAGACATGGCTGGTTGGACAAGTCACTCCGTGAGGGGATGGAGAGGGGCTTCAGGAGAGGCCAGTCGCTCTGTCTCCCCTCCCAGCTGCCTGACCATCCTCTCTTCTCTCTAGGTCTTCCCCAGCCCCAATATGGCTATGAGATAGGGAAATGAGTCTTGTGAGAGGCTCTCTTACAATGCTTACGATGCTTGGGTAGATGTTCAAGGATTCTAATCTGGCTCATGAATGGGATTGGGGTAGGAAACACCTAAAGCCAAAATGTCCATCTTCACATGTATGTATTGGTTGATTTTCACCTGGAAAGAGTGTCAGTGCCCCCCTTTAGAATGCTGGGATTCTAGGTCTGAAAAAAATGACAGTCAGTGATTATCTTCAATCCCTCCTCCTCCTGTTTCTGTCCAATAGAGTCAAATAAAGAGAACTATGACACTGGACACCGAGCTGGGAGTCACGTGTTGGGACCCCAGACTCTGCAGATTCCTGCGGTGCTCTTGGGTGAGGCATTTCACTTCCCCAGTTCTCACTTTCTCTTCTGCACGATGGTGGGGTCTGGGGACCTCACAGTCTAAAATTCAGTTCCAGTCTCAGAGAAAGCAAGGGCCAGACATAGTCCTATGGTCAGTTTTAGTTTTATTCCCAATCCTTTTCCCTCACTGATAACTCTGGAGGACAGATTCGGGACTGTGGGAAAGAAAAACACGAGTCAAGAGAACAGGCCCTCGGAAGCAGGAGTCACCCGCCCCACAGGTCCTCTGGGGCCTACGTTCACAGACAGCGTGGGTGAGGCTGACTCCGTGAGGGGGCAGCTATTGGTCAGATGTCTTTTCTCTCTGTTTGATCCCAAACCACAGAAAAAATAAACCTATGACCCTTTGGAAGATTGTTTTCAAGGACAATTATCATCATCATCAACATCTTTATCAAATAAAGAAACCTCTTTTTCAAATCTCTGTCTCAGACTTAAAATAATCTGTGGATGGCGGTGCCCGGAGCTTTTGATGCCAGCTGAGAGCACACCCTCAACTGGTCCCCTCTGACATGGTGGGAACCAGGTATCAGTCTTCAAATCTGCAGGGAATGTTGCAGCCGACGCTTGGCCTGAGGGACACTTTCCCGGAACACGGCACATTCCTGGATATGTGTTTACCTACGGCCTCTCCTGCACCTCAGCAGGGAAAGCAAACCTTTGAGAAGGGATACTGGGCAGCCAGCCAGACCCACTCACCAGCAAAAGAACTCATTCCTGCCTCAGTGAGGGGGATCCACCAAATCCACCCCTCATCAAAACAGCCACGGTCCTTCCGCAGCCTACCCGGTGTCCACCGAAGACTTTCTGCCCTGCCTTACTCCGTGGGTGGGGGGAGGGGGGCTAGCCCTTGAATATCCTGAAGTACTTCCCACTGAGTTTGCAGGAGCCCTTGGCTTCCTGGCCCAGAATGTACGGGAAACGTGGTCCACCCTCTGAGCCCCCAACAGATGAGGGAACAGGCTCCTCAGGTGCATCGTGGGTCCTTGCAGCCCTAGGGGAGAAGGTATGAGTCCCCGGCCTGTAAGAGGCAGCAGGGAGTCACGTCAGCCTGTCTGTGAGCAGCTGAGGCCTGGATACAACCCTAGACTCCCGTGACTCACGCTCCTTCACGGATTCTGATCCGCTTCTGCAATAAGCCTGTTTTCTGAGCATCAGAGCTGAGAGGGTACCAGGAAGATTAGCAGAGCTCCCTTTCATTTTCTTTCCTCCCTCAAGGACACCTCATGCAACAAGAAGCTGTCACCAGCCTTACCTGGAGTACCCTCGAGCAGAAAGACATCTGGTGCTACACCCTCCTTCAGGATAAATATTTTACCTGACTTGTCAAAGCCAAAATCTTTGGCCTTTTAATCCCATGACTTCGAGCCGAGCCGGTGTCTATCCTTCCTGCAAATCTGATATTGTATTTAAAATTCATTGCGGCTTCCTTTGTGGTGAGTCCCTGGGGGTCTCAGACCAGAGAGAGGGGGAGAGAGAGGCCCAGGGGTTATTTACTTCAACTCCCCTAGAAGGAAGCTTCCTCTCGACTCTCTAGAGAACAATCACTATTGTTTTTACATTTGGGGCCTTAATCAGATGTTCGGGTATCTTTCTTTTATTGCCCATCCTCTTGTCATCCTTCATTGAGGCTGCCATTGCATTAGATAATTGCATTCTCCCTCTCCAGGCTCACTCTTCACAGACATTCTTGGAAGGCTGAGCTCATGACTCATCCTTCTCTGATATAAAGTGACTCTCTGAATTCATCACTACCTGACAAGGACTGCCCCTGTCCCCGCTAGGCACCCCATCATTGACTGGTTGGTTAATTTCAGAATTTGGTTTAGGGTCCTAGGAATGGTTGCAGAATTTTTTTTGACATCAGGCTCCTTGAGCGCATCAGTTTATTCAGGATCCAGGAACAACCCTCAATATTCAGTACAATCAGTCCCTGCAAATTCCTAGGTGAATAGCACTCACTTGGGAATGAGCCATAAAAGTGGCCGCTGCTTCTCCTAACAAGCACTCCCGACCCCCAGTTCACAAGGTCAGGCGCAGTATGTGCAGGGGCTGCCTCGAGGCTGTGGCCTCTCCTTTCCTTTCTGGAAATGTCTTTTCCTCTACTCTTAGCCAGAACCAACCACTGCTAGAGGAGCCCTCATCTGTCTCAGCCCCCTCTCCCTTTCTCTTCCCATAGGAAGCCACATAATTCTGAAGGTTACAGGTGAGAATCCCAAGGCCCGCAGCGATGGCCTCCTTCTTGTTACTGGTAGAGCCCGGACGTCAGGTCTCCGCTTTCCCCAGCCCTTTTCATCCCACGAGGGCCGTGTGTCTGGAGTCTCCAACACCCCTGCCATGCCACCAACTCCGGACCCTTCCTGCACTTGGGCCTCCACCCCACACCCCCAGCCCTACCTGCAGGAGCCTTTTACCAGGTGCAGCCCTCCTTCCTCCGCCCTTCCCTGTGAGATTCCCTGGATGAGTTTGCCTTGTGGGACGAGAAAGCCTTACTTTTATAGCACCTATGTAAGAAGCAAGTTTGCCCTGCACTCCCAGTTCAAATTCAGGGTGTGTCTCTCACAGAGGCAATGTTTTCAAAGGAATGTGGGTTGTTTATTAATATGAGGAATGCAATTCATCGACATTATGATGTCTGTGGAATGGTCTCGATGGCAATCCCTCAGTGGGCTGAAAGCTGCCTGTAATACAGTTTTGCACAGGGTCCCACAGTCCTACTGACTGAGCGCCAAGCCTTGCACCTTAGGCTTGAGATAAACAGCCACCGGCAGTGTAGATATGGGGTAAGACACAGCCTGTGTTCATGAAAGGGGATGGAGCTCCACTTCCTGTCCTGTCCTTCTGGGAAGGTAACCCTGCAGCCCATTCACAGGTTCTCACTGCCGATATGTCAGCACTGACCTCCGTGCCCTGCCTCCCGGCTCTTCGGGAGCTGACCTGTGAGGAGTTGGATTCCAGGCTGTGTGGGATTTCAACTGGCCTAAGATACTGGGAAGGGCAAGGGCTTTGAAGACAGAGCATCCTGGGCTTAAATCTTGCTCTGCCTCTGCCGTCCTGTGTGATTCTAGATCAACTGAGCTTCGGTTTCCTCACCTGGAGAATGAGAGTGATGATGCCTCACCAGGCTGCTGAGTGAATTTCCTGCAATTAGGGCCTAGCAGAGTGTGACCGCTGGTAAAGGGTTTCACAAATCCTAGTTCCCTTTCCTGATTGTACTTTGCCAGTAAAACAGGGGACAAGAACACACACCCTGGTATAATGCTGTCTATGTACCAGCAGCTTTCACAACCCCTGTGTCTCACTCAGGCCGTAAGTCAGGCAGAGATCTTGTTAATTGATTCAGTAGCCTTGACCTGCAAGCTCTTCCTCCCACCTTGCCTTTGTCTTGGCTATCAAGAAGGTTCTGCAAAGACAGCCATCACAAGTCTGTCCGGCCTTGTTCTCGAGTGGATCACACCAGTAATTTGCTGTGATGGAAAGCGTGCCTCGAACAGCCTGTGTAATTGTGGTGAGCAGGCGGGGTGGTGGAGCCACTGTGCTGAGGAAATTCAGACTTGCAGGGAACACGGCGCTGCCTAAGCCACAGTCATTCCAAAATTAGACCTTTCCTCCACTCCATCATTACAGGGGTAAGCAGTCAGAACACTTCCTGAATAGGAACCGCGTATTGGAAGTGATTTATAGAAGCATCCACATGTGTGTGTACGGGTGGCAGAGGAAGGGAGGGAGCCTTGGGGTTGGCCCCAGACCTCACTGCCACTCTGCACATCTCAGCCTCAGCTGCAGCTCTGGTAAAACGACTGCACAGGGAAGGGCCACAGTCTACTGGGAAAAGAAATGTGAGGTTCCTTCTGTTCACAGACTTGCCAGGCATAAGGCTCCCTCGTTAACAATTCAGACGCCCTGGATTCTGCCCTAAAGGTATCGATTCAGTGGGTCGAGCTTGGGGCCTGGGCATCTGTGCGGTAACAGGCTCGCTCCGTCAGTGGATCTCAGGCTGCGCTGTGCATTAGATTCATGGGAACTTTAAAGTATCCCAATGCCCAGGGTCCAGCCCAAACCAATAAAATCAGAGCCATTGGGTGTGGCCCCCAGGCAGAGGGGCTTTTTAAAGAGCTCCAGGTGATGGCAATGTGCAGTCAAGTTTGAGACCAATGCCTAGATAATCTGTGAATCAGGCGAGTCTGGGAAATAGAGGTTCAGGAATAAAAAACCTCACTAGGAGAACAAAGTGCCTCATTTATTTGTCATCAGCAAACTGGAATTCAGAGCCCCTGATGGTTTAGGCAGATAAAATCATGTTATGGGGCCGTTCCCAAACAGTTGTTCTGAAAACTGGCTCATCATTAGAATCACCTAGTTTGTGTATTTTTCTAATATAGCTTCTCAGACCTCAACTCAAATTCATTGAACCGTTTCTATATATTTTTTTAAAGAGCCTAGGTCATAGGGATGCTCCTCAGGATCTAGAGCCAATGACTTCAGAGAATTTTTTTAAAAGTGTAACCTTTTGATTTATAATTATGCAGGAGGCATGAGGGTTTGAAATATGCTACAGGAAATCTAAGGGTAACTGAGCATTTCTATACATATTTTAATTTTTTTGAATTTTTTTAAAAGGAAAAAAAAATGTTTGGTTGATGAGTGGGAATTGTAAAATAAATGTCACACTCTAAATTTCCAACCGGGTGTTCCCTCAACTCTTGAACCCTCAAATAAAAGATGTGGTAAGACAACTCAGCCCTTCAAGTTGATTTCCTCTTCTTGGTGTCACTTGTAGCCAAAGCAAGAAAAGGTTCAAACCTCCCTTCCCCGCCCAATCACCACAACAGGAAAGAAAGAAAAACAAATTACTGAATTACAGAAGTTCAGTCAAGTCCCCAGAGCCAATCTCCTCGTTGTGGTTGCAGGCTAGCTGTGTCTTGTGGAGGGCTCCCCCTAGTGACAGATTGTGGGATAATTTCTGATTAGAAAAAGCTGTGGGCCAAGAGGGCCTCTGTGCTGCTTCCTGCAGTGGTCCTGGTGTGCTAGGCCTGAGTTCACCTCAGGGCTTTTCTGAGCCATGCATTTCTCAGCGAGTCCCTCGAATTTTATTTTCAATCCTGCCAAGGGCAGATTAAATGGCTACATGAATGGGAAAATGCAGGAGGCTTTGAAACAGATGGTTGGCTGGGCAGCCTCGGTGACTTGCCAGGCGCTGGATTGTGTTGCCATATGAATGAAAATCCCACCGCGGCTGGGATTTTATTTCTCCAACCTATGGATGACAGTGGCTCCGACCCAGGAGCAGTGGGGCCTGGAGCGGTTACCTGCTATTATTCACCTCCCATCAGGGTTCAGTTTATTGCCTCTCTGGATCTTCCTGGTTCCTTTCTCTGAAAAGGAGTGTCATTCTAGGCTAATTTCCTGATGGTGTAAATGATTTAGCAGGGCTGATGAATATCAATAGAGCTGCAGATGGGTTTAAGGCTCCTAATGAATGTGACAGCCACTAGTGCCAAATATTTTTACAACCTGCATTTCGGATTGAAAACAAGCTTAAATAGTATCCACAAAGGTTACTTCTTTAATTATGCATTATAAATTTTAAAGTCAGTAGTCAGGGGTCAACAAATTACGGCACAGATGAGAAGCTGTGTACATGGGCCTCGTGCTGAATGCACAGGAGACACAGAGCCCTGGGTTTGAATACCCCAGCTTTGCCCCTAACAAGCTGTGTGAATTTGAACAGGTTATATAATTTCTCAAAGCTTGATTATAAAAGGTAGGTAATAATACTTGCTCTTGGGCATTTTAAAAATAATGAGCATCGGGAAATGTAGTGTTACCGGCATTCTTAAGTCCACAAATAATTATTTTGTACCTACTATTCGGAAAGGGCAGTGCTGGGTGCTAGGAATTCAGAGCATTCTGGAAACTCATAGGTGAAAGATTCAACTGGATCAATGATATGTCAAGCACAGACCAGGCTCGGACAGTAGCGGGGTGTGTTGTCTGTAGAGAATTTAAAGACAATAATAAAGCTGACTGAAAGTTGATCTGCTTTTTATCATCAACATGTGCCAACAATTCTAAACAATGTCAGCGTCTTTCCCCTGCAAAAATCTCTTATTCATCTAAGTTCTAGAGAACTATTGTGTTACTATCAGGTTTTAATAATATATATGTAAGCTTCATAGTATCTCAGTTTTTAACTTACTTATCCTCTAACATTGTATTCTATACAGAAGTTAATTTGAAGAATTCCCAGTTATACAATGGGCCTCACCTCCACGCCCAACCCACATGGACTCAAACACAGGAATTTGCTCTAGAGCAAGTTTGCAACCTTCAAAATTGCTGGAGCAGTTAATTTTGGTGCAGGTTTTGCCCTCAGCCCTGGTGGTACCACCTCTTCCTGCATTTAAACAATAAATTCAAAATAAACAATAGTCGCTGAGTGATTATAAAAACAAAGAAACAAAGATGTTCAATTACATCTTGAATTCTGTCACTTCTGTGTAACAGCTTGGAGGTTTTATATTTCCAATTTAAAAACAAGAAAACTGTGAACTGGATGTGTAATAGTTTTGTTTGGCAAGTACACGTTTTAGTGAGACATGAAATAGTTTACTGAATTTGAATATCTTTAAAATTGCAATTCGTTCTTCTTTTTCAAATTGTTAATTATTTGGGTTTAAAAATTTTTTTTACTGAAGTATAGTTGATTTACAATGTTGGGTTGGTTTCTCATGTACAGCAAAGTGATTCAGTTATATATATATTTCTTTTTCATATTCTTTTCCATTATAGGTTATTACAAGATATTGAATATAGTTACCTGAGCTATATACAGTAGGTCCTTGTTGTTCATCTATTTTATATATGGTAGTATGTATTAATATCTGTTAATCCCAAACTCCTAATGTATTCTTTCCCCTTTGGTAACCATAAGTTTGTTTTCTATGTCTGTGAGTCTGTTTCTGTTTTGTAAATAAGTTCACTTGTATTATTATTCCACATATAAGTGATATCATACGATATTTGTCTTTGTCTGACTTACTTAGTATGATCATCTCTAGGTCCACCCATGTTGCTGCAAATGGCATTATTTCATTCTTTTTTAAGGCTAAATAATATTTCATTGTATATGTGTACCACATCTTCTTTATCCATTCCTCTGTTGATGGACATTTAGGTTGTTTCCATGTCTTGGCTATTGTAAACAGTGCTGCTATGAACACTGGAGTGCATGTATCTTTTTGAATTAGAGTTTTCATCTTTTCTGGATATACACCAGGAGTGGGATTGCTGGATCATATGGTAGCTCTATTTTTAGTTTTTAAAGGAACGTCCATATCATTCTCCATAGTGGCTGTACCAATTTACATTCACATCAACAGTGTAGGACGGTTACCTTTTCTCCACACCTCCTCCAGCATTTGTTATTTGTAGACTTTTTGATGATGGCCATTCTGACTTGTGTGAAGTGGTACCTCGTTGTAGTTCTGACTTGCATTTCTCTAGTGATTAGTGATGTTGAGCATCTTTTCATTTGCTTTTTGGCCGTCTGTATGTCTTCTTTGGAGAAATGTCTGTTTAGGTCTTCTGCCCATTTTTTGATTGGGTTTTTTTTTTTTATATATTGAGCTGTATGAGCTGTTTATATATTTTGGAAATTAAGCCCTTGTTATCCACTCCAGATGTCAAATATTTGAAGTATGTCCCTGCAATGGATTACAAAGTATGTTTTTTAAAATTGTGATTGACATAAATGGTGGCCCTTCCTCGATGAACATGGCACTCCTCTGATTAAGACAGAAGTTCATATAGAAGAACTATAAAACCTTCTAGGCCCAAGATGGAGCCGCCCCTGCTGGGAGAACCACGTCAGCAAATCTAAACGTAGATATCTGTAGTGTCCCTGTACATACTCTGCTGGACCAGAAACCTGATACATCCAGTCAGCCATTCCCCAGACACCAAGCCAGCTCTGGGCTCTTTTTTTAATTTCCTTCTTCCTTCACACCCCAAACAAAGGTGACTTTGTGGCTCCAGCCAATCAGGTATTTCCTACACTTCTCTTTCTTGTTCTTTGGTTTTTTTTCCTTTAATTAAAGTATAATTGACCTACAACACTATGTGAGTTCCAGGTATACAGCATAGTAATTCAATATTTCTACACATGACAGAATGATCACCACTCTTACTTGTTTTTTTTTTTTTTTTTTTTGCGTTACGCGGGCCTCTCCCGTTGCGGAGCACAGGCTCCGGACGCGCAGCCTCAGCGGCCATGGCTCACGGGCCC